>NC_141161.1:125933360-126267527 GCF_053477565.2 Lygodium microphyllum
CTTTGGGGTGGGACCTTTTGAGCATGGTTGAAAACAAGTCTTAAAAAAAAAAAACAAACCTATGATAAAAGGAGATAGAGGTGTATTAATAATTGTATTATATATTATAACCAGTTAGTAGCTAGATAAATTGTTTCTTCTTTCATGGAGGGTTAGCAGTTCTGCCCTAGAGACTCTATCTTCTGGTGGAGTGTCCTATCTTAGTTTTGCTGAGGCCTAGTGTTGGACTTGCAAGAGTAAGCAAAGTATTTTTCATGGATATCTAGAAGGAGAGTAGCATAGCATTTCATTGACTCAAGAGGTTTTTTGTTTCTAAGCAGCTCTTATGGTTTTCCATTTGGTTGGATTCTTGCTTAGAAATTGCAATGTCATGCACATCAGTGGACAAAGCGGTTCAAGAACTAGTTTTATTGCCACATTAAGTTAGTTCTTAACTGTAGAAGGAATACCTTATTATTTGTTGGAATATAGTGGTTTCCTTTGTGTTCCTTGCAAGATGTTTGTAAATGTAGTTGTGCTCGTGGGGACGCTCGCAGCTTAGAGGGGGAGAGCAATTATTTTTTCACACTTCTCAATTTTGAGCTTCAGAAGTTTTCTTGGTTGATGTTGCTGTTGAAGCCATTCTTGAAGACTGAAGTCATTTTCCCTTTGTTAGTTCATGGGAGCTCACCCAAGCTAGTGAGGGACGAATGATAACTGCTTAGTTTGATCCATTTTACACTATTTTTTGGTAAAATGATGAGTTTTGGCTCTATATTACACACCATTTTTTATAAAACTTAATTCAAAAATAATATTGTAAAACTATATTCATGTTGTGTTGAGGAGGAATTAGAAGTTCAGAATTAAGACATTTTTAATGGAGAATTTAGGGAGCGAGAAAAATAATAGTACTAAAAAGCGGAGGGGGTAAAATTTTTAGTAGATATTTTAGAGATGGGTATAGATACGGGTATAATTTAGTATACATATGTAGAATTCGAGTGGAGAAGCCCTAGGGGGGGAGAAAATAGGTTTAGAGATGTGAAAAGGTGTCAAGGAAACTGGTTCAAGTGGGAAAACTCTCAATTTTGAATATGGGTTATTCAAGAAGTTGATGGGGGGCCTGTAATGTGAAGGAAGAGTTGAGGAAAGAGAGAAAAAACAATAAGAAAGTGGGCACCATCATTCTTGGGCCCTTGGTGGAAATTGTTGTAAATTTCGTCCATTGAAATCAGCATCATTTGGCTACATTTGATCCTCTCTTCCATTTCCTCCATCCTCATCCCATTCTTGGTTTGCATTCTTGAGTGTAGTAAGAGAATTTTATTGTAAGATTAAGAGGAGATTAGTGCATATTAGTGGGAGAAAAGGAAGATGAAGGAATTTGAAGATTTCTTGGAAGTGAAGGGAAAGGAGGAGCAAGCATCCGCATCCCCAAATACGGCGGAATATCTTCAGTTATCTTCTTAATCGGGTATGTTCGTTTTCATGTAAATTTGAATGAAAAATGGATAGAATGAATGATTTGTGGTTGAATATATCAAGTTTTGGATCTCTGAGTGTTGAATGAAGGGAAATAATTTGAGTTCTTGCATTGGTTGTATTGAAATGGTAAAGAAATGGCTGAAAATATGCTTAAATTTGTATTTTAAAGCCATAATTAAGGAAAATTAAGAGTTCTTAATAAAATTAATAAGAATTGAATTAAAATTTTTTTAGAATACATTGAAATGAATCTAGAAATGAAGTTTCATAACCTAAAGATGAATCTATCAAAAGATTTATGCATTTTAGTATTAAAAATGACATTTTTAAATTGTAATTACTGAAAATTAAGAACATTAATGGGAGATTAAGGTCAAGACCTAAAAATAGAGTTGAATTAGTTAAGAAGGATTCACCTATCAAATATTCCTTCAAATGGACCTTTGTACTCAAAGTTGTTAAATTTTCAAGTGTGAAAATAATAGTTTTTAGGTGTTTTTGAGAAATAATTAGTGAATATTATGAATTAATGAAATAATTTATGGATAAGAACTAGTATATACACTACATTCATCATGATGACAAATGTTTGGTTAATAGGGTTTGATGTATTATGATGGGATATAATTATTATAAATATTTTTATTTTTTCGAGTGGTAATAAGGGAAAATTAATAACTTTTGATGTCCTTTGTCAAATTTTATAAGTAAAAAGACTACCAAAACATCATTAGGAATTTTAAAAATCACACAATGCAACTTTTGCCAGTACCATATTTACAATTGTTAACAAGATTGCTAAAGTAGAAATCAACCAATGTATGGAAAGATGGCTTATGGCCACTCCTTTTTATATTAATGATTGATTCAACCATATCTCAATGGTGTGTCTTTATTTTATAATATTTCTTACTTCCATCCTAATATGTTGCTCTATTGAAAGATATGATTGACAATAGGCTTGCTTTGTGTACACACTTATTCTTTCTAGAATCACCTATTATGATGAGCAAAGGATGCATTTCCCAAATGTTGGAACCTCTCCCTAAATTGTAAAAATCATGTTTCATTCAAAATAGGGAGTGAAAAAGAAAAAAATTTTAAAAATAGATTAAAGATCCAACCCCCTAACCTATCTTGTTGTGTTACTATGCTAGAAGATATAGTTGAAAAAACAAATTTGCAAGTATATATATTCATACTTTTGAGAATCTCTCATTATGCTACAAGAGTGAGTGAAAAAATACCATTTGGTCAAAGATTACCTTTCTCGAATGTTGAAACCCTTTCCTAAATTGTAAAAATCGTGTTTTATTTTAAAATGGAAAATTTTATTTTTAGAAACAACAAAGCTCCAATAAGGTTAGGTTCCCTCACACCCATCACACCCAAGGGTCCTCAAGATTAGAGACACTTAATGGCTTTCCCTCTTGCTCCATTCCTAACCAATCGTATTGTGTTGCTCTACTAAAAGATATGGTTTTGACATCAAATTTGCCCAATGCACATAGTTGCTCTTTGAGAACCACATATTATGCTATAAGAGTCAATGAAAGATCACCATTTGAGATAAGATTGTACTTCCTTAACGTTGGGACCCCTCCCTGAATCTTCAAGTTAAACATATTTTATTCAAAAAATCAAGGAAAAAAGGAAACAAAATTCAAAAAGAAGAGAGAAAAGCTCCAATTATGCACACATGCATGCACACTCATGGGCATGCACATGTGTGTAGTACAAACACGAACAAACAAACAAACAAACAAACACACACAGAGACACACACACACACACACACACACACACTCTCTCTCTCTCTCTCTCTCTCTCTCTCTCTCTCTCTCTCTCTCTCTTTCTCTCTCTCTCTCTCTCTCTCTCTCTCTCTCTCTCTATGCACCTATTTTCTTATCATAGTTTGTGTACAATGTGGCCTTGGCCCAACTACACATATGTGGGTATATTGCAGCAACAAGGGATGATATTTCACAATCATTTTCCACATTTGCATGCCTTCTCAGAAAAGGTGTAGGTATTGGTGTGTCACAGTTGCTGGAGCTATAGGGGGAGCAATAATAGTTGCTTGACCTACTCGATTGATCTAGCTATCTACCTAATGCACAAAAAATGTTCCTTAGGATGCCTCATTGTGATAAGAATATTGGGTGGACGTCGGTGATTCATGCTTACCAAAATCATGGTGGCATGGAATGTAGCCGAGAGTAGCACTTTCATGGACCTTACAAAATTTGAATGTGGTTGAGTGAAGATTCATGTTAGGCTTTTGTGAGTTGTGATGATGAGGGTAAATATTCTACCAAGTACATAATGGCACCACTATAGTTTAAGAGCATGAATGACTACCAAAAGTTCTAAATCATGTGTAGCATACTTCTTCTTATAAGGTTTGAGTTTTCAAAAAGAATATGCTATGGGACTACATTCCTGGGAAAGAACATATCCTACTGCAAAATTACTGGCATTAGTAATGACTTCAAATTCTTGAAAGAAGTCACAAAGCTTTAATGTTGGGGTCGTGTAGTGAGGCATTTCTTTAGATTTTCAAAGTTTTTCTACTCTGTAAAAGTCTATACTATCCTTGTTTGTTTTTTAAGAAGTTCATTCAAGGAACATTAGGGCCGAAAAATGTTAAAAATTGCACTTTTTTTAATTTATGGATTAAGGAAAGGACCAAATAAATTTTTCCACATGGACAAAAATATGGTATTCTTGTCTCCTCTGCTTTTGAGATAGTAGAGTTCATTTTGTGGTTCTCCCCTCCTATTTAGCCGAAATCTTCAAACCCTGACAAGTTTTGGTTCCCAACGTCCCCTATTAACTAATAAAAACTATCAAAACCTTTGACAAAGACATGACAAAGTTAAGTTAATTAAAATCATTTTGAAAATCGAGAGAATTTTCAAAGTTCTTGGCGCTTGTAGTATTTTTAATTTGTCTCCTTGACCTCTCTCTGCACATTGTCTGCATACTCGTTGTCTTTTACATGGCATCCACAAGACGTCCTTCTCATTCCATAAACTCTTGCACCATGTATAGAAAGAGCAAAAATGGAGAATGGGAGCCCAAAACATTTACTATAAATGATTGGGTTACAATGCTACCATCTTGTAGGGGCTCTCACAGAGTGAAAAAAACAAAACAAGGGGATATCAAATATCATTGGAAGGGATATATCTTTGCCTTCAAATCCATGCCTCAAGGCTGGTTTGCTTTGGTGCAACATGTTTACATGGCTAGAGATATGCACTTGGCTCCACGGGAATGTTTTTCCCAACAAGCACACTGTAAGTTTGAGTTATAAGATTTACATGAGTATATGGTTTTGTTTAAAGCATATGCTAAATAATGGATTGTTGGTTGTAGATATATTTCCATCAACAAGTCTCGAGTGGCAACTTGTGGAGAGCCTCAGTGGAACATTCCATGCCATTCATGAAGAATTTGCAGACATTATTTATGCTAATCAGACCACTAGTTTTTTTTCATGAAAGTGGTTTTTTTTGTATTATGAACAATATGTGGTTCCTTCAAGAGCAGGTGTGTATGGATACCTTGAAGATCTATAGTTACCAAGCCTCTCATCTTTGGATTGGGAGATGCTTGATGAAGCAACAATGGAGAGTTTTAAACTCAAGATTGCTCAAGATTTTCAAAAGTCTATGACTCATGGAAGGATCTCGAGAAGAGTACTCTTATCTGGTTTTTACCCTTGAATGTTTTTGTAGCTTGCTTTAAAACAACATGTTTACAACGAACGAAGGTTTCATGGCTAAACAAAATTTTTCAGAGGAAGATTTGGATAAAATTTTAGGTCTATGTTGGAAAATCAAGGAATTTGATCACAAAGGTGACTTTATAAGGTGCAATGTGTGCCCTCAATCATTGGGTTTATCCTATAATATATCTCGACAATCTCTTAATATAGGTTTTGATTACAGAAGATACAAACTTAGATTGGTTGTTGGGGTTCCTTTAGATTCAGATATTGATTGTAAGACATTGAAACTTACAGTACAAGTTATCGCACAAGAAGTAAAGGAGGTGAACATTACTTCAAAGTGGAATCTTAAGGATGTAAGAGACACCTTGGAGTTTCTAGAGAATGTTACTTTTGGATATAAGTTCAAGGTAAATGGTGCTATAATTTGAGAAAGAGTTGAGAGCTCTGTATCATGTATGAGTTGATTGCCTCCTAGTGTTGTGAGTTTTGAACCATAAATATGCATGTATAAATAATTTTGAATCTTTCTTTTGCTCACAAATATTGCTACCAGAAACATGGAATTATACACATTGATAAGTACTATTTAAAAAAATCATGGTATAAGCTTTGCAGTGATTCTATGAAGAACAAATTGTTGTTTGTGGAACAAAATGATTTCATTATATCATGAGTTACAAAATTGCAGTATAATTTAATAGGAAAGACTTGGTACAAGCTGTATAATTCTCTATGATTCTATGAACAAAAAATTGTCTTTCATGGGTAAGATCAAAATGACATATCATTATAGTTTGGGTTAAAATATTGTACTATATATGTATACACAAGGGGAATGTTACTTTAGTACAAATAGACAATCTGGTAATTATAAGGCTATTCTTTAGCTTCTCTTTGATCTTTGGCTTTTCCATCCTCGGGCTATTCTTTAGCTTCTCCTTGATCTATAGCTTCTTCATCCTTAAGACTTCTCTCTTTCTTTGGAAAAGTTACTTCATCTTCCATACTTTCATCCATCATCACTAGTTTCCTCTTAGTAGGTGTTTTCCTTGGTCGCTCGAAGAACTTAATTACCGCGTGCACTCTTTTCTCCTTGGGCTTTAGAGGAGATGGACTAAATTTCAATGGAGAAATCTTAGGCATGCCCTTCATTTTGGGCTCCTTTTGTTTGGACCTTGAAGACTTCTTTTTCTTGGTGGTTGCTATTTTCTTGCCTTTGCCCTTCGCTGTTGCCTAGCATTTGGAAATTTTAGCTGGGAGAGGGAAATTCGGGTCCACCGATGTGATTGCCCTATCTAAAACTAGTTCAATACACCTCTCCCATATCCACCATATGTATGACTCAGGGTAGTCTTTGCACTGTAACAAAGCACATAAGTTATTTGAAGTAGCAAGAGACTTTCATTATAAGAAGGATAAAGCATAGGAAACTTACATTCACCCCCTCTACATTTAGTAACTTTGAATCTATTATCCTTGAAGCATTTGAAACCACTCTCCAACCACAACTATGTACGTCATTTTACAATGGGACCTCTTGAAGCAGAAACTTGAAAGGTCTCTGAGGATCAACAATGCTTTGAAAGCTGGTGTCCAAGTGAGTAGTAACAAGTCTAGTAGCATTGCACATTAACTTATTAGCGGATATTATAAACTTTATCCAATAAAAGATAAATAAAGAGTGTTTATTGACAATACATCTTTGATTGGCCATGGATTCCTGAAAAAGAATTTGAAAGGGAGCGACGGATTGAAGGTTGGACTCGAGAGCTATGGCAGAGAGCAAGAGCAAGAGAGGGAGAGACTAGAAATGGGAACTCCAACAGTCACAATGTGTGACCGAGCCTTTCTTTATTCAAATTGTCACTAAAAGAATAAAGAATAAAGTGATAGTGACAGGTGCCCGCCACCTGTAGTGTGTAGTGGCAGTGACTGTCAGTGTAGTAATACACGGGCAGCTAGGCAGAGGCGCCTTTACCCCCAACAACCTCCCACTTAAAGACAAATCTTAGTGAGGAGTGAAAAGGAAAAGAAAAAAAAAGATAGTACAACATGTACACATGTACAACAGGATGAGGAAACACGTCATCTCATCCCACACCTATCAACTTCCTGAGGAAGGCAAAGCGCTATGTAGAGAGGCTTTTCGTGAGCAGATCTGTAGGATTCTGGTTAGTTGAGATCTTGACAAGATCAACAGACTTGTCTTCAATGACCCCACATATGAAGTGATACCTCACCTCAATGTGTTTCGTCTTTGCATGGAAGACCAGATTCTTGTCTAATTGAATAGCACTCATAGAATCCGAATGTAGTGTAGGGATAGCATCAATACCAAGTTCAGCAACTAAACGACCCGGATTCTTGTCTAACTGAATAGCACTCACAGAATCCGAATGCAGTGTAGGGATAGCATCAATACCAAGTTCAGCAACAAAATGACCCAACCAAATGGCCTTCTTGCAAGCCTCAGTGGCTACAACATACTCGGCCTCTGTAGTAGAAAGGGCCATGCATTTTCGCACCCGGACATCCAAGAAACAGGACCTCCAGCATAAGTGAATACATAGCCGGAAGTGGACTTCCTACTATCTGCATGTCCTGCATAATCAGAGTCAGTGTACCCCATGACTCCTGTATCCTGGCTGCCATAGCATATGCACATATCTGTAGTTCCCTTCAAGTACCTCATGATACCCTTCACGGCATCCCAATGCTTCTTGCCAGGTGTAGCCATTTAGCGTGCCACAACACCAACTACAAAGGGAATATCTCGAGGAGTGGCTATCATGGTATACATAAGATTGCCCGCGATTCAAGTTGTTGCAAAAGTTCTAATGTATGATATCACGCTGTTTCGGAGAACTAAACGCCATACAACGCGATGAAGGTTCTTACTTAAGTTGCTGAAGTATTCTATCATGTTGTTTCGGGCAATTCAACAGCTTTCGATGTCGTTAACGTCGGACATATGGTACCTCTATCGATCAGATATGTCAGAACTGTCAGACGAACAATAGCCATGACATAACATGTGAAATTGCGTTCGCACCAATTGAGAAGATCTTATATACTTGTGGGTGCTGATCTCCACATGCCATGTTCTCATTGGCCATTTGATTAGGGTTTCTCGAATGTTTCTTGTTCCCCCCTCGCACCTATTTAAGGCTACCCAAATTTTTTCGTACACTTTTCTTCTCAATTTTCTTGCGCATCCAATGTCTCCATCACCCCCTTTGTCAATCCCTGCATCACCCCTTGCGTCTCCTTATTCATCACCGACACCCCTTGCATCACCCCCTGTGTCACCCCCTGTGTCACCCTCTGTGTCCATACTCCGCCTTCAATCTCCATGTCACACCCTCCATCCATACTCCGCCTTCAATCTCCATGTCACACCCTCCATCCATACTCCGTCACCCCCTTCATCCATACTCCGTCACCCCCCTCCGTCAAGGTTATCCTCACCACATGCACAATAATAGTGCATCGTATTCCTAGCTCTCCTAACTCATCCAACACAGTGCGAGAAGATAAATAGAAAGCTTTTGGTTTTCTTCCTATTGCGGTGTATTCCTAACTCGTCCAGCTCTCGTTTTCCTACTCTCGCAAAAATGGTGTGATATTGGGGTTTGGAGATTTCGAAAGGCTCCTATTCATGTCGTATTCCTAACTAATCCAACACGGAGCGAGTGCACCACTTCAAGAGGCTTATCAAGTAGTCTAGAGCTATTGAATCTCAAGATGTCTGGTACAGAGATGTCACACATGTTTGCCTCCACATCTATGAAGAGGAAAAGAGTCCTTAAGCCCACAATGACAAAGGAGTTAGTTGCTCATATGTTTCAATAGCATCTCATATGTCTATGACAACTGAAGGTTCAAGCAAGGATCCAAAGAAGGGAAAGGCTTCAAAGTATCTTGTGAGGATCCTAGGACTGTCTCAAATTACAGATGTCACAGCCTTTGAGAAGATTTTGGATTTTCTCATAGAAAACAATATTGACATTAGTTTCTATCCAACAGCTAGGGAGATTTTCAATCCAGGGTGGGACCTTGATCAAGTTCTTAATTTCTCAAATGACTTTATCAACGAAGATTTTGCAGAGTTTGAAGAGTTGGCATATCTTGTTGTTCAGTTGGATTCCAAGGAGTATGTTCACACCCCAATTGGAAGGTCAAGCACTAATAAGTCCTTGTTTACCAAGAAATGTGGTTATCATTGTCTTGATAGATTTTATGCACCTGAGTTATGCTGTTTACACCCAAAAAAAATGCAAGATTATGCTTAATTCTATTGCATTCATTGCATTTGCCCTTGTGAAATACCCTCTAAGATCTAATGAAAAGTATAAAGATACCTCAAAATTATCTAGATGTTTCCTTCTTAAAGAGATTGTAGATGAAGTTGATGTTGAGGAGCAACTAGACACCCAGATGGAAGCACTAGTTGCAAAGGACCTGGATGTTGCTGAATTCAGAACAGAGACAATAATTGAAGAGACCACTATAGAGGTTGATGAGCCAATTGACACTCCAAGCCTTATCATTCCATCTTTGCCTACTTTCCCAATTAAAGACAAGAAGTACATATTATTGTCTAATCTGCAAATTTTTTTCAATTTGAGAGAAGATTATTGCTTGGCAATTATTGCAGAGGCATCTGTAGATGCAAAAGGCATAGTGGATGTTGAAAATGAGTCCAAGGAGAACTTACTTAGATTAGATACTCAAGTGTTTGATGATAACTTTATAGATGCATCAAATGCTTTTTTCCCCTATGTTTAAGCAAGGTTAAAGATGCTGAGAGAGAGTTACAAGCTGTTGACAAAGAGTTTGACCAATTTCAAGAGAAGCTTGGAATCTCCAATTTTGGAAGGGAGGAGTCAGAATATGTAGAGGAGCTCAAGGATGTCAAGGAGACATCAATTAGCTTATGGAATCCAAGCAAACTTGGGACTGATGAAAATCAAATGGTAATGCATTCTTTTGTTTTTGTGGAACCACATAAATATTTTCATTTTTTTCATTCTAACTGTTGCTTTTACAATTGGAGATTGCAGATGAGGATAATTTCTTGGGAAGAGCCAAAGGATCGAGAGTTGGTGGTAGTTCCCTAAAGGATGTTGCACTTGGGCATTATATATCAAAGATTGATCCCAATATTTTTTCGGTTTTGCATAGCTCTTTCTCAGAGGAGGCCTCATGGCCAATTTTCTATGTTAAAGCACTTACAAGGATTCTTGGATACTCATGTTTACAGTACAATGCGCACAAAGTTATGTTTTTGGAAAAGGCAGCAGCCATCCGAATATTTGGTTATGGTCCCAGCTTCTTTGCCTCCAGGGTTGGATACTTCCTAGCATACTCATCTTATGTTTTAGCAGCAAACAAAATAGATATCAAATCCATAGCTGGATACAAGAGAAGAAATGTTTACTTTATAGAGGAAAAATGCCTGAGGAGGACGAGGATGTAAAGGCTCTTAAAAGCTAGCCATGCATATAATATTTTGAAAATAGTATCGATATTTTAGATTCTACCACATTTATTGTGTTCTCGATCTTTGAAGTTTTCTTTGAAAAAACCAATTGAATAACTCCTAAAGGGCATTGGTTTTTGTTGCCCCTTCTCCATCTCTGGTGCTCCGAAAGAAACACATACGTGCTTGGTAGTGAGATTTCTCCATACCTTAGCTACTGTAAGTCTCTAGGGGCCCTTGCTCTTCCACAAAATAAGGCCCATGAACAAGAAGAATATGCTGTGGCAACCCAACAAGAAATAATCAATTTAAATCATTAAACCTTGCTTTCAAAGCAGAAAGGATCAAATTTATGTCTATCTTACCAAGTAGAAAGAAATATCCTTTTCTCCCCAAGCTTCCTTAATTTCTTGAACAAGATTCACAAATGAACATTTGTACTCTTTTGAATAGTTAGATGTTATCTTTTGTTCCCTAAGCATTTTTAAAAATATGTCAAGCTGTCTCCAAACCTCCATTTGTAGGAATGCAATTCTTGGTGTGGTAGCCACATTTGTTGTGATTGCATATAACTCTCTCCAGCATTCCCACAATGCATTCATTTGTTTACCAGTATGATTTCTTAGAAATCGTCTAGCTTTTGCACCCCCCATAGAGACATCTGCTAAGACCTCTCTTGTTTTCCCTAAGACTATTGGATCCTTTCTCAGGTAAACTTGACCTTCATGAAGACCCATTTTTGACAGTAAAGCCTCACACTTATCAATGCAATCATCTAACAAAGATACTGGTTTTATTGGATATGCATAGGCAAGATGCAATCTAAGCAACTTATCAATTATTCTAATCTCTGCATGTAATGTACAAATATGAACGTTCCTTAGAGAAATTGAGAGAATAGGATCCCACAAGCCATCCGCATTTTTGAACTTGCTAAAATCTATAGAGTTACGAGTCGGGGCTCTTCTTGCTGGCCGCAAAGTACTCCATTCTTTGGATTCCAAACTCTCCATGTAATAAATACAAGGATATTTTGCATTGGCCCCATTACTTAATCCAAGCATACATTTGATACTTTTTAAGTCAGCACCCATATGCCATTCAACATTAAAACTACCAACACCATTGACCATCAACATTTCACCTTCACTTTGAGACTTTATAATATCAGGAATACCTGTATGAGAGAATAACTATTTCAAGATTTCATGACTTTCAGTTGATACTTGGGCCGCACCAATCCACCAAAGCTCCATCTCGGATTGTATCTTAAATTGTTGTCCTTGCCCCCTACCAGTACTATAATCCAATGCCCTGTTCATGATACAGATGTTGACTCTTTCTATCTTTTGTCCCTTTTGAATCTGTGCTTCATCTACTTTTAATCTGGACTCTTTTAAGATCAATCCAAATATTATTAAATGTTTTGTATTCAAAAAAGGCTTTGTTTTATGTTTTTCATAGGGCATAGATCCTTCTATATGGATATACTCTCCAAAAACATATGGAATCCTATGATTCATAGTTGTCCTAGCAATCAAAACTGCAACTTAGAGGCTGAGGCAAACCAAATGCACTTATTCTATGACATTTAAGATTTGTAAACCACAACTTAGAGAGAGCACGATAACCTCTACGACTAATACCCATACTGTCACATGTCTCCACTATTTCATTTGGTTTAACTATTCCTTTTAATTCTTTCACTAACTCTTTCAGAGTTTGGCTTCTCAAGTCTACATTTTCAAGTGATTCAAGAATCCTTATAATGTCCTTCTTTGTCATGGTTTCTTTAATAAGCTTAATCCTCTCATCATTCTCTCGTAAATTAATACCTGAAATATTAGCGAGACATCTCTTTGCAAGGTTTAATCTCCTTTTTTTCACCCAACTACATAAGTCCATTATATTTTTAAGTGGACTTTTTCTCTGTCAAAATCCTATTGGAGTTTCTTTCAAGCACAATAATTTTTCTTGCAATGATTGATTAGAGTTTTCTAGATTATCAACCTTGTTCGTTTGCTCAGAAATAGTTTTTTCTTTCTTCATTTCATGTATTTGTTCTCTAAATGTAAAAGATGCAGAATATAACCTCATGCAATAGCCAAGCATCCCATCACAACCATCTCCAACATACCTTATGAAGTTATGAATATTGTAAAAAGGAGGATGTTTACCTGTAGAAGGGTCCGGAGGATAAATATTTCCATCCATCCATAAGTCTACATGCTTCTTTCCTTGTAATCGCAACCTGTTAGCTTCATCCTTATCCAACAATGCTCGATGGTATATACTCCTCCGAGATAAATACACAGGATCTAACTAAATAGTAAGTTTATACTTGCGTGGTGGGGCTGCGCTTGTATTGCTACACTACAAGATATAGGCCTTATACCAACGTTAAAAGCGACGAAAATGTAAATAACAAAATTTAACCCCGTCGTTGCAAAAAGTATCATTATTGGCGATGCCATAAAATAGTCAGTATTAGCGTCGTTATCAGCATCGCATTTATCGGCACAAATAACGATGCTGATAACGACGCTATGCGATACTAATAACGATGCCAATATCGATGCGTGCATGTAATTTTGCGACGCTAATAGCGACGGTAACAGGGAAATTTTTTTTTGTGGCTATGCTTTATTTGGTCCATACAAAATAGTTTCTGCACTGTATACAATGCTCGTGTAAATAAAAATAAAGTGTACTTAAATCATAACATTAATACTTGAAATAAATACATGATCACATAATGAAAGCGACTGGTACAATCATGGCAAGATATCACTACTACAAAGAAAATGTCTACACAGATCAGGCGACAAAAGAAGAGTGTGTGAGCTTCAAAGATCCAAGGGCGAGCTATATATCCTCGCCATTTGAAAGCTCGTCCCATCGCAAAGGAGCATCGAACGGACTCTGCAAAAAAAGAAACAACTACACATCAGTCCACCATACAATAATGCATTCTAATTAAACATGGTAACTATGGACAAGAAAGATGAGTGACTTACAGGGCCACCGCTCTATACAATCGGTTGATCAATGTAGTGAGACCGTGCCTCTCTGCATATCGAGTCTCAAGACCAGTCGGATCGCGATTTATAATGGAGTGCTGCAAAGAAAACAAAATACTAATTGTTAGAAACATGATTGTCAATACAAATGATATTGCAAAAAAATAAGCAAGTAAAACAAAAGAAAAACTTACAAAGTCCTCTAGATATGTCCTGTGGCTGCCAATCCCAAGATGATGGACCACTCCGGTCTCTAGTCGTGCCCTCACCACCTCGCGTTGTTGACTCCAACGTCTTAGAGAATCTGTAGCCTCCTCTCTCAGTCGATGCCAATCGTCCGCGACTAGCCACTCGGGCTTTGCAGCCCCACTCTTGAGTGCCTTGCATGCGTTCGCTCGTTTGTGTGACATATATGTATGCATGCAGTCCATCATCCAACCCATAGAAAATCTATCTACTGTGGCTGGAACAGGAAACTCCTCATGCAATGATGCTACTCTGTAGCCCTTGATCCCCTTCGGTATGTTTTTCCAATGATCTAAGACGTTGTGCCGAAAAACTTGTTGGCAGAACTCTCTCATGCGAGCCATCACCCTCCTCCCCTCATCATTCATGATGATGGCTCCTGACTTATCATCGACAAGATAAGCATATCCCTCTGGGGTATGCCTAAGATGAGTCCTCTCCCACCTGCATCCACTCTTGTGGGCATATCTAGGAGACCCCTGTACATCCGGTGTACCGAATAGTGTAGTATCTATCGGTGTAGCACCCATAGGGGTGCCACCTACTACAGATGGCTGAGCAAAAGTCGGAGTAACTGTAGTAGACAGACTCACAGGTGTGACAATTATCCTGGAGGTGATGCAACTCCAATAGAACGACAAGATGGAGACACCACGTCCGTGCCTCTACAGCAACCACCTGAGCCACGCCTCTTGGAACTGCCATGAGAGCAAGGAGTAACACCTGTATCCTGTGCCAACTGCAGGCTCACTGCCTCCATATCTCTACAGCATCCCCCTGACCTTGAAGCACTCCCTTCCTCTGGTCCAAGTCTGGAGCGTCGACCTCGTCTGCTCAAAGCTGAAGCATCTGATCATACCAATGTAGATCTAATAGAGCGGCCTAACGATGTCCGAGACATCTCCTAGTCCGCCATGTCTCTGAATCTCACCATCTAATCTGGAGATATGCATGTGAAGATATCTCACAACTCCTCATCGCTCATCCCTCAACTCATCCTGATGATCTGAGTATCCAAAAAGATCACCTACCACAGACAAAAAATGATGTTAGCATAATCAATTTAAATCATACAAAGAACGGTAATATAAATCCTAAATGAAAATGATCTCACTTAAAATGCATATCCTATGTATCCTTATAAGCGATTAGTCAACGAATTGAGTAATTGGATGCTCTAAGTATGAAGTATCCTATGGTCCCATGTCAATCTCCTGACACAACTCCACATCCACTAGAAGGTCGATAGACATGTCACCATAAAAGGATGAGTCCACCTCATTCTCAAAGAATTCTTGGACTCTTGTATTTCCATCATTGTTAGCCGATGCTGGCTCCTCTACATGCTCCAAGCTTACGGTGGCCTCCACCCCTTGCAATATGGATCCCTCTAATTGCATATTGTCCTCATCTATGCTTGGAATATCGCTTCGATCATATACTCTCGCACTTCGGGGAGCTAAAGGGATAATATACCACTATTGAGGTTGTTGGGGGTTTTGATAGAAGATTACCTGTTCACAAACACGTACAAGAGAGATTAAACTATTATGACATATACCATGTCGTAATACAATTAACAAACAAATGAGTTCATGCACCTATTCACAATGGGCCAGCAACACAAAGGTGTCACACGAATCTATTTCGAGAAATCTAGATGGACCTCCTCGAACTGTTGATCGAGCTCCTTCAAGTACCACTTTGAGCCACTACACATCAAATAGTGTCATGAAGAAGCTACGGTTATTCATTGTCTCATCTATAACCGTGTTTGGATCTGTTGCTCCTCGTCGTCTCTCCTGCTCGAACCTTGCCATGATACCACAATCCATTATGGAGCGCATTTTATTAATACGCTCCATGCGAAAATGCCATTGTCTGCAGGACCACGCTGCACTATATATTTTGTACTATACATTGAAACACTTAAATTAATTGTCGCATAAAAAATATAGATACAACAAATCCTAAACACGTCATCACCTTTGGACTACATACTCTCGAGAATTCCCACTCCTCAATTGGGACCTTCGCCTCTTCACGAGATGCTGCGGTCAAAGCTCCATGCAACCATTGCGTTGACATAAACCGTGGCATCTCCTCCATGCCCTCGAGATATCAAATCAGTCTCGATGGCGCGTACTACATCGAATTTCAGATCGCGCTTTCTCTCGATCTTACCTAGAGATCTGTTACCTAGCGAGCCACGTCTCCATAGAGGCATGGTGCAACATACAAAAGCGATTCACATTCTCCTCCATTGCAGCATCCATTCTTTTTTCTACCCCGTTTTCAACCACCACATCTCTGGTCAGTCTATCATCGTCCTTCAGTGACCATAGCATTTTGTTGTCTGGATCCACCATTGGTAGCCATTGTGAAGTATGCACTAGCACCTCAGACACCAACCAACCTTCAGCCATGCTACCTTCTGGTCGAGCTCGTTGTCGCACAAAGCCTTTCAGGGTTTTCATGAAGCGCTCCAAGAATAACATCCATCACGTATGGATACGTCCAGCAATCTCCACTTCATCTACAAGATGCATAAGAAGGTGGATTTATATCGTGAGCATGCTGGTAGGCAGGTATTTCTCAAAGAGACAGACCATCTCCACTACTCCTCACCTCATGGATTAAATAGAGGACGTCTTAATATCCTTCTATGAGATCCATTGCACTAAAGTCGGCAACCTGTAAATGGACCCATGTATTTTTGGAGTAAGGCATCCTGCGATCGCAATCGGTAGTACAAACTGCCACAAATGAGAAATCATTATGAACAATGGCTACAGTCCAAATAGCAAAATGCGCACACCAATTACAATCCATTCATAGTACAAACCTGACATATCTTATGCCAGTCATGGGATTTTAGCCCTGATAATTGGTTGTCTTTAGAAAATGCAGACTTGAGAGAACACATCATATCCAGTTGGAGTGCGGATAGACTTGACTATTTGCTTCACAAATGTGCTCTTCTTTAGTGGACAAAACCCAAGGAGCGCGAGGTAGCTGCATGCGACCATCAGCACTCGACTGTGGCCAAAGCGCCTCCATCTTGCCTACCTACTTCAAATCCGTTTGTGCCTCTATAGTGTCTCTCTTTCCTGTGATGTGGTCCCATAGCAAGCTGCCCACGTTCTTGAAAATATGTATGGGATCCAACAAGTGGTTGATTTGTAAGTGGGTCCAATATAGCAACTCCTAGAAAACTAAGAACCGTTGCATTCCCTTTGGATTTGACTCCGCATGGACCATTTTCAGCTCGTACCAGCTTGCGGCATTCATACGTATTGGAGGTCGTCCAAAAAAACCTTCCCTGAGTTCATGACCCTCTGGCAAGAAAGTAGCATGTCCTTGATATACCATCTTCTTCATGGTTCGTGACCTTTGAGAGTCTAACTGTGGCCCGCACAATGGACATGCATGATAACCTGAGGTAACTAGACCTGCTCCAACGCCTTTATCCAGTGAATACAAACTTGAACAAGATAAAATATAGATATTATCAACGAGAACACAGGCCTATTTACCTGAGCACTCTTCGAATCCCGGAAAGTCATGCATCGTCCACATGAGTGGCTTGAATATTAGCGGACTGTCAACCATTGCGCTTGCTCATATCTTGCACAGTAGCCCTCTTCTCCCACAAAATCTTAAGCTCACTGACTAGTGAACGAAGATACATGTCCATATTTTTGTTTTTGTAGCGGCTGGGGGGGCGAGTAAGCTAAGGATGAGATGTCATTTCTTTGTAGAAAGTCATGGAGGGATATTGTAGTTAACAAGGACTATAGACCACACACTGTAAGAAGTTGAGCACAGAACAAATGGGTTTACGCTATCCATTACAAGACTGAGCCAAAGATTCCTTGGCTCTCGCGCAAAGCCTGGGAAGGTAGAGTCAATGTGGCTCCATGCACGTGAATCCGCTGATATTCGTTGAACTCCATCCGTGGACCTAGTCTGTGCATGCCACTTGTCAAGCTCGCCATGCCGGACGTAGGAAACATGTGGTTTATGAGGGGGATAAGCGGAAAGTGTCTAAGAACTTTTTGAGGGATGGTTTGCCCTTGCAAGTCCTGTCGATACCTGTGAGTACCACACTTTGAACATGTCTCCATAGTCTCGTATTCTCCTCGAAACAATATGCAATCGTTGATACATGCATGGCCGCTGTTGTAGTCCATGCCAAGCTTTCATAAAACATGTCATGCACCATTACAAGACTCACGCATGGTATTTTCAGGTTGTAATATATGATATTTCATTAACCTAAAAAAAATCATAAAACACCTTGAAAAAACACAAATGTTTTTAATGATAGTACCGAAAAGAAATCAATGAAGCATACGTACAAGGTACCTAAACAACTCAGTCACACTCGCATCACTCCACCCATATTTTTCTTGCACACTTAGGAGTGCAAGCAGTGTCTTCAGGCGAGATACTCGGCATCCATCATATAATGGTATGGATGCTTCCTCTCTAAGTGGATCAGAAGTCTCGACATCCATGGGAATCAATGCATTGATCATTGCCTCCATCTCAAGCTCCAAGATTGTAGGTAGGTCGGGAAGGATGCCCCTCTCCCCTAGTATTGACAGTATAGATTGGGTAGTACCTTCCAAGTGGTGGATTGGCTTAGGCAGTGCATCCATCGCATGCCCACAAACTCTTCTAATTGGCCGTAAAGTGTGCACTCCTCCTTGGGACAAGACGTCACCTCCCTAGATAGAAAATTTGCCACCTATACCCAATCTTCTTATATATGGTATTCAATTAACTTGCGAGTACAATGCATGATTGATATTAACTTTTCTTACCATTTGTTGAAAATCCAAGCTCACCTAATCAATGATCTCAGATTGAAACTCGCTGATGCATCGTACGTGTTCTATAGATAATCAACGTTTTTGTCTAATTACCAGCTTGCATTGAGAGCAAGGACATGGGATACGCTGATTAAGATACGCCTCGCGATCTTGAACAACAAGACCTTCATTGTTTTCGATTTTGTCTACGTTACGACAAACAATTTGTTTTTGTTATCATTCTTTTTTTCTTTCTTAAATTGTTTGAGAAGGGATTTCTTCTCTTGTAACTCAGTAAAAATTAACGTATGTAAAGTCTCCACCCACCCACCCACAAATTAACATATATATGTCGGAGTGTTTCCCGTTTCGTGGTGTTGCACCGGACCTCGCCACCACTCTCTCTTTGTTTTTTATCCATTCATTATCTCCTCTCATTTCATCTCTCTCTCTCATTTTCTCTTTCTTTATTATGCTGTATGTTTATTCCCTCTCTCTCATTCCTTCTTCTTTTTTCTCTTTCTCCCTCTCTCTCATTTTCTTTAACGATCACGACTACGACTACGACGAAGATCATGACCACGACCACGACCATGACTACAACTATGACTATGACTACGACTACGATGACCACGACCACGACTACCACTATCACTACCACTACCACTACCACTACCATGACTACGACCACCACATCTACCATTACCACTACCACGACTACGACCACTATAATAAACAAGAAACGAATGAAAAAAAAAACTACTACTACTACTACCACTACAAAAAAAAAAAAACTAAACAACAATAAACAAGAAATGAAAAAAAACTACTACTACTACTACTACTACTACTACTACAAACAACAACAATTAATTTTCTTATCTCTCTTCCTTTCCCTCTCTCATTTCCTCTTCCTCCCTCACCCTCTCCCTCTCTTTCTCTCTTTCCCTATTAGGTTTAATGTTTTTTCACTCTCTTTCTCTGTCCTCTCCCTCTCTCATTTTTTTCTCTGTCCTCTCCCTCTCTCATTTCATTTTATCTCTTTCTCTCCCTCTCTCGTTTCCTCTCCCTCCCTCACCCTCACCCTCTCTTTCTCTCTTTCCCTATCAAGTTTAATGTTTTTTCTCTCTTTTTCTCTTTTTCTCTCTCCTCTCCCTCTCTCATTTCCTCTCCCTCCCTCACCCTCACCCTCTCTTTCTCCCTTTCCCTATTAGGTTTAATGTTTTTTCTCTCTTTTTCTCTCTCCTCTCCCTCTCTCATTTCCTTTTGCTCTCTTCCTCTCCCTCTCTCATTTCTTCTCCCTCACCCTCTTTCTCTCTTTCTCTCTTTCCCTATTATGTTTAATGTTTTTTCTCTCTCCTCTCCCTCTATCATTTCCTTTTCTCTCTCCTCTCCCTCTCTCATTTCCTCTCTCTCCCTCTCTTTCTCTCTTTCCCTATTAGGTTTAATGTTTTTTCCCTCTTTTTCTCTCTCCTCTCCCTCTCTCGTTTTTTTCTCTCTTCTCTCCCTCTCTCATTTCCTTTTCTCTGTTTCTCTCCCTCTCTCATTTCCTCTCCCTCCCTCACCCTCACCCTCTCTTTCTCTCTTTCCCTATTATGTTTAATCTTCTCTCATTTTTTCTCTCTCCTCTCCCTCCCTCACTCTCTTCCTCTCTTTCTCTCTTTCCCTATTATGTTTAATGTTTTTTCTCTCTCCTCTCCCTCTCTTATTTCCTTTCCTCTCTTCCTCTTCCTCTCTCATTTCCTCTCCCTCCCTCATTTCTTCTCCCTTCCTCACGACTACAAGATATAGGCCTTATACTAACATTAAAAGATATGAAAATATATTAAAAAAAATTTACCCCTGTCGTCGCAAACAACGTCGTTATTGGCGATGCCATAGAACAGTCGATATTAGCATCGTTATCAGCATCGCTATTTACATCAGTATTAATGCGACAATGATACCAACACAAATAATGACGCTTTGCGACACAAATAACGACGTGTGCAGGTAAACTTGTGACGCTAATAGCGATGGTAACAGGAAATCATAGCACTGATACATGAAATAAAAACATGATCACATAATGAAAGCGACTGGTACAATCATGATAAGATATCACTACTACATAGAAAATGTCTACACAGATAGGGCGACCAAAAAAGAAGGGTGTGTGAGCTCTAGGGATCCAAGGGCGAGCTACATATCCTCGCCATCGTCCTACCGCATCGAACTGACTCTGCAAAAAAAGAAACAACAATACATCAATCCACCATACAATAATGCATTATAATTAAACATGGTAATTACGGACAAGAAAGATGAGTGACTTACAGGGCCGCCACCTTTATACAATCGGTCAATCAATACAGTGAGACCGTGCCTCTTTGCATATCGAGTCTCAAGGCCGATCGGATTACGATTTGTAGTGGAGTGCTGCAAAGAAAATAAAATACTAACTGTTAGAAACATGATTGTCAGTACAAAGGATATTGCAAAAAAAAAGCAAGAAAAACAAAAGAAAAAATAACAAAGTTCTCCAGATATATCCTGTGGCCGCCACTCCCAAGATGATGGACCACTCCAGCCTCTAGTCATGCCCTCGCCACCTCGCGTTGCTTACTCCAACATCCTGGAGAATCTGTAGCCTCCTCCCTCAGTCGGCACCAATCGTCTGTGTCTAGCCACTCGGGCTTTGCAGCCCCACTCTTGAGTGTCTTGCATGCATCCGATCGTCTGTGTGACATATAGGCACGCATGCAGTCCATCATCCAGCCCATAGAAAATCTATCTGCTGTGGCTGGAACCAGAAACTCGTCATGCAAGGATGCTACTATGTAGTCCTTGCTCCCCTTTGGTATGTTTTTCCAATGATCTAAGATGTTGTGCCAAAAAACTTGTTGGCACAACTCTCTCATGCGAGCCATCACTCTCCTCCCCTCATCATTCATGATGATGGCTCCTGATCTATCATCGACAAGATAGGCATATCCCTCTAGGATATGCCTAAGATGGGTCCTCTCCCACCTGCGTCCACGCTCGTGGGCATATCTAAGAGACCCCTGTACATCTAGTGTACCGACCGGGGTAGTATCTATCGGAGTAGCACCTATAGGGGTGCCACCAGACGGCTGAGCAAAATCCAGAGTAACTGGAGTAGACGTCCCCATAGGTGACAAATCTTGGGGGTGACGCAACTCCAGCAGAACGACGAGACGGAGACACCGCGTTTGTGCCTCCACAGCATCCACATGGGCCACTCTCTCTAGAACCGCCACGAGAGTGAGGAGTCGCACCTGTATCCTGTGCCGACCATGGGCTCACTGCCTCTGTATCTCTACAGCTTACCCCTGACCCTGAAGCACTCCCTCCCTCTGGCCCAAGGCTGGAGCGTGGACCTCATCTGCTCAAAGTCGAAGCATCTGATCGTGCCAAAGTAGATCTAGTAGAGCAGCCTGACGATGTTGGAGATAGCTCCTGGTCTACCATGTCTTTGAATCTCACAATCTGCTCTGGAGACATGCGCGTGAAGATATCCTGTAACTCCTCATCGCTCATCCCTCGACTCATCCTGAAAAGGTCACCTGCATAGACAAAAAATGATGTTAGCATAATCAATTTAAATCATACAAAGCACAATAACATAAATTCTAAAAAAATGATCTCACTTAAAATGTATATCTTATATACCCTTATAAGCGATTAGTCAATGAATTGAGTAAGTGGATGCTCCAAATATGAAGTATCATATGGTCCCATATCAATCTCCTGACACAACTCCGCATACACTGGAAGGTCGATAGACATGTCACCACAAAAGATGAGTCCACCTTGTTCTCAAAGAATTCTTGGACTCCTATATTTCCATCATTGTTAGTCAATGCTGGCTCCTCTACATGCTCCAAGCTTTCAGTGGCCTCCACCCCTTGCAATATCGACCTCTCTATTTGCATATTGTCCTCATCTATGCTCCGAACATCGCTTTGATCATATACTCTCACACTATATATTTTGTACTATACATTGAAACACTCAAATTAGTTGTCGCATATAAAATATAGACACAACAAATCTTAAACACATCATCACCTTTGGACTACATCCTCTCGAGAATTTCCACTCCTCCATTGAGACCTCCGCCCCTTCGTGAGATGTTGCGGTCAAAGCTCCTTGCAACCATCGCGTTGACATGAACCGCGGCATCTTCTCTATGCCCTTGGAAACGCTGCGGTCAAAACTCCATGTAGCTATCACGTTGACATGAATGGTGGCATCTCCTCCATGTCCTTGGGATATCGAATCGGTCGATGGCACGTACTACATCAAATTTCAGATCGCGCTTCCTCTCGATCTTCCCTAGCGATCTGGTACCTGGCGAGCCACGTCTCCATAGAGGCATGGTGCAACATACAAAAGCAATTCATATTCTCCTCCATTGCAGCATCCATTCTTTTTTCTACCCCATTTCCAACCACCACATCTTCGGTCAGTCTATCATCGTTCTTCAGTGACCATAGCATTTTGTTGTCTGGATCCACGTTTGTTAGCCATTGTGAAATATGCACTAGCGCCTTAAACACCAACCAACCTTTAGCCATGCTACCTTCTGGCCCAGATCGTTGTCGCACAAAGCCTTTCCGGGTTTTCATTAAGCGCTCTAAGAATAACACCCATCGCGTATGGATAGGTTTAGCAATCTCCACTTCATCTACAAGATGCACATGAAGGTGAATTTATATCATGAGCATGCTGGTAGGCAGGTATTTCTCAAAGAGACAGACCATCTCCACTGCTCCCTGCCTCGCAGATTAAATAGAGGACGTCTTAATCTCCTTCTGTGAGATCCATTGCACCAAAGTGGACAACCTGTAAATGGCCCCGCATATTTCTGGAGTAAGGCATCATGTAATCATGATCGGTAGTACAAACTGCCACAAATGAGAAAGCATTAATGAACAATGGCTACACTCCAAATAGCAAAATGCGCACCCAAATTACAATCCATTCGTAGTACAAACCTAACATATCTTATGCCAGTCATGGGATTTTAGCCCTGATAATTGTTCGTCTTTAGAAAATGCAGACCTGAGAGGACGCATCATACCCGTCAGAGTGCAAATAGACTTGACTACTTGCTTCACAATGCGCTCTTCTTTAGTGGACAAAACCCAAGGAGTGCGAGATAGCTGCACGCAACCATCAGCACTCAACTGCGGCCAAAGCACCTCCATCTTGCCTAGCTCCTTCAAATCCATTCATGCCCCTATAGTGTCTCTCTTTCCTGTGATGTGGTCCCATACCAAGCTGCCCACATTCTTGAAAATATGCATGGAATCTAACAAGTGGTTGATTTGTAAGTGGGTCCAATATGGCAACTCGTAGAAAATTGAGAACCGCCACATTTCGTTTGGATGTGACTCCGCGTGGACCATTTTCAGCTCGTACCAGCTTGCGGCATTCATATATGTTGGTGGTCGTCCAAGAAAACCTTCCCTGAGTTCATGACCCTCTGGCAAGAAACCAACATGTCCTTAATATAACATCTTCTTCATGGTTTGTGACCTTCCGGAATCTAATTGTGGCCCGCACAATGGACATGCATGATAACCTGAGGTAACCAGACCTGTTCCAACACCTCTATCCAGTGAATACAAACTTGAACGAGATAAAATATCGATATTACCAATGAGAATGAAAGCCTATTTACCTAAGTACTCTCTGAATCCCAGAAAGTCATGCATCGTCCACATGAGAATGGCTCGAATATTGGTTGACCGTCGACCATCGCGCTTGCTCGTATCTTGTACGGTGACCACCTCCTCCCACAAAATCTTAAGCTCATTGACTGATGGACAAAGGTGCACGTCCATAGTTTTGACTTTCTAGCGGCCGGGGACGAGTAAGCTAAGGATGAGATGTCCTTTCTTCGTAGAGAGCCATGGAGGGATATTGTAGTTGACAAGGACTATAGGCCACACACTGTAAGAAGTTGAGCGCAGACTGAATGGATTCATGCCATCCATTGCAAGACTGAGCCAAATATTCCTTAGCTTCGGGCAAAGCCTGGGAAGGTAAAGTTAGTGTGGCTCCATGCGTGTGAATCTGCTGATATTTGTTGAACTCCATCTGTGGACCTATTCTGCGCATGCCATGTTGTCAAGCTTGCCATGCCGGACGTACAAAACATGTGGTTTATGCGGGGGATAAGTGGAAAGTGTCTAAGAACTTTTTGAGGGATGGTTTGTCCTTGCAAGTCCTGTCGATACCTGTGAGCATCATACTTTGGACATGTCTCCATAGTCTCCTCGAAATAGTATGCAATTGTTGATATATGCATGGATGCTATTGTAGTCCATGCGAAGCTTTCATAAAATATGTCGTGCATCATCACGAGACTCATGCATGGTATTTGCAGGGAGAGTATAGGAAGAGAGAAAGAGGGAAGATTGAGGGAGAGAGAATTGTTGAGAGAAGAGAGAGGAGAAAGAAAGAGAGATCCGATTAGAGCATTTGACACCCATAGCCAACATACCGTGGAGAACACAAGCACATATTGACTACAACAACGACTGCGACCACGACCACGACCACGACTACAAATTCCCCTTTATCATTTACAACTCACCCACCATCTCTCCACATTATTGCACACTATAATCTCTATGAGGGCATGAGATTGGGATCTCCACAGATACCAAAGCATGATCTTATATAGCTTGATGGTTGCATATATACTACTATATTCATGGAAGAAACATTAAAATAGTTATTATGCTCAAATATATCCTTGTTAGAGCAGAAATTTGTTCCTAAGACTATTGTAAGGATGAAAGAGGGTTAATGATAAAAGATCATCCTTCCTTGCAAGTGATTTTATATTATATTTTTTAATTAAAATTGATAGTTGAAGATGAGTTTCCTAAGAGATCTTGTGGTGATGCTGTTTTAGTTTTTGCGAAGCATTAGAATGATGTTGTTTTAGTTTTTGTATTTGTGTTTTTAAGAAGAGATTGATTTTTATGAAATATCCAAAGTTATTTTTGGATTTACGTTATGAAAAATGAATGTTTTTCTAATTGATAGGCTGATTGCCTTCGTTGTCTACTTCTACAAAAGTTCTTGTGCTCTCATAGGTGGATATTTGGTTATACACTAAACCTCCTCCAAGGTTAGTGGCTAGATCCCTTCACCAAGGGGATAGTTTGAGCGTGGTGGAGGCTAGGACAAGCCCCATGTATGAGAGGTCTCTCTGTAGGAAGAACATTATGCTAGGAGGCGCAAGTGTGCTAGGGTTCTCTAGCCATATATCCCTTAGGTTTGTTGAGGATCGGTCTAACCCCTATGAGCGTAAGATGAGCTTATTGTAAGGTCTTATTTCCTTTTCTCTCTTTCTCTCCCTCTCTCATTTCCTCTCCCTCCCTCACCCTCACCCTCTCTTTCTCTCTTTCCCTATTAGGTTCAATGATTTTTCTCTTTTTTTCTCTCCTTTCCCTCTGTCATTCTTTTCTATCTCCTCTCCCTCTCTCATTTCCTTTTCTCTCTTTCTCTCCCTCTCTCATTTCCTCTCCCTCCTTGACCCTCACCCTCTCTTTCCCTATTAGGTTTAATTATTTTTCTCTCTTTTTCTCTCTCCTCTCCTCTCATTTTTTCTCTCTCCTCTCCCTCTCTCATTTCTTCTCCCTCCCTTACCGTCTCTCTCTCTCTTTCTCTATTCCCTTGTTATGTTTAATGTTTTTTCTCTCTCCTCTTCCTCTCTCATTTCTTTTTCTCTCTCCCCTCCCTCTCTCATTTCCTCTCCCTCCCTCTCCCTCTCCCTCTATTTCTCTCTCATTTTCTCTCCCTCTCTCAATACACATATTTTATACCAAAAACAAATAAAAGAGAGAGAGAAAGCTCCCTCTCCCTCTCTCATTTTCTCTCCCTCCCTCTCTCCCTCTCTTTCTCTCTCCCTCCCTCTCCCATTTCCTCCCTCTCCCTCTCCCTCTCTCATTTCCTCTCCCTCTCCCTCTCTTTCTCTCTCATTTCCTCTCTCTCTCTCTCTCAATATACACAAATTATACAAAAAACAAGTAAGAGAGAGAGAGAAAACACAAAAGCAAATCAGGAATGCACAATGCAAGCACTCACCCTAAAGACTCGAAGAAGGGTTTGGCAGCTCCTCTTCGCCCACCGTACACCTACTCTTTTTCTTCGCGAATGGTGGCGGTCGCAGCGGCGGCGGCGGCGGTGGCGGTGAGAAGCTTTCTTTCTCTCTTTCCCTCCCTCTCAGCAAGATGGTCACTCTCCCTCTCGCTCTCTGTTTTGTGAATGCACGAAAAATGATGTGCTTGGGTTTTAGCCCGCATTTTTTTGCTCTGGGTACCGTCGCTATTAGCGACGCAAACAGCGACATCGCTATTTATCGTCGCTAATGCCCATCGCTATAGGTTCATATCCTTGTAGTGCACCCTCTCCCTATCTTTCTCTCTTTCCCTATTATGTTTAATGTTTTTTCTCTCTCCTCTCCCTCTCTCATTTCCTTTTCTCTTTTCCTCTCCCTCTCTTATTTCCTCTCCCTCCCTCTCCCTCTTCCTCTCTTTCTCTCTTTCCCTAGTATGTTTAATGTTTTTTCCTTCCTCTCCCTCTCTCATTTCCTCTCCCTTCCTTTCTCTCTTTCCCTATTATGTTTAATGTTTTTTCTCTCTTCCTCTCCCTCTCTCTTTCCCTATTATGTTGAATGTTTCCCTCTCTTTCCTCTCCCTCCTTCTCCCTCTTCCTCTCCCTCTCCCTCTCTTTCTCCCTTTCCCTATTATGTTTAATGTTTTCTCTCTCTTTCTCTTCCTCTCCCTCTCTCAAATCCTCTCCCTCCCCCTCTCTTTCTCTCTCCCTCCCTCTCCCTCTCCCTCTCCCTCTCTTTCTCTCTTTCCCTATTATGTTTAACGTTTCCCTCTCCCTCTCCCTCTCTCATTTCCCTATTATGTTTAATGTCTCCCTCTCCCTCTCCCTCTCCCTCTCCCTCTTCTCTCTTTCCCTATTATGTTTAATGTTTCCCCCTCTCCCTCTCCCTCTCTCATTTTCTCTCTCTCCCTCTCCCATTTTCTCCCTCTCCCTCTCTTTCTCTCTCATTTCCTCTCCCTCTCTCAATACACACGAATTATACCAAAAACAAGTAAAAGAGAGAGAGAAAATACAAAAGCAAAGCAAGAATAGACAATGCACTCACTGTAAAGGCTCAAAGAAGGATTTGGCGGCTCCTCTTCATGACAGCGGCTCCTCTTCGCCCTCCGTACACCTCCTCCTCTTCTTCGTGAACGGTGGCGGCGGTGGTGAGAAGCCTTCATTCTCCCTCTTTCTCTCTTTCTCTCCCTCTCAAATTCAAGATATTTGCTCTCCCTCTCGCTCTCTCTTTCGTGAATGCGCGCAAAATGACGCGCTCGGGTCTCGGCTCGCGCTTTTTTCGTCTGGGTACCGTCGCTATTAGCGTCATGCGACGCCGCTATTTCTCATCGCAAATGGCTATTGCTATACCCTCATATCCTTGTAGTGCTAGAAGAGGTATTGGTAAACATTTTGGTAGAAAACCCTAAACAAGGCAGCAATATCACAGCGAAGGAAATAGAACCATAGGAAAGAGAGATGCAAAAAATGAACATCGAGAAATAAATGAGCGGCTTCAATGTGAAAATTCAAAAATACAAGATTTTGCAATTTCCAAGAGAATAAGACTGAAAAGATGACACTTAATATCCATTAAAGAAGGAATATATTTAATACCCGACCTCTTAAATGAATCATACGTTCTCTCATTAATCACGTTCAAGCAACCAAATTTGGAGGGTTTTTCTATTCTAAACCTCTTCTAATTAGCAACTTAATCATTTTCTTATGAGTGTTATTTTGAAACGTTTTTGGCCCTAATGGTTGCAATAAAAGCATAATCCTTGATGAAAATGAGTCACTGCCCTATAAGCTTAGGAATCCTTTGATTTTCCAAATGGTCTAGGCAAGTGGCCACTCTTGGACATCCTTCATCTTTGCAGAATCAACCGAGATCCCCTCCGCTAAAGAATGAATCCTAGGTACTAAATCTTCTTCTTAAACAAAAGACGCATTTGTTTCACTTTGAATAGAGTTTGTTTTCCCTCAAGGTATCAAGAATGACTTTGAGGTGGCTTGGATGATCTCCCTCTTCTTTGGGATAGGCTAGGATGCCATTAAAAAGTACAATGAAAAATTCATTGTGGTACAGTTTGAAAATGTCCAAGACTATTATATTGAAAGTAGCGGGTGCACAATTCAATCCAACGGACATTATACTCAATTCCAAATGGCCATACTGATATTTATTTTCAATGGTTACCTAATTTAGCCCATGACAATTGATGCCAAGCCTTAAGGTTCCATCTTTTTTCTTTTGAAAAAGGAAAGCAGTACCCCATGGTGAATTGCTTGGTTGAATAAATCCTTATTCTAGAAGTTTTTTAAGTTGTTCTTTTAATTCAATGGACTCCAAAATAAACATTTTGTAAGGCCTCTTGGCTACTATTTTAGCCCTTGGATTTAATTTAATTTCATGGTCTACATCACAACTAGGTGATAATTCAATTAAATCTTCAGAAAAAACATATGCATAATCTCTTAGCCATGAAGGTTTTTCATGGTCCATAGCCAGATCTAGTTTATTCAATTTGATTAAATAAATGGATAATCCCTTTCTTAGACCTTGTATTAGCTAACACTCTTGCCAATTACAGCTTGAGTATCCTTGTTTTTCCCTGAGCTTGAACTAAGGTTCCATTGATGTTATTAAAAGTGATCGCCCCTTGCGCACAATGGATACTTGCTTGATTAGGATGCATCTTGATTATTAATGGCTACATGGACTGTTCCTCTTTTCATTTCCTCATAGAGAGCATGATCCTCTCCCTCTTGTTGTGGGCTTGTTGTCCAATAAGGAAACAAGCATGGCTAACACTCTTTATCTTGCTTTTTGTTCTTGCCCTTGGTTATTGAAATTACCTCTTAGTGGAGAATTCCAAGGAGGGATAGCATTATTTGTAAGAATGGGGTATCTATGAACTTTCTAGTGAGCATCCTATAGATAATAGCTCATGGAAACCAAAATAAACTAACTCCACTACTAGGTGAGAGGGGCTAAGCATGGTATATGCTATGTTGAAAATTTTCCATTACTTATTAGCCACTCGATTCACCCTTTTTCTCGACCATCAGACCTTGTTTTATCTTATAATCAAATCCTAACATGCAATAGGATGCATAACTAGATGGCTATTGCTACTTCTTGAATTTGATTCTAACATGGTGTTAAGAAAGGGGAAACACTATTACAAGGCTAAGTGACAATGGTGAAAGATCAATCAACATTGATAATAATCTCCATGAGACCCAAGTGTCCATAATGCAATAGGAATTTGAACTGTTTAAGGTTTTCCTAATTGCTTATTTAACTAATTGCATAGTGGACACCTTATAGCATAGGCTACCCAAGTGTCCAATAGAAAAGGCCCCCCTTGTGTGCCTCCTCATCAAGAATAGGCCTTATCAATTGATAGTATGTCAATTGTAAAGAGTGGGATAAGATGTTTTGCTAAGAAAATGTCTTTGTGAACACAACATAGTAGAAGTATTGAAGAAATCACATGGGGGAATAGTAGGAGGACATTCTTATATTGGAAGTATAGCTTGAAAGCTACTATAGTTTTGTTTGCAATTGTTGACCCTATTCAAAGACAATGCATGATTCATTACAATGAGTGTCATTGCATCGAAATGCCCATTGAAAATGAAAATATGGAGTTGGCACTAGTAATTGATGACCACTTAATTATTTGAGAAGTTGGGGATTGAGTTTGTGGGACCGGTTGGCCATCCAACTCAGTACTCACAAGCATAATAAATCATCATTGTTACAGACTACATGACAAAGTGGATAGAGGGGAGGGCATCATGAAAGAATGATGCTATGGCTATTGCGAGGTTTCTATGAGAATAGGTCATATCTTGATTTCACTACCCCATTGATATTGGTAGTGATAGAGGGATACACTTCATCATCAATGACGTTGTGGAGCACTTGCTCTCTACATTTCTCATTATCCAGCTCCCTATTACCCATAAGCAAATGACGAAGCAAGTCCACTCATAAAACCTTGATTAGTGTGCTAACTAAGATGGTCTCAACATCACTAGCTCATTAGGACAACAAGCTTATGGCAATGCTGTGGGATTATTGAATTGCATATAAGACCAACATGGACCCTTCAAGCTAACCTATGGCATAGCCACCATCATGCCAATCGAGATCCTTAAACCTAGCCTACACATAGTGATCCAAGAATGTTGGGAATGAAATAAGGCTTGGACTAATCATCTAGTCAAGTTGGAGCATCTTATGAAGACTAAGCTACTACCCACGCATGCATTAATATTTTAAAAAGCCTACCACAAAGCATAGTTGGATAAACATGTGCAATGATAAAGTCTTAACACAGGGGACTTGGTTCTCCTATATTTATTTAAATCCCAGAAGCAAAATATAAAATCTAGAGGCATGGGACCCTACTAAGTTCGTGCCATTAGTTGGATTGAAAATATAGAACTAGATATGCTAGAAGGGGGAGGGGGGGGATTGGATACTATTTAGAGGCATAGGATCCTATTGAGTCTGTGCCATTAGCTAGATTGAAAATATAGAACTAGAAATCCTAGAAGGGGAGGGAATTGGATACTTCAATGGAAGCAATGTAAGGAAATAGTACTGTCCCCAAGGCACACAAGCCATGAGAATGATGCTCCTTAGAACCCACCAAGATTCCAATTGCCATTGATACTCAACCAAAAACCCAAACAAAATTGTGTAGATTTAGCCTAGCTTAAAATGTTTAAAGTCAGAGTAGAATAATTCTAGGGCCAAATGGACCATCCTTTGCTAGTTCCCTTTGATGCTAAAGTAGATCCATGCTGTAATAGTCATGAGCAACATTTTGGCCAACAACACTAATTTGGTCCCTACAACCTCCCATGGTATCTAAAAGTGCAAAATTTTTTCCTAACACCCCACCTAGGATATGTGAGTAGTTTGAAGGGTGCAAGAAAAACTGCCTCCCATGACATATCTCTGATTGATAGGTGCCCAAGACCCTCCTAGAGGCACAAGGCTATTATGAAGCCTATGGCCAAGTCTCTCTAGTCCCTCAAGGTCCACAATTATGACGATCGAAAGATCTAAGTTCCTAGTTATCAGCATTCCCTATATTGTGGGAGACCTTCGATTGAAGCTTTGCTGGAGCAAGTTAAAGAGGCATGCCTTCACTGTGGTCTTTGGGGCTACTCCTACACGGAATGCCCCGACAGCCAAAGATGATGAAGACCCAGCTAGCCTAATTCATTCAGGGAATGCATCTTGGGCAACAGTGGCTAAACAAGGGCAAAGAATGCATGAGAGTATTGGTTGGGATCACGACTCTTGATCTAGGTAATGCTTATGGCTTCAATGGGTCAATGCTAAGGAAGTCTGTGTGGCAAAATCTTAAGGATAAGTCTCAATAAACGTCCCCTGAGTGGGCTGTCGTTTCTACGTAAGCAGCAAGACAATATCAGCAAGAATTAACTGGAGTTGATAGACTCAAAGCTTAAGGACCTATTTTGCAAGCGCGCACACACGTTCTATATGTGGGGTTCCATCGTTACTTCAGCGCACGCACCCTGAGCATGAGCAGCCTTACAAGGAGGCACTTCAATTCAGCGGACAGGCTATATTCATGCGTTACTGGAGCCAAATAGCCATGCGCGTGTATGCTATTAATGCAGCAGCAGCGATCAAAGCAAGCATGTGTGTAGATTCAAGGTCTGGAATTAGTTTTAGCAGTGAAACTGAGCCCGATCCAAAATATACATTGGGAAATTTGTCATGTTAAGAAAAGCCTGCTGCTGCTTGGAAGACTCCCGGCTCAGGGTCTTTTCTGATACTCTGCCTTCAAGATTAGAATGATGCAGTGTGATATGGAACTCGATTTGCTTGCATGTCATGCTACTCAAAATGTGCTTGGCCGTGAAGCCCTTGCTATTTATATGGGCATGCAGAAGGAGATACTTTCCAGCAGCAAATTGCCCAAATATCATGGGATACTGTTCTCACAGGTTGTGTACAGTGTGGCCTTGGCCAAGTTAATACTCCAGTTCAGCGAGGAGAGTGGGCTGACTCTCGTGGCCCTTCCACCAGACGGCATAGATGTCTAGGGCTCCACCTTTGTGTACCTCAGACATTTACACGCCTTGATTATACTTGTCCTGTGTCGCTGCCTTCAAACGATCTTCTCCGAAGAAACCTCCTCAATCATTGGCTGCTCTTTTACAGTCAACAACCCACGATGCAGAGCTGCCCATGGATTCCCCAGTTTCACTGCTTGCCCCAGCTGTGGCCCCTACCTCCTCTCATGGATCTCTTCATTCTTCTGATCTTCAACCAGAATGTGAATTTCACGCCCAGGAATTACTTTCTCCTAAAGCATCCACTTCGAGTCCATCATCCTTGGCTGCTCCTGATGCCACAACTTCAGTTGATCTCTCATCCCCGGAATCACCTCCTCAGCGCACTCGCTTCTTGGCTGATATATTGGGCTCAATTAATCATGCTGCTGCTGTTGAAGATCTCTTTACTGCGGAGCAACACCTTCAGTATCTGTCGGATGATGGCTCTGTCTCAGTACAGGATGCCATGAATTCTAATGAGGCCGCTCTATGGAAAGCAGCTATGCATTCTAAGAATCTGCGCTCCATGCGCATTAACAACACATGGCAGTTGGCCCCTCTCCCTCCTAGGAGCCATGCAATCTCCTGCAAGTGGGCACTTCGTCTCAAGTATTGCCACGATGGCTCCATTGATAGGTATAAAGCCCACTTGGTTGCGCGCGGTTTCTCTCAAGAACATGGTCTTGATTATACATAAACTTTTTCCCCTACTTTCAGAATCACTACTTTCAGGATGCTCTTGGCAATAGGCACAAAATATGACCTGGAAATGCATCAAATGGATGTTCAATCTGCCTTCTTGCATGGGCGTTTGGAGGAGGAAATCTATATGGATCAACCTCCCTATCTCAAGGATCCTAATCATCCCAAGCATGTATGCCTCCTTCGATCTATATACTGTCTGAAACAGTCCCCTCGGCAATGGAATGCCCGGTTTAGTGGTGCCATGGCTCATGGAGGATATACTCATCTAGTTAGTGATGTTTCAGTTTACATTAGGGAAGCTTTTGGTGACATTCTTATTCTTGCTCTGTATGTTGATGATATTTTGCTGCTCTCTTCCTCAATAACCCTGTTGAATCAGGCCAAATCAGAGCTCTGCAATCATTTATCCATGACAGATGGGGGGGAGCTTCCTTACTTGCTTGGCATTCATATCCATCGTCATAGACCCACTCGGTCTCTTCATCTTACCCAGAGCAATTCAGCAGAATCAATTTTAAAGAAATATGGTGTGCATGCTAATGGAGTATACGATACACCACGAGCAAATAGACAACAGTTTACTCGTCAACCTACAAAGGCTAGATGGATTTGAGACAAAACCGGGCTACTCAATATCGAAGCCTTTTAGGTAGTCTACACTACTTGGTCTCTTGCACTAGACCAGATCTCCCTTTCTCTACCGATCCACTATCAAGTTTTATGCATAACCCGCAAGCTGAGCATCATACTGCATTGAGCAGATTACTCCAATACCTGGCTCGCACAAAATCTATGGGAACTACATACAAGCAAGTGCAAATGAATGGAGATATACAATCTCCTTATGCTTTTGTAGATGCAGATTGGGCATCTGACAAAGAGACCAGGAGATCTACCACTGGTTACGTATTCATGATGGCAGGGGGAGCAATCTCATGGAAGACAAGGCGCCAAAATACAGTCTCTCTCTAGTACTGAGGCTGAATATAAAGCCATCTCTGATGCAACTAAAGAGGCTATGTGGATTACCACATTTCTCAGGGAACTCAAGTTTCAAGTTAAGCTGCCCATTGCTATCTATAGTGACAACATGGCTGCCATAGATGCAGCCCACAATACCAGGCAGTCTGAGAAGCTCAAACATGTGGACATACAGCATCATTTCATTTGCCAGCAAGTAGCTGAGGGCAACGTAGAACTGATCCATACCACCACTCAGGAAAATGCAGCAAAGTTCTTGACAAAATCAGTTCCAGTAGATATTAAGCACAATGCTTGCATGATCTCCATTGGAATGGAAATCCCCACTTGATGGCTTTTTTATCCAAGGGGGGGTGTTCAAAATAAAATTGAATAAAAAAACCCAACAAATAAAAATGGCAATAAAAAAATCAGATCTGTAACAGCACAACCCGATCTGTAACTGCATTGCCCGCCTATGTAACAAACCCTCTCGTGAATAATTAAAACAGTTCATCTTTCTTTCTCTCTCTGTCTCTGTTCTGCGTACAGCACTTCTGTATCTTAGGCACGAACATATCTCTGTTCTGCGTACAGCACTTCTGTATCTTAGGCACGAACATATCTCTGTTCTGCGTACAGCACTTCTGTATCTTAGTCATGGTGACATGTAATGTGACCGAGAGCAGCGCTTTCATGGACCTTACAAGATTTGAATGTGGTGGTGGCAAGTGGAATAGAAGTTCCTCTAGTTGACTGCTTGACAAACTCTGCAGGTGCCTGTAACAGCCCTGCAAAAGCCTCAATCGAGGTTAATATGGAATAATATCCTGTTCAAGCTGAGAAACATCAAAGCACACTTCCAAAGAATGTGGGAGATTATGTGCCATACACAAAGCTGGTGGTGAGGCCAATGCGTGTAACCCAAGTCTATCTATTGCTGAAAAAGTTGGAGCAGGCAGTGTCCTTGCTATGGGGTCTCGTAGCTATTTGGATTCAAAAGATGAAGAACAAAGAGGATTGTAGAACCAGTCTTTCAATGATACACGTAAAGGCAATAGTTTGGTATATGTTTCAGCTGATCAAAATCCTGTGTTTAGTGAGGAATATGTTTGGATATTATGGGGAAAGAAACACTCTGTACCCAACACACTGGTAAACAAAAGAGAGATATTTCCCTTCTCAATTAGACTCCGGTTCTTGGTTCTTGAGGTCTGTATCCACATCAAATGGGGCCTATCCATATCAAATGGGGCCTGTGCTTTGACTGCACTATTAGGCCTATCCATATCAAATGGGGCCTGTGCTTTGACTGCACTGAACTCTTTCCTATTGCAGCAGTTGATCTACCCACACCTGACATGCACTTGAATACATGGATCAACCTGAAAGGGTGCACATCTAATTCTGCAAACAAGTTCCACACTCCAGCATTCCTGTCATCACTGCGATTAGCCTGAAACGAGAAACTTGCTGCTACTTCTTATGTGCATGGTCAATGTGTTGTCTTTGTTAATGTGATGCATTTTTATGTAAATGCATCCTTGGTGCAGTCTTTATGCTTAAATAAACCAAGTTAGCGGCTGAAGTTCTTGCATGTGCTATCATCCGGCAATATACAAGTAGAGATCATTAGCCCAGTTCAAAGAAAGTAGCTGCACGTAAATCAACAATCTGGACCAGATTTCCCTTCTGATCTGAGATCATTAAGAACATTTGCAGGCATGAACATTTTCAGTTCATATTGGATCATGAGAATATGAAAATGTGTGTGTGCGTGTGTGTGTGTTTTTACAAGTCTAGACCGAATCAGCCTATCAGTAGACAACAAGTCTAAATACATCTGGGACTGTATGGATTGTCAATGTCTCCCAAGTAGACAGTAAAGAATATATAAGTGAAACAAAAAATCTAGCTAGCAAATATGAGGCAATGCTTGGAAGAAAGATAAAGAATATATAACTAAAAGGAAACATCTAGCTAGCGAACATGAGGCAATGCTTGGAAGGAAGACACTGTGTTAAATATTTGAAGCCCATGCTGAACCTTCGATCTAGCTCAAAGACATGATCCATGGTCCGAGTATTCACAAGAGAGTCTCAAAACTGCAAGACCGACATTGTATGACACTTTTGGGGGGGCGAGGCTCATGTCTAGCTCTAGAATCTCTTTCCAACCAAAATCAATGACTTATAGACTGTCGGGTGCATTTATTGTACATGAGAAAATTGACAAATGAAATTACAGGGTGCTATACAAAAACCATAATGCTCTGCTACCATTCCAGTATATAATTTGCAAATGAAGGGAACCACTGATTTGAAACTTGTGTTTCTTTTGCTTCCACTGACAATGATCAGCACACAGTTCTTATCAGGTCCACTGCACATAATGTGGATTACTGTGAGCAAGGAGCTTCATCCCTTCATGCATAGCCATTACCACACTGGATTGGGCAGCTGTGTTATACTGATCCATTCCCTCTGAGAAGGTTATGATTCATATGATTGCAAAAGCCTCACAATTGGAGGCTGGCCACTATTGACTCTCTCTCCAGTACAGTAGCAATACGTGCCTCTGCATTGACTCTCTCGGCCAGTACTGGCACTATCTTGGCATGCACAATGGGGCCAGCATATTCCAAGCTGATATGGCCCCTCTAATTTGATTCATACCGCTGCACCTGATCTTCTGCGCGACAAGAAAGAGCAAGTCTTTAGGATGATCAGTGAACGGTATGGCACGCGATCATAACAGCTACCCAGCTGGAAGGGTCCTGTAGAATCTTTGTGATGAGGGGAAAGGACTGTGATGGAGGCATTTTGATCTGTTCTTCTTTCATCGCGACCTGAGGACCAGAGGTGGCAGAAAACCAATAGAACTTATTACAAGGTGGTAATGATGAGCCCATTTCGTGATAACCATTAAGGTTCCAGGCAGGTGCAGCAGATCCGCAGTGGGTGGCAGGACCAAATCGTAGAAGCTGAATATCCGGGAGGAGCAGCATCCTCTCCTTGTGGCGGTCACTACTGAGGAAGAGCATGCGTGCATGTTGCATCGATGATTGATCAGCTTGGGCAGCTAAATCCGAATTAGAGGCCACCCTACAGGAATATCATCATGCTTCAGAATCATTAATTCCCGTCTTTTGGTAGAGCACAGGTGAGCTTATAACGAAGGGTCGCAGCTAGAATCAGGATAACTCAGAGCTGCGCCGTTGTTCGTTTGATAAGCTGGAGTCGATAGCGCAGTCACTTATGTCAACTGGAACATTGAGAAAGACGGTGCGCACAAGGGCACATACTGCCTGCCGCTCGGTGCGTCTGCGCTGCTGGACGAGGGCTTGGCGTCGCCTGGCGTCTGGTTCCCTCTTCACTTGCTTCAGGAAGTCCGCCCACGAGGAGTTCAGCTCTGCCTGCTGCTTGTGCTGCTGCTTGGCAGTCCTGTCACAGTATGAGATCAAATCCCATGTGCTGGACGCGCCATCATCTGCATGCTCCGCATTCGCATCACGAGCTGTATCATCATGTACGGGATGGTCTAGTGTCGCTGCTTCCTCATGCGGCTGGTGGTGCAGCGTCCGGCATGAATATGGTTGACGGCCGCATTGGCGGCCAATATCCATGACGGCAATCCTCTTCCTCTTCCCATGAGACCAGCTCCTAGAAGCAGCAGCAGCTTCTTGAGGTACTGCTTCGTCGGACGAAGAAGTAGAAATAGGGTAAAGTCGCCTGCAATTAGAATGAGGCGCTCGATTTATGGCTGACGACGACGTTGTCCTGGAGGAGGAGGAGATGGGTGGTACTCGCGAATTGGCGCCCTGGGCCATGAGCTCCTGTTGTGCCTTCGCGATCGTGTCCGAGAACCTGGACAGTAGGGCCGAGCGCCTGCTAGCAGCCGCCGTGCAGCTGGCCATGGCGGCTGATGTCCTCGCCATACACGACGTCCTTAATCTGGTGCAGCCGCCGCAGGTGGTCGTGCAGGTCGACGATGTCAATGCAGGCTGGAAGGCCGGAAGAGTTCTAGAGTCTAGCTAGACAGGTCGCAGAGAGAGCCTGAGAATAATTGGATGGATGTCGGGCGGATCGCCGGATAGAGAGAGACAGGGAGGGAGAGACACAAGATGGGATGGATGTCGGACGGACGCAGGAATTTAACATGGATTCATCCGCACGCCAACGCGACCCGGGAATATTCCAACGCGCCGAAGATCCAAGAATGAAGGGAGATCCCTGGCGCCACGTGTCGATCCGGCCTTTTTCCCAACCTTTTCCACTTTCCAGCTGGAATCTCTCTCTATTAAAGCTCTCCTCCTCCTACTAGCAATTAGGAAAATGCACATTCGCCAACCTTCATTAAATTCCCCTCCTAGATAAATGAAAAAGAAACGGTAATCAGGGGTTTTCTAAGGTTTGAACTAGCCTTCTAATTTCTACCAGATTACACTACACGCAACTCTACATTCTAGATTCTAGTCATTTTAATCGGGAAAAATGTTGCAGCAAAAAGCCGTCTTCACCTCAAGTACAGCTCAGTCGGTACGGTGTGCCCGTAACGAATATATAAGATCCTATCGATATCCTCTTGCCTTATCAGCTTTAGGGAAAGGGGGCTCCTCCATGCTATATTATTATGGAGGTGGTTGGGAGGTGATACATGTGCCAATGTAGCCGCAACCATGTGCTCATCTAAGTGCATGACCCAACGATCCATAGTCACCTTCCAATGCTAGCTATTTGGAACAGGTCCTATCTTTGCCCCGAGAGGCTCCAAAGCTCTCGTAAATGCTAGTTGCGTTGTCTTGCACAAAGATCGCCTCGACCAGGATGGGCGGTGCCTCCTGTGTTACTCCTTGTCATCTACCGGCATTAGCCTGGGTCACTTTGTTTGCTTCCACCCATCACAAACCTCCTCCCCTCTCATGCTGGCTACTAGTTTGTTGTTAGTCTCCTCCTCATGTGGGAGAGGCTTTGGCCCTAGCACAAAGCTACAAACAGTAGCTTTGTGGTGTAACCAGTGTGTCACGACATTAGAGCCCCCTGAATGGTGGGAGTAGAGGGGAAGTCTAACTAGGATGCTATTTGAGATAGAGTTCTGCATGCCAAAAGGTATGCAACCAATGTTAAAGTTTAGCTGGGGCTCCTAAAGCAATCAACATTGTGTGCTATTCCATGAACATGTGATCGTCTACTAAAGGACAAAGAGGCATCACACTGTATGAAACCTTTTTTATATATATATCAAACCAGGCATCAAGTATATCATCTCAAAGTGTTTAACTGCTTAGCATATACAACTACGGAAAGGGAAAACCTCCATAGAAAATCTGGGGAATTCACATTTATTGGTGGAGTCATATAGTTAGTGCGAGCAGAGGTAATTATATGCTTAATAATGGGATGCCACATTAGACAAATGTGAAATATGGAGATCGGCCTAGTCCTTAGATGTGGACACATCTCTCTGATTCTATGTATCCATAGACACTATTGAAGAGCTAAAGAAAGACGATATTGACGATGATCATTAAGTAAGTTTAAGGAGACCTACAAGGAGTTGAGCTAAAAGAAAGATGATATTGATGAGGAGCATTAAGTAACATCAAGGAGACGTAACAACATCAAAGGTTTAGCATATCATAGAGATAACATTTCAAATTTCTAGTGTAAGCAGTCCTTGTTGCATCACTTTCATAGCATGATGAACTTGTTATATATAGTAATGATTGATATGAGTAAAAAGAGTCAAGGGATGCAAGGGATAAGAGCAATGCTTTTCTTTTAGGTGAATTTTGCATTCTAGGCTAAGAATATGGTCCCTAGAGGGTCATTTTTGAGTGCCCCAAATTCATCACCATCACCTAGTATTGAAAATTTTGGCATAAAAATGAAGTTTTGATTGCCTAAAATGGGTATTTCTATAGAGAAAAAATATGGATATCCATAGACATCCATACAAAAGTATATACCAACATGTGATAATGTATCTCTCAAGTTGAGGACCTTGTCGCCAAATAATGACTAATTTTCGATGAAAGGTCTTTTTTTAAAAATCACTAGCTAAGAGATGTTTTCATTGCATGAAAATACTTAAAGTTAACTCCAATCTAATAAGAAAGCCATGTTGTTGTAATGGGACTTTGGTAAAGTTATCTCTCACATAGTTGAATTCTACTCTAGCCATGCATTGTCGATGCCTCTCCAGTCAATGCCCACGAATGTAAGAAAGCAAAGAAGGTTCAAAATTTTCCCACACTCACCAAACTAACCCTTTCTCATATGTATTCTATCTTTCAAAAGGATACTTTATGTTCTCAAGGTTCAAGGTATGTTGCCTCAAGCTCTCAAGGTGTCGATTTGATTTGATCCATTCACTTCCAATGCCACCAAGAGTAGTAGAGGTGGAGAAGTAGAGTAATATCATCCCCTTTGCGATCCGTTGCTCTCTTTCTAATTCCCTCGATTTCTTTCTCACAATAGAAGTAATGGCTACCTTAAGCCTCCATATCTAGGAATGGTTCAAGAGAGAAGAAGAAGAAGAAGAAGACAAGAGGAGCAATGAGTAGAGACTTACTCTTCTTGGTCACTCACTCACACACACAAACACACATATGCACACACATGCACTCACATATATACACACACACACACACACACAATGTGTGTGTGTGTAGCTTTGGCTATAGTATAAGCAAGAAGGGAGAAGAAGGAAGCAAGAGGTCAAGGATTGCACGCACAAAAGGGAGAGCTTCAATTGATTTTATGGAGGGGCCTCAATCCTTGCCTCCTCTCATCCTCTCCTTCACATTTCCCTTTCTCTTAGATTTGTGGTACAAACTTGCTATACCAAAAACAAACTTACTAGTGGATTTATATGACTTATTAATTGTTTATGTATATAATATAAGTTATATATGGATTTACATGAAATATTGGTTATTCATATGTACATGAATGTAAGTTACAAACATCCATGACTCCAAGGGATCTTACAATTTTCATGGGAATGAGCTAGTCTCTCACACTTTTACTAAAAATTACTTTTATGTGGGACAATATAAAATCTAGTTGATCGGGACACCCAACAAAATCAATAAGTTTTGGATAGCCACTTCAGTCCTAGCTAGTCATTGTTCGGAATCACTAGAGTAGAAAGAAGATTGGATGTTGTTTTGCTATGTATTCCCTTCCACTAGATTTGATTATGATTTCAATTCAAATGAAATGATAACAATGGTCCGTGCTTATAATCGTCGGACAAAATTAGGGCATAAACACCTCCCCATGGGTTTCATTGGGACTCTTCACCTCTAGCCATAATAAGAACTACCTAAGGCACCCAATCATTGCGTGTGTGTGTATGTGTGCATGCATGTGTGTATTTGTATGTGTGTGCCTCCTCTAGGTAGGATGTCTCCTCGTGGTACCTTAGGATGCTCTTTTTAAGATAGTTAAGTTTACAAAAACTATGAGAAAATAGATAGTGTCTTTATTCTTGCAAGTTTTAGTATAATTTACAAGGAATGATCTTTCTAATTAGAAATTATTATTTATATCTTCCCAATTTAACTTGAGATTTAGGAACGTATAAAAATAATCAAGTAGCTTGATGATTATAAGAGGCTAGATTTCATTATAATGGATCCACTAACGATAGAGAAATCAATAACATGGGCATTGTTTACAACTTGCACTTTTTGATTCATCATGGAGGATTGTCCCATGGCTTCAATCTATTTGCATGGAGCCATCTACAGTGAAGAAGAAGAAAAAAGATGATGCTGTGTTGCATTTTGAACCAACACTACTCATTTGCACCCAATGGAACCCTTTGGCTTTGCCTATGTGTGTCCTCTTTGCCCTCTTTCTCTCTCTCATCACTAACTCACTAACTCACTCTCACTCTCTCTCTTTCTGTGTCTATGTGTCTCTATGTGCACACGTGCGCGTGTGTGTATCTCCCTCTTTCATTTAGCCTTGTGGCCCTCCAATGTACAACACTACAAGATATTGGCCTTATACTGACGTTAAAAGAGACGAAAATGTTCATAAAGAAATTTGCCCCTGTCGTCGCAAAAAGTGTCTTTATTGGTGATACCATAGCACATTCGGTATCAACATCGTTATCAGCATCACTATCAATATCACTGATACCGACGCAAATAACGACACTGATAACGATACTTTGCGACGCATTTTGTGACGCTAATAGTAACACGTGCAATAAATTTGCGACGTTAATACCGACAGTAATAGGGAAAAAAAAATTTGTGGTAGGGCAGCAAGTTGTCCTGCCACATATAGCACTATGTGCTTTATTTGGGCTATACAAAATAGTTTCAGAAATGTGTACAATGCTCCTGTAAGTAAAGACAAAGTGTACTTAAATCATAGCACTGATACATGAAATAAATACATGATTGCATAATGAAAGCGACCGGTACAATCATGGCAAGATACTGCTACTACATAGAAAATATCTACATAGATCACGTGACCAAAAAAGAAGGGTATGAGAGTTCTAGGAATCCAAGGGCGAGCTATAGATCATCGCCATTTGAAATCTTATCCTACCACAAAGAAGCATCAAACGAACTCTGCAAAATAAGAAAAAACTACACATTAGTTCACCATACAATAATGCATTCTAATTAAACATGGTAACTACGGACCAGAAAGATGAGTGACTTACAGGGCCGCCGCGTCCATACAATCGGTCGACCAATGCAGTGAGACCATGTCTCTCTGCATATCGAGTCTCAAGGCCGGTGGGATCGCGATTTGTAATGGAGTGTTGCAAAGAAAACCAAATACAACTATTAGAAACACGACTGTCAATACAAAGGATATTGCAAAAAAATAAGCAAGCAAAATAAAAGAAAAACCTACAAAGTCCTCCAGATATGTCCTGTGGCCACCACTCCTAAGATGATGGACCACTATGGCCTCTAGTCGTGCCCTCGCCACCTTGCACTGCTATCTCCAACGTCCTGGAGAATTTATAGCCTCCTCCCTCTGTCGGCGCCAATCGTCCGCGTCTAGCCACTTGGGCTTTGAAGCCCCACTCTTGAGTGCCTTGCGTGCGTCCGATCGTCTGTGTGACATATATGCATGCATGCACTCCATCATCCAGCCCATAGAAAACCTATATGTTGTGGTTGGTACCGAAAACTCTTCATACAAGGATGCAACTATGTAGTCCTTGCTCCCCTCCAGTATGTTCTTTCAATGATCTAAGACGTTGTGCCAAAAAACTTGTTGGTACAACTCTCTCATGCGAGCCATCACCCTCCTCCCCTCATCATTAATAATGATGCACTACAACAGAAACGAGACATAGACGCGCATGTTAGATGCGCAAAGTCGGGCGCGTCTATCATTGCGTCTATATGCGCATGTAAAAGAGCGTGTAAATAGACACGAATTTTGTGTCTATATATCTGTGTAAATAGACACGTCTTCAGATGCGTAATTATTTAACCACGTGAAATTGGACTTAATATAATAAAAAAACTAGAGTTAATAATTATTTTTGCATTGCTCTCTAATGAATGGCAGTTCCTTCAGTTGACAAGCCTGATATAAGTAATTAGCGGCAAGCGACAGAAACCTTATTATACAATTAGTAGCAAGCATTGCATGTATCTTGTAATTTCTCTACTTGAAGATGATAAAAAATACTTCTTTTTTATTATGAAAAATTCAATTTAGCTTTAAACTTGACTATTGATTCTTGAATATGCACGTGTGCGCATGATATTTTCCATAGAATTAAGAATATACATTGAATCATTAAGCAAATTAAGTATGTTACAGTGAATGATCCATCTCATCTTCAATGAGATCAGCCCTTGCTAAACTATCTACTTCTAGGTCTATGTTACCAAGAGGTAACGAAACAAATAAGTCTATCCCACTATCAGATGTGTTGCTATATTGCTCAATAACTTCATCAATATCATCAATCACATTATTGTCCTCTTCTGCGTTTCCTTGAACATCCTCACGAGGTTCATCTTGTACTATATCACACATATCATCCATTATGGTGTCATCATGTACATACATCATCATTAATTGTTGGATTGTCATCTCCTATCTCTATGTTGGTAATATTACCATATATTGGTTTTGAGCGATTATATATAAGGATGACATACCACCATCAGTTATTGTTTACCATTGGATGATACACAACCTGTATTTGAAAAAAAAAAGCAAGAAACTTAAATACTTATTATATTGTGTATATGTATCACATGTATACATATACAAAAATTAGCTTTTGCATATATACCTACTCGCATTGTTGAGGTAGTACTAATGTGTCATTTTTGTTTTGGTGAAATTTTGTAGAGTCGATCACAAAACCACTTAGATAACGTCTGATTGTGCAATGCTCACCATTTGTTACCACTTCTTTAAACCACTTCATATCCAGTACATATATAAAGAATCCTCTGAAGTCAAGATTCAGAATATCTTGGATCAAACTACAATAACCTTTCATGGTACCATTAGCATCCTCGAAGTGAGCAAGGACACCACAATCTTGGATATTTCTCTTTTCATCTATACATTGAGTTGGAAGATATCTACCCTCACACCAAATAGCATTGAATAATGTGCACTAGTAGTAAAAGATTAAGATCAAACGTGTCAAATTTTTATATAAAATATAACTTATAGAAACAAATTAATTGATAGTATGTCTCACCTTTGATAAGCAACCTCGTGCGTATTCCCACTCTTCTTGAGATATATTAATTTCCTCCTCTTTTTCCATTCTCTCCATTTCCTCATGTAACCAATCTATATATATATGATGTGGGAGCGCATTTAGATGATCTAGAAATGAGACATTATGTCCATATCTGATGTGAAATACTTGTCTTTCACTTTTTCTTCTTGCCCTTGCTTCATTATATAGTGTCACCCATTTGCTCATTATATCACTATTGAGCACACAAAAACTATTTAACTTACGAAGTTCTTCTTTTGTTAGCACTTTACTCATTCCTTTTCCTTGAGGTATAATAGAGGTCATCCTCAAGTCTTCATCATCTTTTCATAGTTGTGGTTGAGAGGGGTCCACTTCATCAAGATATTCAGAGATATAAACAAGGGATGATTGCACTAACCAACCCTCAGCCATGCTTCTCTCAAGCCGTACTTTAATCCAATACGAAATACGAAAAAATATAGAGAACCTAACAAACAAACAATATATTATGTAAACAATTCATCATGCTAAATACTTTAAAGTCAATCGAGAGAAATTCACTTCTTACCGACTCATGCTCAGTGGAGGGTGGCTGTCGGCATTAATCCATCTCTCCTTCCAATCTCGAATGGTTAGATATTGTGGAGTCATTCCATTAGTAGGGAGAACATATTTGGGATGGTCAATAGGAAGAAATCGATGATGATTGTCGTAGATAACCTTCTTTAAACGTGTGGGCCTAGAGGAAACTAGAGAGGAACCACAAATAGGACATGAATGATATCCTGATGTGGTTAAACCTGAACAAACAAGTGAATTAATAAAATGCAATTGATTCAAGTCTTGAATTTCAAATATAGAGTTATAACATGTACTTGAACACTTTCCATATCCTGGAAAGTCATGCATGGTCCATAACAACATGGCCTTCAACGTGAAATCTCTACATGTCTCTTTTTGATTGCCATGGATGGAGGAATATTATAGTTCACCAATTCCACTCGCCATACACTGTATGATGTGCTTTTGATGCCAAATGGATTGATTCCATCCATACCTAAACCGAATCTCAAATTTCTTGGCTCTTCTTTGAAAACGGGCCACAAATTATCTATATGTTGCCATGCCGATGTGTCTGCAGGGATCCTCCATTTTCCATCACTTGAACGATGACTAGCATGCCATGACATGAGCTTTCCAATCTAAACATAAGTTGAATGCATAGAACAATCGAAAAATGTCACAAAACCTTACGAGGCACATCCATTGACTTCATCTCCACTTCGTATATTGATTCGCCACAAACAGGATACTCTTGTGCGAACTCATGAATCCCATGAAATAAGACACAATCATTGACACATACATGGATCTTGACTTAATCGAGGCCTCCCAGAGATGTCAAGTAATGTCTTGCTTGCTCTCTCTTAGTTGGCAATTTGTTTCCTTTTGGAAGCATTTGTGATAATAACCTACATATATTTTTAAAAGTGAGTTAAAAAACCACCAACATATATTTGTGTCTGATTTCAAAATAGAACAATTAATATTATGACTCATAAGCTACTTCAATAACGCATTCAAACTGACACTACTCCATCCATAAATTGTTTGCAAGTTAAGTATCTTGAGGCGCACGAAGAACGGAGTCCATACAACCTTCATACAATGGAGTAGATGACGCTACGTATAGTGGATCATCTGGCTTTGTAGAGTGACCTCCCTGAACCGGTTGCGAAAATAGATGGTGTATCATGTTGTCCAAAATCTCATCCTCTACAACTTGATGGGGCATTTCGTGAGGGCTACTATCATGGTCACCAGTCTCCACTTTTCTTGAAGACTCTACCTCCTCGCGTCGACGTTTTGCAGTCTCTCGACGCCCGAGAGAGAGCATCTGAGGATGTGGCACCGCATCTTGCTCAACCACAAAAGGGAGTTTTATGTACGTTGATATATATTGAGTAACATAGACTAGCAATCTTAGTATTAAAAAAAAACAATGAATACCGGTGATTTTTCTTGGTCCCATTCTCCATACATGTTGAGGTGTGACATTGCAACTCGACGTGCTTGAAAAATACACCCTCGACAACAATCACACATGCATTTAATTTTTTGTCGTAGCCATGCATCTCGATTATGAAGACGTAATGTTTCATCCTCACTTGAGGATGTGCTCATTGACTCATTAGCATGCACCGCAGTAGGTGATGACGACGACATGATTAAACCTAATTCATGACAACATAAAAATATTTGTCATTCATATATTTACATAAGAACTTCAAGCTGGCGTATTAATTATTCTAAGATCTCAATTTTAAATACACAAAACTTATCATAAATACATAAAAACTTATGATATGAACTTACTATCAAAACTTATCTTAAAAACAAAAATTCATGATAAAAGCTAAATGCGCGTCTATATCTGCGTTTACCTACGTGTCTAGATCTGCATCTATTTGCGTGTCTAACTTCGCGTTTATACGCATGTTTACGTAAACGTAGACGTGCATATACACGCGAAAATAAATGCAAATGTCAAATTTCAAAAGATACTTGAATCATTTCTTTTCAAATTGCGCCTTTCCTTTATTGTGTTTTTTGCACATTCTGAAGCTCAAGTTTCGCCGACATGTAGTCTCTTCATGTCTCACCTCCTCATGACTCACCTCTTATTTCACTTCAAAGAGACAAGAGGGGAAAAATGAAAGCCAAGGGGAGGAAGAAAGAGAGAACAAGAGAGAGGAGAACAAGAGGAAGAAGAAGCAAAGGGAGGAGACAACAAGCAGCAAGCAAGCATCAAGGGAGAGTAACTCACCAAGGAGAGGAAGAAGCGCCACCACCCGCCACACCAAACACCCAAGGTGAGTCCTCTCTCTCTCTTTCTCTCTCTCTCTCTCTCTCTCTCTCTCTCTCTCTCTCTATTAGGATCTATGATTGCATTTTGTATAGCACAAATAAATCATGAATGGCGGTCGTCGGACTGAAATTAGCCGACTGAGCGTGTTTGCCAGCGCGTCTACATTTCAGTACATATGCAGGGATAGACGCGAAGCTATGTTTGCTGTCATTGCATCTGGGGCCGCATCTCAGAGCACATGTATTCTACGTCTCAGACACGAGAATACACGCACTCTGCATAAAAGAAGCTTTGACTTCAGAGTCGCGTCTCCAAGCGCGTGTATCCTGTATGTGAGATGCGGGAATACATGCACCCTGTCCAAAAGCTTTGACTTCAGAGTCGCGTCTCCAGGTGCGTGTATTCTGCATTTCACACACGAGGATACATGCGCGCTCGAAGCATTGACTTAGAAATCGCATCTGAGAGCGCGTCTATCCTGCATTTTAGACGTGGTTATACACGCGCCAGCCAGCTTTGATAAAAAACAAATTTTTATTTCTGAAATTGTACGAATTTATCTTTTTTCTGTGTTTTTTTTAATATAGATGTCACATCCTGGTTCATCTAGCAATGACCGGGATTTGGATCGCATGAATGATACATTGGGCTTGTTCGGCAGAGGGGTCAATGCATTTTTTGGAGGTTTTTCTAGTAAGGAAGACTTCATGGGAGAGATGACCAGACACCTTGGCCGCTCTCCCACAGTAGAGGAGGTGTTCAGCATCATGTCTAGAATGCCTCTGACGTCTTTGCCTGGCACTACTTCCCAAATACCAAATGTCCAAACTCCAATTGCAGGTACTCCACGTGCAGCACCTGTACATGCATTGGCTGAAGCATAAGTGTCAGCTGACGCATGTGCATTTGCAGAAGCATGTGCATCCAACAAGGTAGAGGGTAGTCGACAGAGAGGGAGGAGGGAGAGTTGAGGGGGAGGACGAGGCTTGTGTGGGGGTTGCCTAGGAGGTGGCAAGCGATCACCCTCACCAGAAGATCACGTAGAGGAGCCTGTACGCAAGTACTATAGAGTTACAGATATTGGTAGCATCTTCCATGACGATGAAGGAAGGGATATAATGGCGTAAATGAGGAGCGTCGTGTATGCGACGTATAAAGATTGTTTCGTTTACTTTAAGAATCAGAAAAGTGGCTTATGGCAGGAGGTGTCGAGGGCAGTCCATAGGAGGTACCCAAATCCTGAGGCTCAGCGATTCTCAGATGATTGGGGACGCACAAAAGTGAGGGATTTGCTTCACAACAAAAGATCCCACCTCATGACACGTGCCAGGGAGTCACTACGGAGACAGGAGGAGGGCCGTGGAGCCTATAGCCAACCACCTATGTGCCACCGCATAGAGTGGAAGAAAGCCAAGAAGAAAGCAATAGAGAAAGTGAAGAGTTGCCAACATGCAGAGGCGCGACGCATCCAAATGGAAACCATGGGATCATCGCATTACGGATCAGGTGGCAGAGAGTCGTGGGAGGCAGAGTTTGTAAGTATATTTTGATTTCTAGTTTTTTAAAATTTATATTTCTTTCAATTCTTTATATAATTTATTCTAATACATTATGTCTCATAATTGTTTGTATATATCATAATTGTTTCGCAGACTACTATCGTTGGTAGGATACCTACTCCTAGAGAGGTAGGTTACCATCGAGGCCATAACCGCGCAGCCACATGGCTTCACTTCTATGAGGAGGGTCTCATCATTGAGGACCAGTACAACCAGGCTATGAGGATTCGACAGCCAGAGGAGGTATGTTTTTCTTACTTTTCTATTAAAAGTATAGCTAATTATAACTTTTTCTCCACTATGTGTATGTAAGCAACCTTGATCTTTTGTGTGTGTAGGCGAACCCTGATGTGGAGCATAGCGAGGAGGGGGATAGCGACGCTAGTAGCCATGGTGGTGCTACCAAAGATGTTTCTTCTTCAGATTCGTAGAGGAGCACCATACCTCCTCTATGGCCTTGTTTTCTTGTATATGTATTATCCATCTTTGAGCCTACTGCTTATGGCTATGCTTTAGGTCGCAAGCACTTAAACTCCCCATGTAAATGCTTTTTATCTATAATGAATACATAGACTTTTGTTTTCAATTCTCGTGCTTTCAGATTCATTGTGTTTTTCCCAAATGCACAATTTGATGTATGGGAGGGGAAAAAAGCAACATCATGCTCTCTGTTTATAAGCGCGTCTAAAATACAAATGCCCTCATACATGCACTACATAATTCAAATTTAAAGAAAAAAATTAAATATCTTTTAAAAAAAGGAGATTTTTTATTTTGCATTCGCGTCTATGGGCTCTTGTAAAAGCGCGTCTATGGGCGTGTCTATATGCCTGTCTAATTTGCCATGTAGACGCACTGGTAGAGGCACAAAAGAAATTAAATAAATAACAATTTTGGTTTTTATATGCGCTTGTATTCACGCGTGTATATGCGCGTCTATTACATGTCTATTTTTGCGTGTAAATTTCTTCATACATGCGACTATAGACGCGAGTTTGTAGACGCGCAAATAGACGGGCGGGTAGACGCGCCCATAAGATTTTCTCTCAATTCAAAAATCGCATCTAAAAGTGCATCTAAGAGGCCTTTTTGTTGTAGTGATGGCTCTTGACCTATCATCTACAAGGTATGCCTAAGATGGGTCCTCTCCCACCTGTGACCACTCTCCTAGGCATATCTAGGAGACCCCTGTATATCTGGTGTACCTATTGGGATAGTATCTATCGGCTACTCCACTCACCTTCGGGATTTGCGTCACCTGCGGATAGCTAAGCAAAAGTCGGAGTGAGTGGAGTAGACGTCCCCACAAGTATGACAAATCCCGGAGGTTACGCAGCTCTAGCAGAATGACGAGATGGAGACACCGCGTCCGTACCTCCATAGCAACCACCTGAGCCACGCTCTCTAGAATCGCCACGAGAGCGAGAAGTAGCACCTGTATCCTGAGCCGACCACGGGCTGACGTCCCCACAAGTGTGACAAATCCCGGAGGTGACGCAGCTCCAGCAGAATGACGAGATGGAGACATCGCGTCCGTACCTCCATAGCAACCACCTGAGCCACGCTCTCTAGAATCGCCACGAGAGCGAGGAGTAGCACGGGCTTACTGCATCTGAATCTCTGTAGCATCCCCCTGAACCATTCCCTCCGTCTGGCCCAAGTTTGAAGCATCAACCTCGTCTGCTAGAAACTGAAGCATCAGAACTCGCCGAAGTAGATCTAATAGACCAGCCTAACAATGTTCAAGACAGCTCCTAGTCCACCATATCTCTGAATCTCGCCATCTAATCTGGAGACATACACGTGAAGATCTCCTATAGCTCCTCATCGCTCATCCCTCGAGTCATCATGATGATCTAAATATCCAAAAAGGTCACCTAAAAAGACAAAATGTTATTAGCATAATCAATATAAATCATACAAAGCATGGTAACATAAATCTTTAAAAAATGATCATACTTAAAATGTATATCTTATGTACCCTTATAAGCGATTCGTCAACAAATTGAGTAGATGGATGCTCCAATTATGAAGTATCATATAGTCCCATGTCAATCTCCTGACACAACTCCGCATACACTGGAAGGTTGATAGACATGTCACCACAAAAGGATGAGTCCACCTTGTTCTCAAAGAATTCTTGGACTCCTGTATTTCCATCATTGTTACCTGATATTGGCTCCTCTACATGCTCCAAGCTTTGGGGGGGCTCCACCCCTTGGAATATCAATCCCTCTATTTGCATATTGTCCTCGTCTATACTCGAAATATCACTTTGATCATATACTCTCGCACTTCAGGGAGCTGAAGATATAATATACCACCATCGAGGTTGTTGGGGGTTTAGATAGAAAATTACCTATTCACAATCATGTATAAGAGAGATTTAACTATTGTGACATGTACCATGTTGTAATACAATTAAAAAATACATGAGTTCATACACTTATTTACAATGGGTCGGCAACACAAATGTGTCGCGCAAATCCGTCTATTTTTTTTCGGAATCTATTCCGAGAAATCCAGATGGACCTCGTGAACTGTTGCTCCAACTTCTTCAAGTAGCACTTTGAACCACTGCACATTGAATATGATCATGGAGAAGCTACGGTAATCCACCATGACAATACTTTGCAAGTTTCCAAAATACTCCATCTCATCTATAACCGTGTTTGGATCCATTGCTTGTCCTCGGCTCTCTTGCTCAAACCTTGCCATAATACCACAATCTATTGTGGAGTACATTTTGTTAATACGCTCCATGTAGAAATGCCGTCCGCACGACCACGCAGCACTATATATTTTGTACTGTACATTGAAACACTCAATTAGTTGTCGCATATAAAATATAGATACGACAAACCCTAAACACATCATCACCTTTGAACTACATCCCCTCGAGAATTTCCACTCCTCAGTTGAGACCTCTGACCCTTCGCGAGACATTGCGGTCAAAGCTTCATGCAACCATCGCATTAACATAAACCATAGCATCTCCTCCATGCCCTCGGGATATCGAATCGGTTGATGGCGCGTACTACGTCGAAATTCAGATCGTGCTTCTTCTCGATCTTTCCTAGCTTGCTGGTACCTAGTGAACCACGTCTCTATAGAGGCATGGTGCAATATACAAAAGTGATTCACTTTCTCCTCCATTGCAGCATCCATTATTTTTTCTACCCCATTTCCAACCACCGCATCTCCGATTAGTCTATCATCGTCCTTTAGTGACCATAGCATATTGTTGTCTGAATCCACCGTTGGTAGCCATTGTGAAATATGCACTAGCGTCTCAAACACCAACCAACCTTCAATCATACTACCTTCTGGCCGAGCTCGTTGTCACACAAAGCTTTTCAGGGTTTTCATGAAGCGCTCTAAGAAGAACATCCATCGTGTATGGATAGGTCCAGCAATCCCCACTTCATTTACAAGATGCACAAGAAGGTGGACTTGTATTGTGAGCATGCTGGTAGGCAGGTATTTCTCAAAGAGACAAACTGTCTCCACTGCTCCTCATCTTGCGGATTAAATAGAGGACGTCTTAATCTCCTTCTGTGAGATTCATTACACTAAAGTCGACAACCTATAAATTGCCCTGTATATTTCTAGATTAAGGCATCCTGCGATCGTGATCGGTAGTACAAGCTACCACAAACAAGAAAACATTATGAACAACGAATATACTCCAAATAGCAAAATACGTAGGCCACTTATAATCCATTCGTAGTACAAACTTGACATATCTTATGTCAATCATGGGACTTTAGCCCTGATAATTGGTGATATTTAGAAAATGTGGTCCTGAGAGAACGCATCATACTCATCGGAGTGCGGATTAGACTTGACTATTTGCTTCACAATGCGCTTTTCTTTAGTGGAGAAAACCCAAGGAGCGTGAGATAGCTACAAGCGACCATCAGCACTCGACTGCAGCCAAAGCTCCTCCATCTTGCCTACCTCCTTTAAATCCATTCGTGCCCCTATAGTATCTCTCTTTCCTGTGATGTGGTCCCATAGCAAGCTGCCCACGTTCTTGAAAATATGCATGGGATCCAACAAGTGGTTGATCTGTAAGTGGGTCCAATATGGCAACTCGTAGAAAGCTGAGAACCGTCGCATTCCATTTGGATGTGACTCCATGTGGACCATTTTCAGCTCGTACCAGCTTTGGGGATTATACGTGCTGGAGGTCATCCAAGAAAACCTTCCATGAGCTCATGAACCTCTGGCAAGAAAGTGGCGTGTCCTTGATATACCATCTTCTTCATGGTTCGTGACCTTCAGGAGTCTAATTGTGGCTTGCACAATGAACATGCATGATAACCTGAGGTAACCAGACCTGTCTCAACACCTCTATCCAGTGAATACAAACTTGAATAAGCTATGATAGATATTACCAACGAGAACAGAAGCCTAGTTACCTGAGAACTCTCCGAATCCTAGAAAGTCATGCATCATCCATATGAGAATGGCTCGAATATTGGCAGATCGTCGACCATCGCACTTGCTCATATCTTACACGGTGACCCCCTTCTCCCACAAAATTTTAAGCTCATTGATTAATGGACGAAGATACACGTCCATATATTTTACTTTGTAGCGGCCGCAAATGAGTAAGCTAAGGATGAGATGTCATTTCATCGTAGAAAGCCATGGAGGGATATTGTAGTTGACAAGGACTATAGGCCATACACTGTAAGAAGTTGAGGACACACCGAATGAGTTCACGCCATCTATTGCAAGATCGAGCCGAAGATTCCTTGGCTCTCGGGAAAAGCCTGGGAAGGTAGAGTCAATGTGACTCCATGCTCATGAATCCACTGATATTTGTTGAACTCCATCTGTGGACCTATTCTGTGCATGCCACGTTGTCAAGCTCGCCATGCCGGACGTACGAAACATGTGGTTTATGCGGGGAATAAGTAGAAAGTATCTAAGAACTTTTTGAAGGATGATTTTCCCTTGCAAGTCCTGTCGATACCTGTGAGCACCACAGTTTGGACACGTCTGCATAGTCTTGTATTCTCCTCGAAATAGTATGAAATCGTTGATACGTGCATGGATGCTATTGTAGTCCATGCCAAGATTTCGTAAAACATGTTGTGCATCATCACGAGACTCAGGCATGGTATTTGCAAGTGGTAATATATGATACTTCAATAACCTGAAAAAAAATCATAAAACATCTTGAAAAAGCACAAATGTTTTTAATGATAGTACCGAAAAGAAATCAACGAAGCGTACGTACAAGGTACCTGAACAACTCGGTCACACTCGCATCGCTCCACCCGTATTTTGCTTGTACACTTAGGAGTGCAAGGAATGTCTTCAGGTGAGATACTCGACATCCATTATATAATGGTATGGATGCTTCCTCTTTAAGCAGATCAGAAGTCTCGACATCCATGGGTATCAATGCATCGATCATTGTCTCCATCTTAGGCTCCAAGATTGTAGGTAAGACTCGAAGGCTACATGTCTCCTTTGGTATTGACGGTATAGATTGGGCAGTACCTTCCAAGTGGTGGATTGGCTTATGTACTCTATCCATCGCACGCCTACCACGAATTCTTCTAACTGGCCACAAAGGGTGCACTCCTTCTTGGGACGAGACGCCACCTCCCTAGATAGAAAATTTACCAACCACACCCAATCTTTTTGTATATGGTATTCAATTAGCTTGCGATTACAATGTATGATTGATATAAACTTTTCTTACCTTTTGCTCAAAATCTAAGATCGCCTGATCAATGATCTCAGATAGAAACTCACCGAAGCGTCATACATGTTCTATAGACAACCGACGTTTCGTTTAATTGCCAGCTTACATTGAGAGCAAGGACATGGGACATATTGCTGATTAAGGTACGCCTCACGATCTTGAATATCACAACCCTCATTATTTTCCATTTTGTCTATATTACGACAAACAATTTGTTTTTGTTATCATTCTTTTTTTCTTTCTTAAATTGCTTGAGAAGGGATTTCTTCTTTTCTAACTCAGCAAAAATTAACATATGTAAAGTCTCCACCCACCCACAAATTAACATATGTCAGAGTGTTTCCTGTCTCGTGGTATTGTACTAGATCTCACTGGGCCTCGCTGCCACTCTCTCTTTTTCTCTTTCTTTATTATGCTGTGTGTTTATTCTCTCTCTCTCGTTCCTTCTTTCTTTTTCTCTTCCTCTCCCTCTCTCATTTCCTTTAACAAAATATATATCTCTCTCTACTACCAATTTCCTTTAACAAAACATCTCTCTCTCTCTACCACTACCACTACCACTACCACTACAATAAACAAGAAAAGAAGAAAAAACAACAACAACTACTACAACTACTGCTACTACTGCTGATGCTGCTGCGACAAACAAGAAAAGAAGAAAAAACTACTGCTACTACCACAACAACAACAACAACAAACAAGAAAACTAAACAATAATAAACAAGAAAACAAAAAAAAAACTATTACTACAACAATAATAACAACAACAAACAAGAAAACCACTACTTCTACTACAATCACGACTATGACGACTACAACGACTACGACTATGACTATGACAAACCACTACCACTATAATAAACAAGAAAAGAAGAAGAAGAAGAAGAAAAAAACAAACAATAACAACAACAACTACTACTACTACTATTACAATAACAACAAACAAGAAAAGAAAAAAAAAACTACTACTACTACAACAACAACAAACAAGAAAACTACTATTACTATTACTAGTACTACTACTACAATTACGACTACGATGACTATGACTACCACAACAACAATAAACTAGAGGAGAAGAAATTAAACAACAACTTTTACTATCACTACCACTACCAATACTACTACTACGACTACCACAACAACAGCAAACAAGAAAATAAGAAATTAAACAACTACTACCACTACTATTACTACGACTACCACAAAAACAACAAACAAGAAAATAAAAATTAAACAACAACTACCGCTACCGCTACCACCACTACCACAACAACAACAAAAAATAAAAAAAGAAAAGAAGAAATAAAATAACAACAACAATAACAACAACCTCTCCCTCCCTCTCTCTCTCCCTCTCTTTCTCTCTTTCCCTATTATGTTTAATGTTTTCTCCCTCTCTCTCTCGTTTCTTCTTTCATTTTCTCTCTTCCTCTCCCTCTCTCAATACACATGATTTTTAATTTAAAAAAGTGAAAGAAAAAGATAAAAACAAAAACAAAGCAAGAATGAACAATGTACTCACTGTAAAGGCCCGAGAATAGATTCAGTGGATCCTCTTCCGGACGGTAGCTCCTATTTGCCCTCCGTACCTCCTCTTCTTCGCGAATGGTGGCGGTGGCGGTGAGAAGCTTTCCTTCTCCCTTTTTCTCTCTTTCTCTCACTCTCCCTCTCAAATTCAAGATGGAGTTTGCTCTCCCTTTCGCTCTCTCTTTTGTTTGTTCGCGCAAAATAACGCGCTCGGGTTTCGGCCCACATTTTTTCATCTGAGTACCGTGGCTATTTGTGTATCCTTGTAGTGCAAGTAAAGTCCAATATCCATGTTGTTGTTGACTGTGTCACCCCTCATCTAGAGATTCTTACCCATATCCACAATTAAAAAACTCATATGTACATGCATATTTATGGTTGAAAGATGGTTTGAAGGACCTTTTGTCTAGCCTTGTAAGGATAGTAAAGGCTTGGTGCACAATATATGCATTGAAAGACCAAGTCTATTGGAAACCACCAAAAGGTGCATCTCAAAGAACAATGTGAACCATAAATATCCACCCAGCTCCTTTAGCATGTCTATGCAATTAATCATTACCTCTCCATTATTCATGTAATTTTAAGTGTTATAATCATCAATACTTGCTATTGCTTACTATCTTCAGTTGACGTACTAAGGGATTTCCACTTATCTAGAGAGTGGGGTATTGACCCTGAATAGAGAAATCTTATAAAAGGCTATGCAAAATCAAAGTCAAGGATTGGTCAAGAATGGCAAAGTTATGGGCAAAGGAGTAACTAGAGGCTAGTTGATGAGAAAAAGTAGATCGAAAGTAAAAGCAAGCTAGGTATGATAAATTTTAGAAAGTTTAGAGAAAATTAGAGTCACTAGGAAGCCATAGGTAGGATGTATATTCTTTCTCAACTAGATTTCATATTGTCCTTCTTAAAAGTATTTTTTGTAAAAGTGTGAGAGACTAGCTCATTCCCATGAAAATTTTAAGATCCCTTGAAGTCATGTACATGTGTTTATGACTAATATTAATGTATATATAGAGAATCACCAAGTCATGCAAATCCATCAGTAAGTTTGTTTTTGATGTAGCAAGTTTGTACTGCAAATCTAAGAGAAAGAATGATGTGAAAGAGAGGATTAGGGAAGCCAAGGATCGAGTCTTGCAAAAAACTGATAGAAGCTCTCATTTTTTTTTGTGCAATCCTTGACCTCTTGCTTCCTTCTTCTCCCTTCTTGCTTATACTATAGCTAAAGCTATACACACACACACTCTATGTGTGTGTGTGTGTGTGTGTGTGTGTGTGTGTGTGTGTGTGTGTGACCAAGAAGAGTAAGTATCTACTCATTGATTCTCTTCTCTTCTTCGTCTTCTCTCTTGAACCATATCCATCCATATATGAAGGCTCAAGGCAACCATTGCTTCTATTGCAAGAAAGAAATTGTGAAATTTAGAATGAGAGTGAGGGATTAGAAAGGAGAAGATATTTCTCTACTTCTCCTCCTCTACTACACTTGGTGGCATTGCAAGGTGAATGGATTAAATCAAAATCAACACTTTGAGAGCTTGAGGAAACATACCTTGAACCTTGAGACCATAAAGTATCCTTTTGACAAACAGACTACAATGAGAAAGGGTCGATTTTGTGAGTGTGGTAAAATTGTTGAACCTTGTTTGCTTTCTTACATTCATGGGCATTGTGGGAAAAATAGTTTTGCCAAAGTTGCATCACAACAATATCACTTTATTATTACATTGCAATTTACTATAATTATTTGCATGTAATGAAAACATATATTGTCCCTTGCATCCTTTGATTATTTCTCGCCATGTGAGTCATTACTATATGTAGCAGGTTCAGCATGCGATAAAATTGATGCAAGAAGGCCTACATACACTAAAATTTTGAAATGTTATCTCTATGATATGCTAATATACAAGGTGCCCTTAGCCTCCCCATAAGTCTCCTTGAAGTTACTTAATGCTCTCATCAATATCATCTTTCTTTAGCTCATCAATAGTGTCTATTGATATGTAGGATCGGAGAGATGATGGCAAACATGTATCCACATCTAAGGACTAGGGTGATCTCCATATTTCACTCTCATCCAATGTGGCATCCCTTGACACAAACGTTTTTGGAAATTTTAGGCTTATAAAGCTTATAATCTCTACTCCCTCTAATTATATCCACCAACAAATGTGAATTCCCTAGACTTTCTACGGAGGTTTTCCCTTTCAAAATTGTATATGCTAACACTACTACAATGACCCCCCTATAGTGAGGCAAAAAGTGAGGAATTATCGTCGCATAGGCAATACACGAGCACGTCGCAAATAGCCTCGCAAGTGTACATCATTTATGCCACTACAAATTTGAGGCTATAAGCGACGGAAATGCATATATTTTGCATCGCATAAGTGGTAAAAGGTTGGGAAAATTTTGACCGTCACTTAAGTAACAAGTTCCTGTCCTCACTTAAACGATGCCATTCTACGAACAAACCCTAAGGCTCCTTTCCTCTCTGTTTCTCTTTGTTTCTTGCCGTTTACTATGTGCCCTCTTACACACACACACACTCTCTCTCTCTCTCACTCTCTCTCACACACGCACACACACACACACACACACACACACTCTCTCTCTCTCTCTCTCTCTCTCTCTCTCTCTCTCTCTCTCTCTCTCTCTCTCTCTCTCTCTTTGGACATAATTCCTTTACTTGCGGTCACTCTAGATATTGTGTACTTCGGTCCGGTTTATGCATAGGTGATTTGCTCCAAATTCTTTCAGCTGATCAATCACAATCATGGATTATGGTAAACAACTATCTCTGTCTTGTTGATAATTTTTAAAATAGAACCATTAAATAGGATGATAAATGAGTTTTTGTACTTATTTTATTGATAATTTTAAGAATACTATCATTGAATTAGATGAAAAATATTTATTTGTACTTGTTTTAATGATCATAAGTATTAATACATATACATGTACATAGAGAGAGAAAGGAAACTTACCATCAAGTATTGAATTAGCTTGAAAGTAATTTACTTTTCTAAGAAATACTTTGATAAACACTCCACCTATTGTTAAATGAGACTATTAGAAGTTGTGCTTTGCCTAGAAGCTAAGGGGTGTTTATAAAGGTATTGACTCTAGAGTTAGGTTTTGTGGACAAGAGCTACGACATAGTAATCCAAATGGCATCCAACCACTTGCCCTTAAAGAGGAGGGAAGTGTTTCTATTGGAATATTAGCTCAATTCCCACCTAGACATGCTTGCCAATGATCACGATGTGCCTGTACTTGCGCAATTGTAGAACCCAATTTTCAAAATAAAAAATAGAATGCCTCTCACAGAAGGAAGGGATCTCTTGCACTACCAAATCCACATCTAGAATTATGAATATAATGTCTTCTTTAAGTAAAGAAGTTATGTTGGAAAAACCAACACCAACAACATCATGTGTAACAATACTCAGGTGTGATATTATACAAAGAGAGCAACAAAACTCCCTTATATAGTTAACATAGCAACTTGACCACTTGTTTGTAGCATGTCCAATTAAGAAGCTAATAGTAGTGTTGGCTACATTTCTTCTCAATTGTATGGCCCTTCCAAAGCCTCCACTTCCTTTTAGTTGTTTGGCCCTTCCAAAGCTTCCTCTCCCTCTTCATCTGATTTGTCATGGCCCTCTAGAATAGTATGCCTAGTTTGACTTCTTCCATGCTTTTCCTTAGCTTTCACCACCTTCTGTTCCCTTCTCCATATGCCAAGATAATTGATGCCTTTTTAAGGATCCTTAAAGCCCAATCATGTCAATTTTAGGCCGGGGCCGTCAGCTTGCCAACAACTAGAATTGTGAAGTTGTTGATAGGTTGTTTGCTTGTTACACATAAGCAACCAATCTAAAAACTACACCTAGCACGTACATCAAGGCCGAAGTCCCAATCAATCCCGCCTTTTTGATATAGGCCATTACTTATAATTGGGAATAATTAGTTATATTATCAACAATACAAAGATTCGTACTCTTATAAAGCCACAAAGTTTTGAACTTTGCGCATTTGACGTTGGTACTTGGGAATGAGTTGACACGTAGTGCTAAATTTAGTACCTCGATGAATAACATGGAAACCACCAACTTGTCAATACTAGAGCCTAACATGGAAACAAAATGGATAGGGGCTTCAACCCAAGAGAGAAATTTTGGCAAGTATTGACCCCAAATGTCTAACTTCATTAGCTCTGAACAAAAAAAACAGGTACTTCGAAACTTGATACTTAAAAACCATGTACTCTTATAAAACCACGTGTTGAGTGTGGAAATGATCGGTTTTTGGGCTGATTTTTTGTTGTTTTTGTTGCTGAATGGTTGTTTTTTGTGGTTGATTGTTTGAGTTTGAATATTTTTTGAAGTATTTGGAGTGGTTTGAGTATGTTTGAAAGGGTTTATGTTGGTCTTTGATGAAATATGTTGTTCTGAAGAGTTCTGTAATTCTCTCTGTATGGTTCTGTAAGGTCTGATTTTCTTCTGTTTTGTTTTGTTTTGGTTCTGTTTTGGTAGTTGAGATGGTTGAATGGATGTTTTGAGAGATGATTGAAAATGTGTGAAAAGGTTTATGAGAGATTGAATTGGTTTTGTTTTGGTTTTTATGGGTTTTGTTGATTTTCTGTAAAGTTCTGTAGCTTCTGTGCTTCTGTAGCTCTGTAGTCCTGTTGCTCTATTGTTCTGTGGTTCTGCTTTGTTGTTTCTATTGAGTGTTATGATGGATGTATGGATGTTTTGGGAAGTGTTCTTGTCTTAGGAAAAGGATGAATGGAAGCTCTATTTAAGTCAAAAGAAGTGAAGAAGTAGCTGATGAAGCTTTACAGCAGATTACAGAAGACAGTGACAGAAGACAGATCTCACAGGACACTATGATGTCTCTGGTGCCATTTCACATCTGACATACCTTTTGGGAGGTGTATCCACGACCTAAGAAGGATTATTGTGAGTGATTATTGAGTGATTGTAGTGAGCATATGATGTAGTATTGAGAGCATACTATTGTGAGAGAGATCATATGCAAGAGATAGTCGATTCTATGTCAAACATTGTATCTTTCTATGAGGGAGAAGACTATGAAGACAATGAAGATGAATACTATGTGATTTATTTCCATCAAAAGTTGTGTTCTCTTTGTATATTAATGAAGAATATGAAGAATATGAAGAACATGATCAAGTTTGTTAAAGATAAATCCGTGGGAGATATCTACTATGATGCTGTGTGAAGAATTGTTGTTGTCTTTGTTTTGAGGATCAAAAGAATGAAACAAAAGCTTCTTGATGTTACAAGATAGATTTTCTTGCAAGAGAATTCCTTTTCCCTTAGTGTTCCTCTTGGGGCTCCATATTTTTGGTGCGCAGCCGGGAAAACTTGCCATCAACAAGCACTAGAAGAGGCTGAAAATGAAGGAAATGGCATTGTCAAGAAGAGGAGAATTCAATGGATGTTTGTAAAGTTCCTTCTTCCACTAAAGAGTTGGAATTTCTCATAATCAAAGCCACTTTCCACAAGAAGTTCATCCCACAATGGCGGAAACACATCACCATCATGATGCATGCTCTATGTGGTGGATTGTTTCCTCTTCCTGTTGAAGCAGCAGAAACTTGCATCTTGGTGGCAAACAACTTGGGAACAAACTGAAGAGCAGAAACAGAGAGAATGACCATCCATGGAAGATTTGTCATTCATTGGGAAGTTTCTAGACATCATCAAGTGGGAGATTGTGAAGAAGCTTCAGCAGTCTTGGTCTGTGGAGGTTCACAAAAATAAGAAGGAACAGAGTTTGAATTTGTTCGTAGACGCTCAACAGCAAGATACGTGGGATGCTTGGTGTTCTGACATTCTTTTGCTTGTCCAATTGGAAACCCACTAGAAGTTGGTAGACAGAGTGTTTTTTACAACATACACTGTTGAAACCATCATAAGCTGGCATAACTATGATGATGGCACCACCACAATGCTTAGACGTATGCATTTTGACACCTTCAGAACCGAATACCTTCCTCTGTGCAGTGGCATAAAAGCAGAATTCAGAGACGTTGAAAAGGAAGAAGTAGAAGAAATGTTGGCAAGAGAGTCCTCCAGAGGCTGAAGCCTTCTGTTATCCCTCCGTGGAGCACTAACAACATAGTGGAGCCAACCCCTTGATGAATGATGCAATAAAGAGGCAAGCGTTAGAACGAGTCGAGAGGTACGTGAGAAGAGAGAAAGCAAAAATCAAAGCTGAGAACGTGCTAGGCAGGAGAAGCTGCCTTTGACGCCCTTGAGGAACTCTTTACAGAAGTCCCAATGGCATATCAAGCCCTTCCTCCTCCTGCTGGAGGTCCACTTCCAAGCCAGATCCGTTTTGGAAATATTGATGAAAGGCCAACGAATGTAGTCCCGTTGTGCCAATTTTTAAGGGAGAGTACAATGAAGACCCTGATCTTCATGTAGCAGAGTTTATGGTAGCATGTGTGGCTAACAATTCCAGAACCCTTGAGCATTGGTTAGCAATATTCCCCGCCACTTTCAAGGGTACGGCGTTTCAGTGGTATGAGAGACAAGCAGCATGAACTTTTGGCACATGGGATGACCTGAAGTTGGCCTTCCTCACTAAATTCAGGCGTGAAGGTTTTGAAGAGCCGATGTGAGAGGAATTTATGAATTTAAATTAGTCATTTGGAGAAAGAGTAGAAACTTATGTCTCACGAATGGAATCCATCCTGAAGAGATGGACTAACCATAATCTAGATGATGGCATTCAGAAGGGAGTGTTTCTCAGAGGATTACAACCAGAAGTTCGTAAGTTTGTGGAGCTGCAAAGACCAGCCACACTGCAAGCTGCAACAGAAGGTGCAAGATTGTACGATGAAGTGGAAGCTAGATTGGCAATGAATCTAGGAAGAGGAGTCCTACCTCCTCTGATGTCAGGAATGATGTACCCACCAAATGCAATCCTAGGGACTGTCCCCTACCCCTACCAAACAGATGCCCCTAGTATCACAGTACAGTGCCCCAAATCCACGGTGGCCACAATCAATGCCTCAAATGATGGTTCAACCACAACAACAATGGTCCCAAATGATTTCCCCAGTGCCAAATCGACAGCAATAGTGGAACCCTATCAACTGGAGCCAACAGCCAACAGTTCAAACAGGAGCTCTGAATCAGAATCAGAACAGAGACCCCTCTGCACAACCCCAACCTGTTTATGCAGTGATTACAGAGACTCCTCAAAACCCTACTACGAGTGCCTCAGGAGGAGAAAGCTTGAAGGATTATTTATCCAACTCAGTTGCAAATATAAAAAATGTGTTGATGGATGTGATTATAGAGCAGCTACAGACGTTGAAAGTGAATACCGCTAGCATATCCAACGTTGCAGGAGCAGGAAGAGATGTGATGCGGTCAAATACTTGGTGTGGTAAGTGTCATCAAGCAGGCCATTTAGCCACTAAATGTACATGAAAACCAACCATTCCTGGAGCTTTCTGCTCCTACTGTCTTAGGAAGAACCATACAGAGGATATGTGCTCTCTGAAGGAGATGCATGATAAGAGAAGGAAGGAAGAAGACACAAGATTCAACTTGCTGGAATCCAAAATGACAACATAGGATATTGGACCAAAGCCTAGGGAGTTTGGTCCTAATTTCGGACCCAGAAGATTTCCATCCCAAGGTTACATAGGAAGACAGTCTGGCGGTGGTCAGAGATCAGAAGTGGAGTGTTATAGATGCGGAGAAAAGGGACACATTTCACCAAATTGTCCGAATCCCAGAAGGTCAGTGGATTACAAGCCCTTATGCAGTCGATGCAAAGGAGAAGGCCACACTGCAAAAGACTGTCCAAGCCCAGCCCTAGTGAAAAATAGTGCTACTGATAATCTGTCCAAGGCCCAAGAGCCTACCTCCAATTTAGTGTAATTGGAAGTGGCTGCCATTATGCATGCAAAGAAGAAGGAACCACCTATCTAGAAAGAAAATAATCCTCCTGCCAGAACAGTGAAGTTCAATCTTCCACCAGAAGAACTGAACAAAACAGAGCCTTACAGTGCCGTACAGAGCACTAGAGTGCCACAGAGAGTCACAGAGACAGTTCCAGAGATAGGACCAGAGGTCCAAGAGATAGAAGAGGAGGAAGTGCCACAAGTGGCAGAAGAAGTCCCCATGATGCCCCTATTGGAAGGAAAAGGGAAAATGAAAATGGGTGTTGCCCCATTCCCTAACCGGTTAGAGAAGCCAGTGGATCCTATTAAGGAATACGATTTGGTCAGAGATCTAGATACCTTTAAACCAAACTTCACATTCCAACAATTGTTGATGTTGTCCCGAAAAAGGTTCAAAAGTATAATGACAAGAAGACGTGGCTTAAGGATTGCTCCCTCAACAGCAACAAAGTCCAACAAAGCTCATGAGCCTGTAAAAGAAGTGGATGTGGCTAACGCCTTCCTAGATCCGGGTACCCCAGAGAGACTGGCGTGTGGATAGAAGGTTGCTTTATTGCAAATGCACTGATTGATGGTAGCTCATCAGTGAACATTATGACGGATGTGACAATGAAGGATCTAGGCCTACAAGGTGTGCAACCAACTCAATGGCTCAATAGACTGGCGGATTAGAGCAGAATCAAGCCTTTGGACATTCGCCCATATGTGAAGACTACAGTGGCTGGAAAAGATTATTGGCTAACCTATCTGGTGGTGAAGCCAAACTCTTATGGTACATCCTACCCCCTGTTATTACTGGGTAGACCATGGCTTTTTGAAGCTAGAGCAAGGACGGATTGGTTCAAAGGAACCTTGACCTTGGGTAGAGGACCCAATAAAGTGGTACTGAAGCTATATGGTGCTCAAAAAGGACATGGATCCACCTCCTTGGAATTATCTTCTGACTCCCCCAATGAGGCTACAGATGGAATATCAGCAGACGAAGATGCTGTCAAACAGATCCTTCCCAAGAAAACAGTGGCATAGTCCCTAACAGTAGGCACTGTAAGCCAACTTTCTCAAGATGCAAAGTCCTTGTTAATGGGTGAATACTTCCTGCTTGAACCAGGAATGATTTCCGAAATCACTTCTGACAGTGAGATAGAAGCATGGATGTACTGCTCTCCTTGTTATATGGCCATAGCAGAGCCCGTGACAGAGGTAGAAGGAAAAGCAAAGGACCTGTTCTTCTCTTACAGAGCGCCTACAGAGGCAGAGCCGGAGTCTGAAGAGGATGATGATGAATCTGAAGAAGGAGACTTTGAAAGCAAGACAGAAGAAACCACTCCACCCACAGAAGGCATAGATGAGGAGGGAGTTCTAGAAGCTTCAGAAGCAGAAGACCCCATGCTGTGGGATAGAATGGCAATGGTACCCTTTGGATTGGTAAATGGATCTTTCCATAGGCAAAGCCTATATAAGAAGTGGATTAAGCAAAATAAGCCGTCTTTTATCAGTGGTTCTTGTCCCACCTATCCACACATGTCAAGAAAGGATGATGATGATGCTCCTTGTCAACAAGTACCAGTCCCAAGGCCACAACAGAATTTCGAGAGCCCTTGTTTTGTAACATTCCTGGATGCATCCTCTGAAGAGGAATCCTCAAGCTCTAAGGTAATTAACATTCAAACCAAAACCGAGACAGCACTGATCCCATTTAACCATCTCAAGGGGCAACCTAAGTCCTTCTTGAACGAAGACGTTGGGTCTAGTGGGACATCAAAAGAGGACATCACCCCCTTAAAGGAGTCGAATCTGTACCCAGAAGCAGTCCGTGGGACCTTCATCCGTGAAGTAGAAGGTGAAAGGCAATTAACCTTTGTGGATGCAGATGGCACTGAATGCCATTTGAAAGTGGGTAGCAGCCTACCAGAAGAGGAGTTGTCAACCTTGTACAACTTCTTGAAAGAGAATTTGGACGTGTTTGCTTGGCCCTACAAAGACCTAAAGGGGATTGATCCCACAATATGTCAGCATCATATTGATTTGGAGCCTGATACCAAGCCAGTATGGCAATGAGACAGAGGCGAATGAACCCGAATTATTCCACATTCGTGAAAGCGGAGTTGTTGAAGCTTTTGGAAGCCGAGTTCATCTATCCACTAGCAAATAGTGAATGGGTCTCACCCATCCTGGTTGTACGCAAGAAGAATGGCAAGCTTTGTATATGTGTGGATTTCCGCAAGTTGAATTCCAAGACCAAGAAGGATCACTTTCCTATCCCTTTCACAGACCAACTGTTGGACACAATGGCAGGACATGAGCTTTATTCCCTTTTGGATTGATTGAGTGGATATAACCAAGTGCAGATAGTAGAAGAAGATCAGTCCAAAACAACCTTCACCACAGAGTGGGGGACCTACGCTTACCGAGTGATGCCGTTTGGACTCTGCAACGCCCCTGCTACTTTCCAACGAGTCATGATGGCTGCATTCCAAAATCATCTGCACGACTTTATTGATGTATATTTGGATGACTTCTGTGTCTATAGTTTGATCCGTGAACATTGGGGACATTTGGAACAATGCTTTGACCGATGCCGGGAGTATGGGATCTCCCTCAACCCCGACAAATGTATCTTTGGTGTCTCCTCAAGAGTTCTGTTGGGCCACATTGTCTCTGCACAAGGGATATAAATAGACCCTGCAAAGATCAAGAAGATCGCAGCTCTCACAGCACCCAACAACCTCAAACAATTGAGGGGATTCCTTGGCCATGTGGGTTACTATAGAAGGTTCATAGCCCATTTTTCAACAAAGGCAATCTCCTTGCACAAGCTTCTGAGGAAAGATGCAAAGTTTATTTGGACGGAAGAATGTGACAAAGCCTTCAACACTCTGAAGTAGTATCTGATTGAGGCACCCATCCTGCAACCTCCTGATTGAACGAAGGAGTCTCATGTACACACTGATGCATCAGTTGAAGGGCTAGGTGTTGTCCTATGTCAAAAGGGCCCCTCAAAATTAGATCAACCGATCTATTATGCAAGCCGAAAAGTCACTGATAGAGAGTGGAACTATACAGTGGCAGAGCTGGAGTGCTTGGCAATGGTGTTTGCCCTAGAGAAGTTTCGCCACTACCTACTGTCTACCCACTTTAAATTTTATGTGGATCATGAGGCCCTGTCCTTCCTGATGAACAAAGCAGACGTGAAAGGATGAATGATGAGATGGCTCCTTTTATTCCAAGAGTTCGACTTTGAGGTAATTACCAAACCTGGTCGTTCCCATGTTCTGGCTGATCATCTATCGCATATCCTGCAGACTGCAGATGAGGAGTAGGATGATCCAGACCTCCCTGATGCTTCCTTATTTCTGGTAGAAACTGTAACCCCCTGGTATGCAGATATTGCCAATCTGTTGGCAACCCAAAAGTACCCTCTTGGCATTTCTAGTCAGGACAGGAAGAAGCTTATGTTAGAATCAGTCCCCCTACATCCTGTTAGGCGGTGCACTATACAAGAAAGGCAAAGATGAAGTGCTCAGAAGATGTGTTGCAGGAGATGAGATTTAGATTGTTTTGAAGGCTTGCCATGACGAGCCATGTGGAGGCCACTTTGCAGGAGAAGCTACAGCGAGGAAAGCTCTGCTAGCAGGTTACTGGTGGCCGACCATTCATAAGGATGCATATGATTACTGTAAAAAATGTGATGCTTGTCAGCAAATGGGGAAACCCACCAAAACAAGTGCCATGCCATTGCAACCTATCCTTCCTTTGAAGCCATTTGAGAAGTGGGGCATCGACTTCGTGGGTCCCATTGATCCACCCACCAGAAGAAAGCAGAACAGATACATATTGGTATGTACGGATTATGTCACAAAGTGGTGTGAAGCTAAAGCCCTAAAGCGGGACGATGGTAACAGCGTGGCCCTGTTCATGTACAAGAATATCATCACCCGTTTTGGCAGTCCCCTAGAGTTGGTAAGTGACAGAGGCACTCATTTCATTAATGAAGTCATGGAAGAGTTGACAGAGCTGTATAAGATCCGCCATCGCAAGTCCACTCCTTATTACCCCAGAGCCAATGGCCAAGTAGAAGTCACCAATCGCATCCTCTGCTCAATCCTGATAAGAAAAATTTCCGCACATCGTCGTGATTGGGATGATCGACTTACAGAGGCCCTCTGGGCGTACAGAACCTCTCATAAAGCAGCAATAGGATAGACCCTTTTCAGCTGGTGTATGTTACAGAAGCTGATTTCCCTGTTGAATTGGAATTGCCCTCTTTGCGAGTGGCTATCAAAGAGCGCTTGGGGGACTATGATTCACTGCAACGCCATCTCCTGCACTTGGAATGTTTGGACGAAACTCGCAGGATGGCTCTACAGTGCATGGAAGCCACGCAAGCTCGATGTAAGGCTTACCATGACAGCTTCATCAAAAGTACAAGGAGTTCAAAGAAGGTGATTTGGTCCTAGCCTATGATTCGAGATTTGGCAGGTTTCCTGGCAAGTTGCAACAATGATGGATGAGTCCCTACAAGGTACTTGCTGTCAATCCTAATGGCTCTATCCAAGTGCAGGCCGTTGATGCCTCTCATGATCCCTTCATGATCAATGGATATCACCTGAAGAAGTACTTCCCTCCTTGGGGATCTTGACAATCACGGTCACCTGGTCCTTTCCCCCGTTGGCGTGGCACTATAATTCTTATGATGCTACTTCTTATAGCCATCCTTCAGCCACTCCTGATGAGGTGGACGCGACCCTCTGTTCCCTTATCTCGACCTTTCAGCCCTGATCTCTTATCCTCTATTTTCCACTAGCGGCAGTGGCCAGGTGGGTTCTGACAAATGGTATTTCCACCATTCCCTTGCTTAATTCGAAAAAAAAAGAGAGAAAAAAAATATACATATCGATCATGGGAGAAAAGAACTTCGATCCCTGTCATGCTGACCTATTCTTTGAGAAAAGGTGGAGACACCCTCACGAATAGGGGAAAACAAGAAAAAAGAAAAAAAACAAGAAAAAAGAAAAGAAAAAAAAATTGTTATGGGAGAAAAGAAAGAAATTCCCTATCATAGTAAGCCTCGTTCCAAGACAAGGTGGTCAACATCCTTGGGCGGGAAGCTGGCTGTGGAAAATGTGGCAACACCCAGCGGTCCAGAAAGTGGATTCATCAATTGACATCCCCAGGATCTAGTTCTGAAGCCGCCTCCCTTGGTACACTGTGTCATGTGCCTTTCTGCAGAGCATTTGACAGTCCTCTAGCAGACGCCATGTCCTATGTAACACAATGTTCAATCTGATGGCTACCTCCCTGGGTATGCCTCTTCAACAACTGACGACGCGATCTTCATCGACAAACAATCGAGTGACACGAGCTTTCATCCTAACCGGATGGGGAAGTGAGTATGGTTTGCCCTCTGTATCTATCAACAAAGTGTGAGACAGAGGGTGGGGCGAGTGACCAGTCTTTTCCCTTCAAATCAAATGAGAGGTGAGAAGTGTGAATGGAGTGTTGCACGCACAGGATGGGCCTCTCAATGCACAAAGCACGATTTCTTTCTGTGCACTGCACCACAAGGCTCCCTGGCCTTCCTTCTTGCACCGTATGCCGGCACAGGGCAGGATGCACAATTGCACCATCAAATGCGCACAAGGCATACAACCTTTGCACAAGTGATCGTGAGGATTACATCAACAAGTTTTAGGACATGGCTGCCCTCTATATCTTTCAACAGAGTGTGAGACAGAGGGTGGGCTGAGTGTGAATGGAGTTTCTTCAATCAATTAACGAGAGGTGAGGATTGAGGGACGTTACGATCTTTGGAGCAAGGTATGTTCTCTTTTCCCTATGCACCCACGGGGTGGGTTTCCCTATGCACCCACGAGGTGGGTTTCTGCCATAATCACAGGACACGTCACCCTGTTCTGTACACTGCACTGTAAGGCTCCCTTGCCTTCCTCCTTGCACCTATACCAGATGGGTTGGATGCACTGATGCACCATCAACTCTGCACCCTTGCATACTCCTCTTCACCATTCCCTTGTCGCTTCCTAAACTGGGGTGTGAAACATGGGTTTTCATCTTGCTTTCCTCGAGTGATATTAGTCATGGGGCGAGTGACTGTTCTCTTATCCCATTTGAGTGCTGTAAGCTGAGTGACTCTCTTTCGTCAGCGACACTGACTCGATGTGTTTCATCCACCAGCTACCTCCCTGGGCGCTGCTGTGTGGTCCCTGCCACGAAGGATGTGTGTTGTGAAGATACCTTGGTACCTCCTACAAAGCCAACAACGACAATGGACGTGCCATCGACAGTCAACCTTGATTCTCGACAACACGGGCCAAGTTTTTCTAACCCTATACTTTTTGTTGTCAGTGATGTTCATGCTTTAAGTGTGGGGACATTAGCGGTTGGTCTGTCGTGTGGTATTAGGTCCCTGTGCTCAGTTAACCCTGTCCGTTAAGGTTTTAAGTGTGGGGACGCGTCCCTGCGCGTCTACATTGCATACCGCCCTGCATATGCCTCACTTTGCTCATGCATGTACGCCATGACTTTCTGTTACGCTCCTGGGGTCCTTTCCCCACCCACCCGTCCACTGTCACCCCTCCCTTGGGGATGTTTCTCCTTCATTTTCCTTTCTCCTTTATTTTGCTGTGTTTCCATGTGAAGGCACCTTACGTTCCCCCAAATTCCAATCTAAACTTATAGCCCTGTTCATCCCTTTGAACTATCCACTTTTCCTTTTTACCCACCTCTGTTCCGATGCACGGTTTTTGAGTTATTAATTTTTGACGGATTTTGCGTACATTAGACCATTTTCCATGTTTTTGGCCTGGCGCTGCCCCCGCCGCCTGCGCCCTCCCTTCCAGCCGACCCCTCCGCCGCCTCCCCCTAGACCCTGTCACCCGCCTGTTGGTGGCGCCCCACCCGCCTGCGCCTGGTGTGCCGCTGCCTCCACCATGCGTCCTTCTCCTCCCCTACTCCGCCACCCTTCGCCCTCCTCCTCTCCTACTTCCTCGCCCACCTCCTTCCTCTGCTCCTCCCGTTGGGCCTCCGCCCTCTCACCTCCCACCACCCACTCCTTCCTTACCCCCCATTCACCCCCATTCCCACACACACACCAACCCCCCCTCCAAGCCCCCATTCCCACACCCACACACAAATGCCCTAATTACCTCTCCCTAAGTCCCCCTTTCCCCTACCCTCTTCCTAAGCCCCCTCCCCCATCCTAGCCCCTATTCCCGTAGGAAACAACACACCCAAAAACTCTCAGTGTCTCCCCCACGTGGTTTACATGCAGCAATCGGTTGCTGTGCAGTTTTGCGGGTCTGCAAGCAGCTATTCACGTGCAGTTGCGTGCGCGTGGCTATTCGCGTGCATGTATACGGGAGTATGTCTGTTAAAGCGATTGTTCACACGCGGGACGCGTGCTTCTGCCTTGTCCGTGTGGTGGTGTGCTGCAGCCAGTCGTTCACACGCAGTCCTAATCAGTTGTTTACACGCAGCCGGGTACTGCCCTTTTAATTTAAAATCCTGAAAAACCCTAAAAACACATTTAAAAATTCAAAAATTCGTTCAAAATCAATTAAACATAAAAAAATTACAAAAAATTTTCTAAAAAATTTCAAATATTTCTGCAAACAATTGACATATTTTTCCAAACTAAAATATTAAAAAAAAGCTACAAAAAATTAATTTCGAAAATTGAAATTCTTTTCAAAACCATGAAACAAATGAAAAAAATTCCTTAAAAATTCATAAAAATACCGAAATAATGACCAAAAAAATTTTCTCAAAATTTTACAAATTCTTTTTGTACATTTTTCCAATATTTTGCCATTGAAAATGCTTTTCTTAATTGGCAAAAGTAACAGTTGGAGCCAAAACCCTAATTTTAAAAAAATTCAATGAAAAAAATCATTTTTAATCCCACAAATGAGCTGAAAAAAAAAGAATTAAATCGGATCACCTTCTTTACACTTGATGCTCATGATTGGTTTTGCTGAAATTTCATGACCACAACACTTTAAAAAAAAAACAACCAACAAACACATCAAAACACACTTTTTAAAAAAACACACAAACAATACAACCAAACCAAACTTTAAAAAAAAAAACAACCCACAAAATCAAACAATCGTAATCTTAAATCCCAATCAATCCAAACCACCAACATCTCCATTTTTTTTTCTTTGGTTACACGTCGCATTTGTTTTATTATTTCTTTTTGGTCAATGTGTTAGTTGTTTTTCTGTTTTCCTATATGAGAGGACGACTAGTCTTAGTCGGCCTTTTGTCAGTTTTGTGGATTATCGGTGGATTGCGCCTCTCCCTTTTTGAGGCCGTTGTCTCAGACTTTGCAAACAGACCCACACATTGCCAGGTTTTTTTTCTTTTTTCCTCTCTTACGTTGCACCATAACACACATTTAAATTGTAATTAAAATCAATTGACCGTTGCACATACACAAAATTAACAGACTGCACTTCATAAACTTGTAATAAAATGAACCCGAACGTTAATTGTAAAAGGAACCCCGCCGTTGTATGAGCACCTTTGCACCATAACCCACTTAATTTTTGTAAATTAAAACCCATTCACCAATGCACACATACACGCGTTACAGACATCTTTCACTTGTAATAAAATGAACCCCTCGAAGTCACACATGCATGCACGCAAGTGCCACAGATCATGTAATTATAACAATGAACTGCATTAGTAGAGACCCAGTCAAGTAAAGTCGTGTCAAGTCTGAGAGGGGCTGGGCTATGTTTCCAACTCACCATGCATTAACGGATTAAACATTAATAATGAACTATGCTTAATTGATTATTTAAACAAAATGAGTCGTTAGTCTCACCCATCCACTTCACCGCACTGTAGAACCCTGAACGTTTACAGAGATTGGGTTTTCTTGGTCAAAGATGTCGGTCATATTTGTTCATGTCTATTTTACTAGTCCGAGTCTATGATTCTGTTTTGAGTCTGGTCAGTGTCTGGGTTACGGTATGTGTGACACTTTTGTTTTATTTTGTGTGCTTGATTATTACGGGGTTTTGGGTGCCTGCTTGTACTGCATATTCACCAAGCTTTCGGTCGCATATATGCATAGGTCATGTCGAATTTTCGGTAGGATGTGGTTTGCTTGGGGTGGTTTAGTCCAGTCAGTCTTGTCCTTAATCTTTCTCCTGTCGATGGTCTCAGTGGTGGTTTTGTTTGTGGGTTTTGCAAGTTTTCTCTTTGATTCCTAGTTTGTGAGTGTGGTTTTTGCTATAGTCTGAATGGCATCATCTTCTTCTTCTTCCCCTCCGATTGTGGTACAACATGTTCCCCTCGCAGTCCATGATTATTCTCTCCTTCTAGAGGCGGATTGCATCCGACGTGCAGGCCTCAGACCATTTGTTGCCCTCACATTGCCGTCGGAGATGAGAAGCTTTGTTACTCCTTCTTGGCTTCTTATAAAGACCAGTCTGGCCTGGTTTATAATCGTACCTTCTTCTTATCTACAGCTAATATCCATGAAGCACTATGCTTGCCCCTTTCTGCTTCCTTTGTGCCCAGCGGTAACCAGTTACTTACTACTGAAGAGATAGTTACGCTCTTGAAGAAGGAAACTTCTACCCCCTTGCTTCTCAATTAACTTATTAACAGTTCAGGGGTCTCTATTGCTCCTATCTCTTCTCCAGTATGGAAGCAGTTATGTCAGTTCCTCCAGGACCGATTTATGACGAGTAAGTCAGCTTCTCAGTATCTTTCCAAGGAACTGCTCACAACTTCTGTGAAGATCCTAGAGGGTGCTAGGTTCAACTGGGCAAGCTTCTTACTCTCCAAGATGGATCAACATTTGCAGCGTGTATGGAAGGGTCAGATCATTAATGTTTCCTATGGTGCTTTCTTACAGCGCATTATCACTTTTGCACCTCCTCCTGGTGGTTTGCCAGTGCCTAATTTTGTTCCTTTACCATCGCAACCTCCACCATCAGTCCCTTCCCCTCTACCTATGCAACCAAATTCAGAAGATGAGGAGTCCCCTGTTATATTTTCTCGCAAGAATCGCCTTCGTACAAAGGGTCCTTCCAGCCCTCTTGTAGTTGCTTCCCCTGTACCCGCACATATTCCTGCTGTGTTTGATAGTGCCCTTCCTTCTTTCCTCTCCTCTCCTAATTTATTTTCATCCCAAAAGGAAGAACAAATTGATCAGCAGATGCCTTCATCCTTACATACTATATTATTTGGACCTATGCTTTCACAGCTAGTTTCAAATGTCCAGTCCACTCTGGAAACCTCCCTTACCTCTTGTCTTCAGACAATGTATACCAGTGTTTATACTTCCTTAGACAAGGTGGATTCCTTGACTAGTCACTTGACAAAGGCACTGGAGGATTTGTCTGTAAAAAGGGCTACACTCGGTGATATTGATACTCAAATGACTGCTGCCACATCCTTAATGGATTCCTAGAAGGCAACTATCCAAGAGTTAGAATCTAAGGTTGCTAAGTTGGAAGAGGAGAATGCATCCTTGCAGCTTGAGAAAAATTCTGCCCTTGAGGAAATGGTCACTTTGGCTAGTAAACTTGGTACTAGTGAAGGTCAGTTGCAGCACTCTCAGGAAACTGTAGAGTCCCAACAGAAAGTTATTGAAGAACTTAACCAAAAAGTGGCTGTTCTTTCTGTTCCTCCTCCAACTCTTATTGTCTCTTCAGTCATATCTTCCAAAGGAGAGCTTGATCAATTGCATCATAAAGCTAAATTATGTGATGGGTTCTCCACTAAAGTGGAATGCCTTCAGCAGAGGATGAATTGTGTGCATGAAGATTTTACATGCTATAGTGAATTGGTGTCACCTCCTCCATCCTTTTGGATCAAATATAAACAGCAGAGGTTTGCCCTGTACATCTCCTTAAGCAATGTGGATTTGGAACCTCCAGAGGATGGGTGGTCAAATCTTTAGTCTGCGGGTCTCTTGAGAGTAGTTTTTGATAGATTTGTGGATGAGTTCGTTTCCCATGAGGTTCAGTTATTATCTTTCATGTAACTTGTTGGACATCTGCAAATTCCTGATGAAGAGGACTTGAATGTTTATATGGGGGATGTCATCTTATAGGCAATCATGTATGTGCACTCAATTGAGCTCCTACAGCAGATAGTTTGAAGTATTATCATGAGCAGACGTCTTGGTGTAAGAGACATGCTTGGCATCCACCTTTGGAGGCTGATGCTTTGGAACCTCGTCGTCTTCGAAGTGTTTTCCATAATTTGATATCCAGCCATTACAATCTCAGTTGTTGAGCTTTATTGCTGATCATCCGTTATTTACTGATTCCTTTTTCCAGGACCTTAATTTCCATTGTTCTATCTATCCTTTGGATCCTGGTGATCTCCTTTCTTATTCTCTTATGGCTTATCGTTTCCCTTTTTATATTTCCCTTCTTTCCTCAAGTCCTGATACCCTTCCGCTTTTATCTTTTACCCCTTCTGGATTTCCTCATATCCCTGTTTTTACTATCTGTCCTTTTATTTGCTGATCCTACATCATCACCTACCCCTTCTAACCCTCTACCTTCTATTCCTCTTGTTCCTTCTGTTTTCTCAGTGGATTCCCTTCATACCTTTTTGTTGAATTCTCCATCTTTGCCATCTTCCTTATCCCTTCATTTTCCTTCCTTTTATGATTAATCTTATCCTCCTTTACAATGTTCTCCTCTTATTCCATTGCCCCCTTCATCTGATTATATCAATCTTCCTCCCCAATTAGTGCTAGATACTCCAGGATATGACAGTGACATACTCCGTTGAAGACAATGGACGCTACATGATTGTGTGACAGGACCGGTATTTAACTGGCCTCTCATTCCAGGGTCATGTTCGAACTCTTACCTTCATTTTGCCAAAGTGCATGCTACTTCTAAGGATACCACTGTTCGCCTTGCAGCTCATTTTTGTTGGTATCTTGCTTTCATGCATCAGCAATAATCAAAGCTGAATACTCGAAAGAGTATCCCTCAGTTGCTCATCAATCCAAATGTAGATGTGATTGTTGCTCAGATGGATGTTCTATACTACTTTGCACAGGCCTTCCCTACCAGGTTCCTCAACTTATTGGAAAGGATGTGTTGCTTACAGTTCCTCAAGAATGTGCCTCAGCATTTTGTTGATGAGAGTAAAGCTTTGGAGCATTTAAAGCTTAGTATGTAGTTTAAGAAGAAATATCTTCATCCTACTTAGCAATGGAGCTTTTTCCTCATTTTATCATTCCTCCCTTATTAATGGAAAATTTCTTTTTGCTCTCCAATTTTTGGGGATCCATGCCATTCAGACTATATTTGTATATGGGTATTTTTTGTATTGGGTGATGTTTTTTTTTTAATTGTGTGGAGCTGATGAAGATGAAGCTGTAAAGATTCATGCAGTTGGTTATTACATGGTTGCAATTACAGATTTGGATGCAGAACTCTTATATCCTTTAATAGTTTGAGTTATTTTGGTTTTTATAATATTGGAATGGTTTTTTTTTTTGTATTATTGGTTTTCCTTTCATATGTGTTTCAGATCCAGGTTATGAAGTTGATATGTTGGGGTCATGATCAAAGTGGGTGATTTATGCTGAATTGAAGATTCTTTTTAGCAAATTATGGAGCTTTTATTCTTCCATTTTCTTAGGTCGTGAGGACGCTTCCTTATTAAGTGTGGGGATATGTTGAGTGTGGAAATGATTGGTTTTTGGGCTGATTTGTTGTTGTTTTTGTTGCTGAATGGTTGTTTTTTGTGGTTGATTGTTTGATTTTGAAGATGTTTTGAAGTGTTTGGAGTTGTTTGAGTATGTTTGAAAGGGTTATGTTGATTTTTGATGAAATATGTTGTTCTGAAGGGTTTTGTAATTCTCTCTGTATGGTTTTATAAGGTCTGATTTTCTTCTGTTTTGTTCTGTTTTGGTTTTATTTTGGTAGTTGAGATGGTTGAATGGATGTTTTGAGAGATGATTGAAAATGTGTGAAAAGGTTTATGAGAGACTGAATTGGTTTTGTTTTGGTTTTTATGGGTTTTGTTTTTTCTGTAAATTTCTATAGCTTCTGTGCTTCTGTAGCTCTGTAGACCTGTTGCTCAGTTGTTCTGTGGTTCTGTTCTGTTGTTTCTGTTGAGTGTTATGATGGATGTATGGATTTTTTGGGAAGTGTTATTGTATTAGGAAAAGGATGAATGGAAGCTCTATTCAATTCAAAAGAAGTGAAGACGTAGTTGATGAAGCTTTACAGCAGATTACAAAAGACAGTGACAGAAGACAGATCTCACAGGACACTATGATGTCTTTGGTGCCCTTTCACATCTGACATACCTTTTGGGAGGTGTATCCACAACCTAAGAAGGATTATTGTGAGTGATTATTGAGTGATTGTAGTGAGGATATGATGTAGTATTGAGAGCATACTATTGTGAGAGAGATCATATGCAAGAGATAGTCGATTCTATGTGAAACATTGTATCTTTCTATGAGGGAGAAGACTATGAAGACAATTAAGATGAATACTATGTGATTTCTTTCTATCAAAAGTTGTGTTATCTTTGTCTATTAATGAAGAATATGAAGAACATGATCAAGTTTGTTAAAGATAAATCCATGGGAGATATCTACTATGATGCTGCGTGAAGAATTGTTGTTGTCTTTGTTTTGATGATCAAAAGAATGAAATAAAAGCTTGTTGATGTTACAAGATAGATTTTCTTGCAAGAGAATTAATTTTCCCTTAGTGTTCCTCTTGAGGCTCCACCACGTACTTTGATACTTGGTAGAATAGATCTTCATACTTGGAAATAAGTTAATGCATAGTGTTGAATTTGGTACCTTGGTGAAAAAAATGGAAATCACGAACTTGTTGACGTTAGAACCTAACATGGAAAACCAGAAAGTTGTTAACATTAGATTATAACATGGAAATAAGACAAGTAGAAACTTCAATGCAGGAGAGGGATTTTGCAAGGTCTCAACCCATATGTCTAACTTCATTAGCTTGGTGCCAATGAAAGAGGTACTTCGAAACTTGTTACTATAAAACTGGGTACTCTTATGGAACCATGTACTTTGATACTTGGTACAATAGATCTTGGTACTTGGGGACAAGTTGATTTAGTGTTCATTTTGGTACCTCGGTGAAAACATGAAAACCACAAACTTGTTCATGTCAGATCTTAACATGGAAAACCAAAAAGTTGTTAACGTTAGAACACAACATGGAAATAAGATGATTAGAAACTTCAACCCAAGAGAGGGATTTTGTGAGGTCTCAACCCAAATGTTCAACTTCACTAGCTTGATAGTACCAACAAAATAGGTACTTTGAAATTGGTACCATAAATCAGGTACTCTTATGGAACCACGTACTTTGATACTCAACACAATAGATATTGGTACTTGAGGACAAGTTGACACATAGTGTTGAATTTGGTATCTTAGCAAAAAACATAGAAACCACGAACTTGTTACCAGAAAGTTGTTAACATTAGAGCATAACATGAAAACACAAAAATAAGACAAGTAGAAACTGTTAGATATGCTCAATGACTTACCCTCATAAGGTCCCACGAATGATTCATGGTGCTCAAAGTTGTAAGGCCCCCACTATGACGAGAAGCGAAATGTGAGCCCAGACATTGGTTGAATCATGACTTGTATATCACATGAGGTCTATGTGACGGGATGGCAAAAAGGTGACCATTGTGGGTCTAATCTTTGGGTTGGACTGAGAGTAGTTAAGCTGATAGCAACTCAAGGCACATTGCATCAAGTTGCGGGGTAAGGAAGTTAAAAGGGGCCCCTATTTTGGGGTTCGGGGGCCGCGGAAGCAGCCCTTGGCTGGGGGGTCCCAAGGGGGCTAGTGGCCCCCCTAGCGAGGGTCTGAGGGTAGCGCTCCCGGCCCAAAGGTAAAGGGAATATTCCTTGGCCGACTAGTGGAGGCTCATATGTTAGGTCGGTCATGCCAATCTAACCGCCTTCACGGGCTATAAATGCTAAACCCCTTCATAGCCATCGATCATCTATCCTTCATCCAGTCAGAGTTGTTCCAGCTAGCCTTAAGCTGTTCATCTATCTTCTGTCTAGATTGCCATCTAAGCTTCACTGTGGAAGCGCATGGGTGGATAGAGCCATCTATGTATCAGTTGTTTGGAGCTAAAGAAATTTTCTAATTCTCCTCTTATCTGTTGTGTACTCTTTATCTCTATCTCTTTCTTAGATTCTGTTCACTCCGTCGTGTAATTTTTACATGGTATCAGAGCCCAGGGGGCTCTAGGGATCGAAGAGTGCGCAAGAGGCAAAGGCTTCAATAGCAAATAGGAAAAATGTCCTCTTCCAAAAGTGGTTCTGGTGCATCAGGAAGCAGTGCAGGAGGTGGCGCTACTATACCAACTATTCAAACACTGAGGATTCGTCCACCAAACTTCAGCGAAGGCAAGTTAGATGGTACAAACTATACCTTGTGGAAGTTCGAAATTACAACTATCCTTGATTCTTATGAGCTTTTGGAGACAATGCTAGGGACTGATGTAGAACCAGAGCCAACCCTCGACCCATCAAATCCTAGTATGATGATTCCTCCGAATGCAGATCTTTTACAAGCTTGGAAACGAAGGAATGCAGATGCATTGTGTACCTTAGTTACAAGCTGTTCTGACAGTGTTCTGAATTTGATGCATTATACAACCAAAGCATCAGAGGCTTGGAATGTACTAAGGAGTCATTATAAAATGCGAAATGAAACAAGGATTCAAAACTTGGAGAATCAACTAACAGCGGAGAAGTTTGCTGAAGGAGAGACAGATGAAGCATTCATCACTCGGGTTAAGAATCTATAGGACCAAATGGCTGGTGCTGGGATACAAACGACTAGTAAGGAGCTAGCTTGGAGGTGTCTTTGAATTTGTCCACAAAAGTTTGATGGACTAGTTAGTGCCCTTAATACTCAGGTAAGACCTCAAGCTTTGAGTTTTGGGGAGTTTTGTGCATTATTGTTGGAGAAGGAGTTGAGGTTGAAAGCCCGAGAAGGAAGCAACAATGGAGATGTTGCATTCTCTGCCAATGCAAAAGGCAAAGATGGTTCCTCCACAAAAAATGATGGTGATAAAAAGAAGAAGGGTGGTAAGAAGAAGTTTCAAGGACAGTGCTTCTACTTCAAGAAGAAAGGACATGCAATCGCAGATTTTAATGTCAAGAAGCACTACAAGGATATTAGGCCAAAGCGATGCCGATTATCAATGATAAATAATGGCGTCGCTATTTGCATCGCAAATGCGACGCTCCACACAGAAAAAAAACACGGGCCAAAACCTGAGCGCGTTTCCTTTCACACATTCGTGAAAGTTTTCAAGAGGGAGAGGGAGAGAGAGAGAGAGAGCGACCGTTTTGCTTAGAGGGAGAGAAAGAGAGAAAGAAGGCTTCTCACCACCGTCACGAAGAGGAGGAGCCACCGTCATGAAGAAGAGGAGGAGCCACCGTCACGAAGAGGAGCCACCGTCGCGAAGAGGAGCCATCAAACCCTTCTTTGAATCTTTACAGTGAAATACTATATTAGGAAATTTAGAAATTTCCATGCACTTTGGGAACCCCTAATACCTTTATTAATTAACCACATGGTCAAATCTTGTTGTCTTACTTAAAGGTGGAGTTTATCCTAAATGCTATAGAATCTACCTTTCCAAATTTCACTTTCAAATATGGATCAAGATTTAGCCACGTGGTCAAATATTTATAGGTTATTTAAAATTAGGACTTGGGAAATTTCCAAATTCTCTAATATGGTGTTGTGAGTCCATTCTCTCTCTCTTTTACTTGTTTAGGGTTTAATTTGTGTATATTGAGAGAGGGAGAGGAAATGAGAGAGAAAGAGAGGGAGAGGGAGAGGGAGGGGGAGGAAATGAGAGAGGGAGAGGGAGGGAGAGAAAGAGAAAGAGAAAGAGAGAAAGAGGGAGAGAGAGGGGGAGGAAATGAGAGAGGGAGAGGGAGGGAGAGTGCATTCTCTCTCTCTTTTACTTTTTTAAATATAATTTATGTATATTGAGAGGGGGAGAGGAAATGACAGAGGGAGAGGGAGGGAGAGAGAGAGAAAGAGAGGGAGAGGGAGAGGGAGGGAGACATTAAATATAATAAGAAAATGAGAGAGAGGGAGAGGGAGAGGGAGGAAATGAGAGAGGGAGAGGGAAGGAGAGAGAGAGATAGAGAGAAAGAGAGGGAGAGGAAGAGGGGGAGGAAACGAGAAAGAAAGAGGGAGGAAGAGGGAGAGAGAGGGAGAGAGAAAGAGAGAGGGAGGGAGAGGAAATGATAGAGGGAGAGGGAGACATTAAACATAATAGGGAAATGAGAGAGAGGGAGAGAGAGAGGGAGGGAGACATTAAACATAATAGGAAAATGAGAGAGGGAGAGGGAGAGGGAAAGGGAGGGAGACATTAAATATAATAGGGAAATGAGAGAGGGAGAGGGAGGGAGAAGAAATGAGAGAAAGAGAGGAAGAGAGCAAAAGGAAATGAGAGCAAAAGGAATAACTTTGGATATTCCATAAAAATCAATCTCTTCTTAAAAAGACAAATACAAAAAACTAAAACAGCATCATTCATATGCTTCGCAAAACTAAAGCAGCATCACCACAAGATCTCTTAGGAAACTCATCCTTAACTATCAATTTTAATTAATAAATATAATATAAAATCACTTGCATTAAGGAAGGATAATCTTTTATCCTTAACCATATTTTTTCCTTAGAATAGTCTTAGGAACAAATTTATGCTCTAACAAGCATATATTTGAGCATAATAACTATTTAAAGGTTTATTCCATGAGTAGTAGTAGTATATATGTAACCATCAAGCTAGAGATCATGCTTTGGTATCTGTGGAGATCCCAATCTCATACCCTCATAGAGATTATAGTCTGCAATAGTGCGGAGAGAAGGTAGGTGAGTTGTACACGGTAAAGCAGAATTCTATTGATGATGGAGAGAATATGAGGTGGATCGCCAATTCTATTCTTAGTGAGTGCAACCTACCCATAGTATGGCATCCATGACCAATTGAAATCAATAAGACTTTGAAATCCTACCTCGAGTATTATAACTATTGTTTTGTGGTGGATTTTCTTGCCATAATTCAATGTCAATTTGTGCTTGTGTTTTCCATGGTGTGTTGACTATGGGTGTCAAATGCTCTAGTCGGATCTCTCTCTCTCTTCTCTCAACTCTTGTCTCTCTCTTCATCTCTATATAAGTAGTTGTAGTTGTAGTCGTAGTCGTGGCCATGGTCGTAGTCGTAGTCATAGTCGTGGTCATAGTCGTGGTGGTGGTGGTGGTCATGGTCATAGTCGTGGTCGTGGTCATCGTAGTCGTGGTCATCATAGTCGTGGTCGTGGTCGTGGTCATGGTCATGGTCGTGGTCGTGGTCGTGGTCATGGTCGTATTCATAGTCGTAGTCGTAGTCCTGGTCATGGTGGTCGTGGTCATGGTCGCGGTCGTGGTCGTCGTAGTCATGGTCATGGTCATGGATCGTGGGTCGTGGTCATGGTCATTGTAGTCGTAGTCGTAGTCGTGGTCGTGGTCGTGGTCATGGTCGTAGTCGTAGTCGTGGTCATAGTCGTAGTGGTAGTTGTAGTCATAGTCATGGTCGTTGTGGCCGTGGTTGTGGCCATGGTCATGGTCGTGGTCGTGGTCATGGTCATAGTCGTAGTCGTGGTTGTGGTTGTGGTCGTGGTCATGGTCGTAGTCGTAACGTAGAAAAAGAGAGAGAGATGGAAGGAGAGGATAACAATTTAAGAAAGAAAAAAAAAGAGAGAGATGGAAGGTGAGGAGAACAATTTAAGAAAGAAGAAAATAATGATAACAAAAATAAATTGTTTATCATAACGTAGAAAAAATGGAAAAGGATGAAGGTCCTGTTGTTCAAGATTGCGAGGCGTATCTTAATCAGCGTGTCCCATGTCCTCACTCTCAATATAATCTAGCAATTAGACGGAAATATCGATTGCCTATAGAACACGTATGACGATTTTGAGAGTTTCAATTTGAGATCACTGATCAGGCGATTGTGGATTTTCAGCAAACGGTAAGAAAAGTTAATATCAATCATGCATTGTACTCGCAAGCTAATTTAATACCATATACAATAAGATTAGGTATGGCTGGAAAATTTTCTATCCAGGGAGGTGACGTCTCGTCCCAAGGAGGAGTGCACACTTTGTGGCCAATTAGAAGAGTTCATGGGCATGCGATGGATGGAATGCATGAGCCAATCCACCACTTGCAAGGCCAATCTATACCGTCAATGCTAGAGGAGATAGGCAATCTTCCAAACCTACCTACAATCTTGGAGCCTAAGATGGAGGCAATGATCGATGCATTGATTCCCATGGATGCCAAGACTTCTGATCCGCTTATAGAGGAAGCATCCATACCATTATATGATGGGTGCTGAGTATCTCACCTGAAGACACTGCTTGCACTCTTAAGTGTGCAACCAAAATACAGATAGAGTGATGCAAGTGTGACCGAGTTGTTCAGGTACCTTGTACATATGCTTCGTTGATTTTTTTTCGGCACTATTATTAAAAACGTTTGTGCTTTTTCAAGGTGTTTTATGATTTTTTTAAGGTTATTGAAATATCATATATTACCATGTGTAAATACCATGCCTGATTCTCATGATGATGCATGACATGTTTTACGAAAGCTTGGCATGGACTACAATAACATCCATGCATGTATCAATGATTGCATACTATTTCGAGGAGAATACGAGACTATGGAGACATGTCCAAAGTGTGGTGCTCACAGGTATCGACAGAACTTGCAAGGGCAAACCATCCCTCAAAAAGTTCTCAGACACTTTTCACTTATCCCCCGCATAAACCACATGTTTCGTACGTCCGGCATGGCAAGCTTCACAATGTGGCATGCACAGAATAGGTCCACGGATGGAGTTCAATGAATATCAGCGAATTCACGTGCATGGAGCCACATTGACTCTACCTTCCTAGGCTTTGCTCGAGAGCCAAAGAATCTTTGGCTCGGTCTTGCAACAATGGATGGCATGAACCCATTCAGTCTGCGCTCAACTTCTTACAGTGTGTGGCCTATAGTCCTTATCAACTACAATATCCCTCCATGGCTTTCTACGAAGAAAGGATATCTCATCCTTAGCTTACTTGTCCCTGGCTGCTACAAAGTCAAAAATATGGACATGTATCTTCGTCCATTAGTTGATGAGCTTAAGATTTTGTGAGAGAAGGGGGTCATCGTGCAAGATATGAGCAAGCGTGATGATCGGCGGTCTGCCAATATTCGAGTCATTCTCATGTGGACGATGCATGACTTTCCAAGATTCGGAGAGTGCTTAGGTAAATAGGCTTCCATTCTCATTGGTAATATCTATATTTTATCTCGTTTAAGCTTGTATTCACTTGGCTATGGTGTTGGAACATGTCTGGTTACCTTAGGTTATCATGCATGTCCATTGTGAGGGTCACAGTTAGACTCCTGAAGGTCATGAACCATGAAGAAGATGGTATATCAAGGACACGCCGCTTTCTTGCTAGAGGATCATGAACTCAAGGAAGGTTTTCTTGGACAACCTCCAACACATATGAACGCCGCAAGCTGGTATGAGCTGAAAATGGTCCACGCAGAGTCACATCCAAATGGAATGTGACGGTTCTCAATTTTCTATGAGTTGCCATATTGGACCCACTTACAGGTCGACCACTTGTTGGATCCCATGCATATTTTCAAGAATGTGGGTAGCTTGCTATGGGACCACATCACAGGAAAGAGAGACACTATAGGGGCATAAATGGATTCAAAGGAGGTAGGTAAGATTGAGGGGCTTTGGCGCCATCGAGTGCTGATGGTCACGTGTAGCTACCTCACGCTCCTTGGGTTTTGTCCACTAAAGAAGAGCGCACTGTGAAGCAAGTAGTCAAGTCTATCGGCACTCTAACGAGTATAATGCGTTTTCTCACGTCTGCATTTTCTAAAGAGGACCAAATATCACGGCTAAAATCCCATGATTGGCATAAGATATGTCAGGTTTGTACTACGAATGGATTGTAATTGGCGTGTGCATTTTGCTATTTGGAGTGTAGCCATTATTCATAATGACATCACAGGAAAGAGAGACACTGTAAGGGCACAAATGGATTTAAAGGAGGTAGGTAAGATCGAGGCGCTTTGGCGCAATCGAGTGCTGATGGTCGTGTGTAGCTACCTCAGGCTCCTTGGGTTTTGTCCACTAAAGAAGAGCGCACTGTGAAGCAAGTAGTCAAGTCTATCCGCACTCCAATGAGTATGATGCGTTTTCTCATGTCTGCATTTTCTAAAGAGGACCAATTATCACGGCTAAAATCCCATGACTGGCATAAGATATGTCATGTTTGTACTACGAATGGATTGTAATTGGTGTGCGCATTTTGTTATTTGGAGTGTAGCCATTATTCATAATGCTTTCTCATTTATGGCAGTTTATACTATCGATCGTGATCGCATGATGTCTTACTCCAAAAATACGTGGGGCCGTTTACAAGTTGTTGACTTTGGTGCAATGGATCTCACAGAAGGAGATTAAGACGTCCTCTATTGAATCCGCGAGGCGGGGAGCACTAGAGATGGTCTGTCTCTTTGAGAAATACCTACCTACCAGCATGCTCACGATACAAATCCACCTTCTTGTGCATCTTGTAGATGAAGTGGGGATTGCTGGACCTGTCCATACACGATGGATGTTCTTCTTCAAGTGCTTCATGAAAACCCTGAAAGGCTTTGTGCGACAACGAGCTCGGCCAGAAGGTAGCATGGCTGAAGGTTGGTTGGTGTTTGAGGCGCTAGTACATATTTCACAATGGCTACCAACGGTGGATCCAGACAACAAAATGCTATGGTTGTTGAAGGACGATGATAGAGTGACTAGAGATGTGGTGGTTGGAAATGGGGTAGAAAAAAGAATGGATGCTACAATGGAGGAGAAGGTGAATTGCTTTTGTATGTTGCACCATGCCTCTATGGAGATGTGGCCCGCCAAGTACGAGATCTCTAGGCAAGATCGAGAGGAAGCACGATCTGAATTCCGACGTAGTACACGTCATCGACGGATTCAATATCCCAAGGGCATGGAGGAGATGCCGCAGTTCATATCAATGTGATGGTTGCATGGAGCTTTGACTGCAGTGTCTTGCGAAGGGGCAGAGGTCTCAATGGAGGAGTGGGAATTCTCGAGGGGATGTAGTCCAAAGGTGATGAGGTGTTTAAGATTTTTCATATCTATATTTTATATGCAACATCTAATTTGAGTGTTTCAATGTACAGTACAAAATATATAGTGCAACATGGTCGCGCAGATAGTATTTTTGCGTGGAGCGTATTGATAAAATGCGCTCCACAATGGACTGTGGTATCATGGCAAGGTTCGAGCAGGAGATTCGGCAACGAGCAATGGATCCAAACACGGTTATAGATGAGATGGAGTATTTTGAAAACTTGCAAAGTATTGTTACGATGGATTACCGTAGTTTCTCCATGATACTATTCGATGTGCAGTGGTTCAAAGTGGTACTTGAAGGAGTTGGAGCAACAGTTTGATGAGGTCCATCTGGATTTCTCGAAATAGATTCCGAAAAAAAGTGGATGGATTTGCGGGACACCTTTGTGTTGCCAGCCCATTGTGAATAGGTGCATGGACTCGTTTGTTTGTTAATTGTATTACAACATGATACATGTCACAATAGTTGAAACTCTCTTGTATGTGTTTGTGAACAGGTAATCTTCTATCCAAACCCCTGACAACCTCGATGGTGGTATGTTATAACTTCAGCTCCCCGAAGTGCGAGACTATATGATCAAAGTAATGTTTCAAGCATAGATGAAGACAATATACAAATAGAGGGGTCGATATTGCAAGGGGTAGAGGCCACCGAAAGCTTGGAGCCAACATCAGCTAATAATGATGGAAATACAGGAGTCTAAGAATTCTTTGAGAACAAGGTGGACTCATCCTTCTGTGGTGACATGTCTATCGACCTTCCAGTGTATGCGGAGTTGTGTTAGGAGATTGACATGAGACCATATGATACTTCATATTTGGAGCATCCACTTACTCAATTCGTTGACCAATCGCTTATAAGGGTACATAATATATGCATTTTAAGTGAGATTATTTTTTAAGGATTTATATTACCATGCTTTGTATGATTTAAATTGATTATTCTAACATCATTTTTTGTCTGTGCAGGTGACATTTTTAGGATGAGTTGAGGGATGAGCGATGAGGAGTTGCATGATATCTTCACGGGCATGTCTCCAGACCAGATCGCGAGATTCAGAGACATGGCAGACCAGGAGCTGTCTCAGACATCGTCAGGCCGCTCTACTAGATCTATTTCAGTGCGATCGGATGCTTTAGCTTCGAGCAAACGAGATCGATGCTCCAGACTTGGATCAGAGGGAGGCAGTGCTTCAGGGTCAGAGGGATGTTGCATAGATACGGAGGTAGTGAGCCTGCAGTCAGCATGGGATACAGATGCGACTCCTCGCTCTCGTGGAGGTTCCAAGGAGTGTGGCTCAGGATCAGATAGATGCTCTGGAGGCACAGACGTGGTGTCTCCGTCTCATCGTTCAGCTGGAGTTGCGTCGCCTCCAAGATTTGTCACACCTGTGGGGACGTCTACTCCAATTACTCTGGCTTTTGCTCAGCCATCTGCAGGTGGCACCCCTATGGGTGCCACTCTAACAAATATTGCTCCGGTCGGTACACCGGATGCACAAGGGTCTCTTGGATATGCCCAGGAGCATGGACGCATGACGTACCAAGCAAGTGGCCCGAGACACCCCCTAGAAATCCTATGTAGAGGCCACCTTCCCCAACTCCACCACCACTACCACCATGCCACCATCACAAGTATCAGGTACAGTGGCTCTTCGTGAAATATGCCATTACCAGAAGACCACGCACCTCCTGATACCAAAGGCTCTATTCCTCCAGAAGCTAGTGCATGAGATTATGGACGGCATACTCATTAAGAACATCAGGAGCACTTCCCAGATGGAACATGCTTGTAAAAACCTGATCGCTAAGCTCTCCTTGCACTACACGAAGCTGCTGAAGCTTATGTCATCGAATTCCTCGGAGACTCGGTCTATGCAGTAGTACATGCAAGGAGAGCCACCATCACCAATAGGGATTTGCGGATAGTGAGGTTCTTCTGGCGATGGAAGGATAGTCCTTGCGGAGATCAACAACGATAGGGGTGTACTACCAAAACATATACAGAATGTAGCTTCCAAAGAAATTTTGTAAAACCCTAGTTGTAATGGATCCCATGTAAAATGTTATGAATATAAATACAAAATTTTTGATACGTCTTATTTTTGTTGATTCACTTATTATTTGTTTTATTTATGTCTTTGAGTTATCGTTACATGCATTTGAACGAATACATGTTGTGCATGAACTCGATAAAGCACTACGTATTAAATTTAGGGTACGAATCATGTTGTGTATAAATCCAATAAATAAACATAACATTCAAGTAAAAAACAATAATAAACAATGCGTATTGACAAACTACATTGCATGCAAATCTAACAAATATCAGTTTTCATTACTTCAAGAGAAGATTACAAATTACATTACATTGGTGATGAGATATCATTTGGCACTAAGTACATCTACTCTCTTCTAGGCTTCTTTGAGCTAGACTCCCCATGATCACATCTATTCTTGATCATAGGCAGCAACATATTTTTCCCTAGTAGTTCCTACCTAATGACATTGGGGTCTTTAACCCCACCAACCATGCCACGGGCCACCATGGAAAAAAGTGGCCCAGACCTAGTACTAGAGAATAAGTAGAGGAGCTTCAAACATTGAAGCAACACTACTTTCTCCAAGCTAGAGTTCATTAGGATGGGCTTGAAGGGCCCAGCCTTCATTAATGCCCTCAACTTCAAGAAGTTCTTAGCAAAATCCAAAGAGCATGTCTTATGGAATACAATAATGTCACTCATCACAAGCTGGCCGATAAACTCCTTCAATGCCGAGTCTTGCACCCTTCCTTGGGTACCATATCGGCCACCTTGTCTAGATGAAAATTCATCTATATAAACAATGTCTTGCATCACACAAGTTCAATGTCAGAATCACTATGCATAGAGTGTCAGACTCACTATGTCTTCCTCACTGTCCTCTTGCACCTCAGTGCACAATATATATATGGAAAATGCTGCATCGTACTTGATGAGATCCATCATGGTGTGGTCCTGGGATGAGGTGGGCACTGCTTTGTGGCACGGAGATGCTGCCCCACATGCATGAGGACTCGATTTATTACATTTGCATGGCTTGATCCAACACATAAACTATATAAGAAATATATGGGGACCCATCTGAGAGCAAAATCCGTAATAGAGTAGGTGATAGGGTTTTTCGCATCACAAAACGATGCCAGTATACTAGAGCTAGGGTCTACGACGGAAAGCAAGCTCTCTAGACTCAAGGTAATGCAAACCTAGGGTATACCTGGTCTCCTATGTGTGAATAGCATGCAGAGCTAATCCATGCAACGAAGGCGGAAGTGGTAGCCATGGCACAGAAAGAGATAAGAATGGAGAGCACAAGTGTAGGGAAGTAGAGAATGAAAGTGAAAATGAGTGTAAAATTTTCACATGAAATATTAAAGAATTTTGACCACTACACGCCCCATGCAAAATCAGTGCTAAGTAATCTCCCGCAACAGAATAATGTCAGTGGCTAAGTCCTTACCCCGCACGCGCGATAATAAACCCCAATCGCATTGTGCAAATAAGTCCGAGGCTAAAACCGCAAGCCGCACGAGAACACCCTTTTCGGGAAAGGTAAATGGATAATGGTTAAAATTTTGCAATTTTTTTTATTATTTACCCCCTCCCCTCAACCGATGCATGGCAGGGGAGAGGGAGTGGAGCTAAGTGGAGGAGAGAGGTGTGGTGTGGAGAAGCATGAGGGAGGGGAGGCATGCAAGCCAACCACCTGGGAGGCTATCTCCCCCCCCCTCTACCTATAAGATCTCGCCCCTAGAGCTTGGGAGGGAGGCACGAGGAGAGAGAAGGAAGCAGTCATGCTACCCCAAGCCATCGCCATCAGTCGCCATGCTGCCACCATCAGGGTGCTGCTGCGCCACGCTGCCGCCTACATCAACCACACCATCCTCATCATCACAATAATCATCATCCTCCTGCTCATCGTCATCTTCCCCCCTCTCCCATTTATCTTCTTCTATCTCCATGTAGCTTTTTTTCAGAAGCATAAAAGCTTCTAAAACAAGGCCTCCATAGGCCTGGTTCACCTACATCATCCCGGGTTTCTTTAAGAACCACGATTGTAAGGCCATGTCCTGTGCGAAGGAGAAGCCATCGGGCAAAAGGGATTCGTACCGTGTAAAGAGCCAAAGAGGAGTTGCTGAATGGGAATTCAACTCCTCAATGGCTCCTAAGAAAATGGCGAGAGGCGTTCATGCGGGAGTTTCTACCCCAAGCACACGTGTGGACAATACCTCGAACCCCAATACCCAGGTTCTTAGAAGTTTAATTCCTCATAAAAGGAATACATTAGGCACGTTTAATTTTCATGGGGAAGTTATGAATGCAGTTATTTATTCGTCTTACAAGATTTAGTTGCATGTTGCACATTGCTTGCACGTCCAAGTTGCAATCCTGAAAGCATATTGCTTAAGTAAAAGGTGGATTTGCCTAGATACATCCTTGATTGCCTCACGAAAGAGAACAATGCATAACACATTTAGGCAATAATTTCATTGTTGTGATTCGCATGAGATAATCGTTAACATCCATTAGATATTGTCCAAAGAACTACATTGCATGAAAAGGAAACCATGAACTTACTTGTTGCATGCGAGGATACTTGCATTTTTAAGTCTGATTAAGTGCCGCTGAATGGATTAAGTCAACAATAGTCTTATGACATTCGTCATGCATGAACTTCTTTATCGAAGTTGTTTTAGAAAAAGATGCATTTCATATTAAATCATGAATTCAATGCATTGGACAAAAGGTTTATAGGTATAGTTCTTGTTAAAACTCTACATAGGATTCTATACAAGTTAGTCCTAAATTGTCAATCATTAAAGCTTGGTTCCATTGCATCATTATAGTTTTAGCACAAGGGGAAAAGAAATGATCATTGAAATCTTTTAGTTGCATAAAAGGAAAAGTTTATGAATGGCATGCTTGCATGGAATGTTGTATCTTGAATTTATTTATGTACATTTCTTAGGAGAAGTATTTACATCTCTTCTAAGGAAAGATCACTCTAGTCGCAAGACCATTAGATCGATTAGGTAATTCGCTTGCAATGGTGTAACTCCAATGATGGTTACCTAAATGCGCTAGGTAGAGTTTAGTACACTAAAAATTTTGCCTAGTATCGCACTTGGGATGCCAAGTCAAGACTTTCGAACCCAAGGGTCCTACCCACATTCACGGAATTTTAGGGTTAGTTAGACATCCATACAATAACGATCTAGGATTTTTACCCTAGGGCGAATTGGCCTAATACTAGACTTTTGATTGAGTTTAGAAACCCTAGGGCCAAACGTTGTCAGCCTAGTATGGTTAGGGTTGGGTTGGGTCAAAAGATATCCCAAACCCTACATTTTGACCAAATGTATTTCTTGACCAAGGAACATCGTTTGATGGGAAAAATGATCCCACAAGTTAGGTGCGACACTTGTCTCGTACAACAAGTTGCAACGTCACATGGCTTTGTGCTTAAATCAAAAGATAGATTTGCCACTCCTTGGAACAAGGTTGGCAAGTTCTAGTGCAAGTCTAATTTGCAAGAGGATGAGTAGACATCCTGCTACATCACCCTTCTTTGGATCGATTTGCCAAGTTAGGGAAGATATGTATTGCCTAGTAAGAAATTGACAAATCAAGTTAGGGTGACAAGGTTGCCTAGGATTTACTGTCTTAATTTAAGGGACCTAAGGTGTTGGTTAATTTGGGTTAATAGGGTATAACCCTAACCCAAGGATAAAAGGGTAAACAAACAACAAACCCTTGGGGATCTTTCCAAGTCGCAATTGACCCCGGATCGAATGTTGGATGCATTCGGAGAAGAGGATTCACACCTTAGCAGTTGGCCAAACAAACGACCACTAGATTGATTGTGTTTGTATAATTAGGAGCACTGTTTGTACTTCTTTGCTCAATGAAGTAAAGTTGGAAAAATAATTAATGCTTCAGGTTGAAGGCTTGGAAGAAGAGGTAGCATCAGTTAACCCCAACTGTCTGCCTGACCCTTTCCAAGGGGGTTGTTAGTTGCACCGGGTACGTGGACTGAACTCGCCGCGAGAGGTCTCTCTGTGGGTGCTACTTGGAGCAAGAGGACGCTTGGGTGCCAGGGGGGCTGTGGCCATAAATCCCTTGCCTTCGGGTCCTGCACAAGAGGTCGACGTGACTCGAGATTGGATCTTGAGGCCCGCATACTAGTCTACAGGCGGAAACTTGGATTAGTAATCCCTGAGGATTGCTAGATTAGCCTTCGGCCGGGATTATGGATTACCCTTCGGGCTGGATTATGGAATAGCATTTGAGCTGGATTATATGATGTATTCCAAAGACTGATAAATAAGATCAATTGTTGAAAATGAACTTTCTTGACATTGTTTTTCCATGTCAGTGCTTAAGTTACGTGAAGGAACCGGTGATTAATTGGCTAATTAAGGAAGCTGTTTTTACGTGTCAAACTAAATGTGATAGGTAATTAGATAACTAAAGCAACCCTGAGGAAAGTGCAGTGGATGTGGCCATGGGTCTGTCCTACGGATGGGTGGTCCCGGTTGGCTGGGAACTTTTCTTGAAGATAATTGACAGCAAGGAACGATAACCTAGAATCTAGGATACTAGAGTCCCGATTTATGATGTTTTAGGGGAACAGAATGGGATTATGCCTTATGGGCAGAGAGGTCGAGCTTTGCATCCCTCTCATTTCCCATTCTCCTTGAAAGAAGTACATCATGAATCCGCTTCGACCCTGACGCTTCTGCGTAAAGTAGTTCGCCTAGGGTCGACGCTAGCTACCATTCTAGGAATTTGACCACCAGGAAAACCCCGATTTAGGTCGGTCCTAAAAGTGGGAATGGCCAGAATGCTTTCGCTTTGTGGTAGACTCAGGAGGACCTAGATCAAAACCCCATGACATTCCGTGGGAGTGCTAGGCGGCGCTTTCTAGACTCTCTTCCTAATGGGCTGTCAAGACATGTCCTACAAGTGAACAGGTGGACACGTTACAGTTGGTATCAGAGTGAACCAATGAGGAACTAATATTTACAAGAAAACTTAATAAGGAGAAGTAGAGCAAATATTTTTGTTAAGAATATTTCCTTACTTACTTATCGATGCTGACTTGCAGAGTCGCGAAACATGGAACAGATTCTTGGTGTTCCAGGTTATGTTTATGACTGCGATGCGTGCTTCGGATTATCGACCGAGGATCGATATGATGAATATCCTAGACTGCATCTACAATCCTTCACCCCTGTACGTGGAATGAAGATGGATGGGTGATTTAGGAATCTATTACATAGCTGCCCACCGATTTGCGTACCTTCGAACCAACTTAAAGAGAATCAAGTGGTTGGAGGTCTTAAAGATCGTAAAGCTATTCATTTTTATTGAAGCTCACGCAAACGCAACCCTACATGTGGGTAGTCGAAAGGTCAAGCAGAACACGTATGTGTATGAGGAAGTGACTCAAATAGTCCTTGCCAACAGAATCAAGGTGTTGGGACGTTATGAAAAGAATGGGTATCAAAGGAAAGGATACCCTAATCTTCCAATGACCTATCGATTCCTGAAAATCCATGACCCCAATCCATATTATTACTCAGTTCCCCTAGCTGAATGTGACACAATCTTATTCTCCCTAAATTAATGTATTAGCTTTTTCCATCTTCCCAAGAATAATTGTACTCGAAAGGGCTATGCCCACATGAATGAAATAGACTTTTTTAATCAATGATTGTCTTGACTATGGGTATTGATAAAGAAGTTAAGTGATTAGGTTACTTGGTTGAAAGCTAAAACTGGGCATGTAATGTAATGTGAGAAATGCTTAGCAAGTTTTTAATGTTAAGAATCTCAATGCCCAGGCACAACCTCAAGTGTAGATCCCTAGTCTGACCCCTACACCAAGTAGAGCCATGATTCAGGAGACGAAGTTTCTTCTCAAGCAAATCAAGCCACCAGAATTCGATGGTAAGGGAAGGACCGTCCAAACTGATGCCGAGATCTGGATCGAATCCATGGAGGATTATTTCGAAGCAGGCGGATACTGCACCCACTAACCAAGCAATGCTCACCAAATTGAAGCTTATCGGCGAAGCAAGACTTTGATGGAAGAAATGGTGCAGAAACCAAGGGATCTCGGAAGGGTCAGTTACTTAGGAGAAGCTAAAAAGAGCTGTGCGAGGAAGATATCTACCACCTGCCTATCGCATGTAGAAGATGAATGAGTTCTATGAACTGAAGCAGCTTGGTCTATCTCTTGATGCTTAGTATTCAAAGTTTGTCTCTTTTTTGAAGTATGCGCCACAAATGGATATGACATAGCATGTGTCAAAATTTTGTGCCGGATTAAACCCACCTATAAACACCTGCCTCGAATCAATGCGCCCAACAGACCTTCAGGATGCGCTCATTCGAGTTGCACCCATAATACAGGAGGTGCAGACCAGGCCAAGAAATAACAAGACTTGGTCTTACAAGGATCAAAACAAGGGAGTGTATAGGTCCCAGGCTAAGAGGACACAAGGCCAAAATCAGAGACAAAGGAAGAAATCTAGGACTAACAATGTCAATAATTTTGTTCCTACCCAAGGAAATGGCCGCAATCTCTGTTGCTTCCATTGCAATGAGCCCGGTCATTTCAAAAGGCAATGTCCCAAGCTTGGCGGAGGACAACGTCAAGGAACCATCCGTGGCCAAGGAGCCGCCGTGATGGCCAGAGGAAGAACCGCCAGTGTTGCCAACAGGCAGATGTGTGATGAAGAATACCCGACCATGGAAGCAAACTTTGAGAGGGCAACAGTCCATGCCGCTCTTCACAAGAAAGGCCCGAATCGCCAATTTTCGATGATTCAGACTCCATCGAATTATCAAGGTAAAAGCTTCAAAACCTTGATTGATTGTGGCAGCACACCTTCCTTTATTTCACCAGTTTTTGCAAAAAGATTAGGAATAGCCACAAAAGATGCACCCACCTTGCTTGTGGAATTAGAAAATGGTCGTAAGGTCACTTGTACTAGGCAAACTACTAAGGTGGAATCCCTACTGGGAGGAAAGTCGACTTCAGTCAAATTCAGGGTTATGAACCTAGGTATCCATGAGTGTTTGCTTGGAATGGATTGGCTTAAACCTAATGATGCCCACATTCACTGTGGAAAGGGCCAAGTTTCCTTTCAAAATTCTAAAGGGGAATTGGTCACAACTCAAGGAGAGGCTGGGAAGCCAAAGATTCAACTGGCCAAAGCATCTCGGATAATAAAAGGAGTTAGAAAGGGGCTACCTGTCTATTTGATTAAGCTAAATAATCTAGATTAGTATCAAGAGTCTAGTGAAGAACCTTCATGGCTAAAGGAGTACGCAGACGTATTTCCTGAAGAGCTGATAGAACTTCCGCCTCAAAGGGAAGTTGATCATGAAATCAAGCTAGTGCTAGGAGCTGCACCAATTGCAAAGAGACCATATAGAATGTCCATTCCAAAAGCGATTGAGCTGAAGGAGCAACTCAAGCAACTGTTAGACCAAGGCTACATCCATCCTAGCAGTTCACCATGGGGAGCTCCAATGCTATTCTAGAAGAAGAAGGATGGAACGCTTCGGCTATGTATTGATTATAGAGGGTTGAATCAATCAACCATTAAGAACAAAGATCCCACTCCAAGGATAGATGAACTTCTTGACCGTCTTCAAGGTGCGAAGATCTTCTCCAAGATTGATCTCAAGTCTGGATATTATCAGATAAGGATCAAGGAAGAGGATATCCCAAAGACGGCATTCAGCACAAGATATGGACATTTTGAGTTCGTATTCATGTCATTCGGGTTGAAAAATGCACCTGCTACCTTCAACAGGCTAATGCAGGATATCTTTAGGCCATATCTTGACGACTTCGTACTCATCTTCTTCGACGATGCCTTAGTCTACTCCAAGCAAGAAGAAGATCATGAACCCCAACTTCGCATTGTTCTTGAAACAATGAGGGTACACAAGCTTTATGCTAAGAAGAAGAAGTGTGCATTTTTCAAGAGACAAATTGAATATCTGGGATTGGCCGGAAGGAATCTCAGTGGATCCGGCCAAGGTCAGAGACGTACTAGAGTGGCCAACACCTACAACTGTCAAAGAAATACGTAGCTTTCTTGGATTGACAAGATGGTATAGGGTCTTTTTAAAAAACCATGCCTTGATTGCAGCATCTTTGACGGATCTACTGAAGAAGCAAACATAAATTGTATGGTCAACTACGGAACAATGTAGCTTTGATAAAATAAAGCAAAGCTTGGTATCAGCACCTATCCTGAAACTTCCGGGCCTTAGTAAGGAGTTTGAAATGATAACTGATGCTAGCACACTTGCCTTAGGATGTGTGCTTATGCAAGAAGGTCATCCTATAGCATACTTTTCAAGGAAACTGAAGAGCCCTTTGGAGACACTACTTGCTGGGTAACAAGTTTACCTTAGTGACGGATCATAAAAGTCTCAAATGGATCTTTATCCAGAATGAGCTCAACATGAGGCAACATTGATGGATTGAAGTGCTAGAGGAATATGATTTTGAAATCAAATACTGACCTGGAAAGGAGAATGTATTTGACGATGCACTCAGTCGCAAGGCATTTCTAAATTCTCTGATCCTGCAAGATCCATCAACAGCTAGATCTCTAGCCACAAAGGTATCCATGCCAAACAATCCAATTCTCGAGCTAGCTAGAGAAGAGGCATGCCATGATCCAACCTATCAGAAGTTGCTAAGGGAGATCCCCATTAAGGATCAAGACCCGAAGCTACAAGCAAAGTATCTAGAATTCTCTATCAATAGTGGGCTTGTCTATTATAGAATGAGATTATGTATACCGCAAGCTAGTCACTTAAACAAAAGATACTTTGGAAAGCTCATGAATCCCCTTTTTCAGGACATCTTGGCTATGCCAAGACCCTCAATGCAGTCAAAAAGAGCTATTATTGGGAAAGGCTTAAAGGTGACGTTTTCAAATATGTCACTGAATGTTTGTCTTGTCAACGCATTAAGGCCGAACATGTCAAAATGCCAAGGAAATTGCAACCACTTGACATTCCCTAAATGAAATGGGAATTCATTAGTATGGACTTTGTTGTTGGCCTACCCCAAGTTTAGGAAGGATACAACTCCATTATGGTTGTGGTGGATATGCTAACCAAGGTTGCACATCTTATTCATGTTAAGACAAACTATAAAGCCTTAGACATCGCAAGGTTATTTATCAAGGAGATATTCAAACTGCATGGGTTACCCAGAAGAATCATTAGTGATCATGACTCTCTCTTCACATCACACTTCTGGAGGGCTATCTTCGAAGCCATTGGGACTCAACTCTGTTTCAATACAGCTTACCATCCCCAAACCGATGGTCAAACAGAGCGAGTCAACCAAGTCATTGAAGATATGCCAAGGGCACATTGTTGCTGAGAACCCAAAAAGTGGATTCAATATTTGCCACTGGTTGAGTTTGCCTACAATGCTCCTTACCAACAAAGCATTCAGATGACCCCTTTTCAAGCATTGTATGGGCACGATTGTCGAAGTCCTTTAAACTTATCGGATCCAACCTTGAGGGTTGAAGCCTCAAGGCAGATGCTCGAAGATATGGATGACCAAATCAAGTCAATAAGCCAGGATATCCAAGCCGCCACGAACAGACAGAAGGCTTACGCGGACCTGAAACGTCAAGATCGATCCTTCGTTGAAGGTGACATGGTCTTCATTTGCGTACGTTCAAAGAAGAGTTCCCTATCCTTAGGTGAATGCAAGAAGCTAAGTCCAAGGTATTGTGGACCTTACAAGATTCTCAACTGCCTAGGGTCTAATGCTTATAGACTACAACTCCTTGAAAACCTAAAGGTTCATAATGTATTCCATGTCAGCCTACTGAAAAAGTATGTGCCTAACCCTAGAGACGTACTTGATGATCAACAAGTTGTAATGCCTAGCCAAGGAGTCCTTGAGCTATGGCCTAACAAGATCTTAGATGTTAGAGAGAGATATTTGAGATCTAGGACCTTGAGAGAATATCTCGTCCAGTGGAAAGATTATCCCGAAGAGGATACCACTTGAATGGATGAAAGTACTCTCAACCAACAATACCTCCAATTCTTCTCGAGATAAGGACATCTCGATTCCTCTAACAGGGAGAGAATGTAATATTTTCGCATGAAATATTAAAGAATTTTGACCACTGCACGCCCCGCGCAAAAGCAGTGCTAAGTTATCTCCTGCAACGGAATAATGTCAGTGGCTAAGTCCTTACCCGCGCACGCGATAATAAACCCCAATCGTGTTGTGCAAATAAGGCCGAGGCTAAAACCCGCAAGCCGCACGAGAACACCCTTTTCGGGAAAGGTAAATGGATAATGGTTAAAATTTTGCAACTTTTTTTATTATTTACCCCCTCCCCTCAGCTGATGCATGGCAGGGGAGAGGGAGTGGAGCTAAGTGGAGGAGAGAGGAGTGTGGTGTGGAGAAGCATGAGGGAGGGGAGGCATGCAAGCCAACCACCTGGGAGGCTATCACAAACATTTTGATATTGAAAGACTAGGAAAGTCATGTAATGTTGATCCAAAAACAACCAAAAGCTAGCATCTAATCAATTTAATTGTAACTGCGCGTCTATCAGCGCGTGTAATATGTCTTATTTGTGCATATACACACGCAATTACATGCGCTTACAGATGCGCCACGCAAATATTAAAAAAAATAAAAAATTTTGTGGCTTTCTTTTCAAACCAGTGCTTTCCTGCGTTTTTTACGCATTTTGTGCAGTTCGAGCTCAATATCACTAATCATATCTATCTATCACTTCATGAAGACAATGAGGGAAGGAAATAAGAGTAAAAAGATGACAGAAGGAAGGAAGAGCCAAAGAGTAAAGAACAAGAGACAAATAGTGAGGAAGAGAAGAAGATTCAAGCAACTTACCAAGGGAGGAGAAGGAGGACAAGGAGCTTGCAACCTAGCTGCCACCCGTCGGAATAAGCAAAGAAGGTAAGTTCTTCTTCTCTCTCTCAATCTTGTTTGTTTTCTCTGTCTGTTTCTCTCTCTCTCTCTCTCTCTCTCTCTTTATACGCTATAGACTGTCATCTATGGAGGTTTTTTTGCGCGTTTTTTAACCAAGTTTGAAAAAAATGGTCCGACTGTGCGCGTCTAGATGACAGTGTAGATGTAGGTGTAGACGCAGAAATAGACACGCTGACAGACACACACAGAGACGCAGATATAGACGTAGCATGTAATATGATTTTTCTTGTGTAGATGTGGAATCCTGGATCTTTCAGCACTGATCCTGAGTTGGAACGCATGAACAACACCTTAGTAGAGTTTTCTAGAGGTGTTAGTAGCTTTTTTGGAGGTTTTCCAAACAAGGAGCAATTCATGGGGGAGATGACCAATTATCTTGGTCGCCCTCCCACTGCAGAGGAGGTTTTCAGTGTCATGTCTGGGACACCTATCACATCTTTGCCTAGCACTACCGCACAAACACCAAACCTTGGCACACCTCTACTAACAGGTACTCCACACACTATGCATACACACAGATCAGCTGATGCACAGGGATCAGCTGGAGTACATGGATCGGTCGAAGCACGTGCATCTGTAGAAGCACGTGCATCGAGTGAGGTAGAGGGTAGTGCTCGTCGAGGGAGGAGGGAGAGTCGTGCGAGAGGACGAGGAGGTCGAGGGCTTTGTGGGGGTTGCCTAGGAGGTGGCTCTCGATCACCCTCACCGGGAAATGAGATAGGTGAGCCTCCACAAATGTATTACTCTGTCACTAATGTTGGTAGTATCTTGCATGACTGTGAGGGGAGGGAAGTGATAGCCTAATCGAGGAGTGTCATGCATGCCACATACAAAGATTGCATGATTCCCTTCAAGCACCAAAAAAATAGTTTGTGGCAACAGGTGCTGCGGGCAGTACATAGAAGGTATCCTAATCCCGAGAATTCACGATTCTCAGATGATTGGGGAGGGTCAAAGGTGAGAGACGCACTTCATAACAAGAAGTCTCACCTTATGATGCACGCCAAGGAGTCACTGCGGAGACAAGAGCAGGGGCGCCCTGGATATGGCCAACCACCCAATTGCCACTGCAGGGAGTGGAAATAGGCCAAGAAGAGAGTAGTAGAGAAAATGACAAGTCGCCAGCATGCAGAGGCACGACGTATCCAAATGGCAACCATGGGATCGTCGCATTATGGATCAGGTGGCAGGGAGTCATGGGAGGATGAGTTTGTAAGAATTATTTGATTTCTTTTTTAAATTAAATTTTGTAATTTGTTTCACTTCATTATGTAGTTTGTTCTAATACGTTGTATGTTCAAATTGTTTTGTAGTATCATATCATTGGTAGGATGCCTACTCCTAGAGAGGTAGGCTATTATCGAGGTCATAACCGAGCGTCCACTTGCCAGCATTTCTACGAGGAGGGACTCATCACGAAGGAGCAATATAATCGTGCCATGAGGATTCCACAACCAGAAGAGGTATGTTTTATTTTTTACATGAAAAGTATAGGTAACTCTAATTTATTGTTTGTAATGGTATTTATATACCTTAATCCTTTGTGTAGGCGAACCCTGATGCAGTTGAGGATAGCGAAGGGGGGACTAGCAGTAGTGGATGCAGGAGCGGCAGCGGTACAGGCAGCGGTGGTGGTAGCGATAATGATGTCTCTTTTGAGGAGTTGTAGAGGAGCCCCATGTATGCATGCCTCCCCTTGGCTTGTAGTTTTCATTTTTGATATATATTACTTTCAACTAGTGCTTGTGACCGTGACCATGCTTGAGGTCACAAGCACTAGAACTCATCATGAAAAAATGTTTCATCCATATATATGAAATTTCGTGTTCTACATACATTGTTTTGTTTTCAGTACAAAAATCTTTGAAATAATCTTTCTCTGTTTTCCCTAAGCATACAATTTGATGTTGATGGGGGAAAAAAAACCAAAGAGTATGTGGCTTCCCTAAGCATACAATTTGATGTTGATAGGGGAAAAAAACCACAGAGCATGTGGCTTGCAAAGCCACATGCTTTGGTTTTTTTTTCACACCTCTGTTTTGCGCGTTTATCAGCGCGTCTAAATTGCAAGATAAATGCGCGTCTATTCTCGTCAAAAACTTGCAGAGTAAATACTTTCTTAGACGCCTAGATACATGCGTGCATAGACGCACAATATGAATATATCCACTTTTTTATAAATATGATTATATATTTATGTAGTGCGTCAATATGCGCGTCTTTATGGGTGTGTAACTCTGACTATAAGTGTGCTTTTAGACGCGAAATTTTAGACGCAACAGTAGACGTAGTAATAAACACGCTCGACATTTTTTAACACAGTTCAAATATTGCGTCTACAAGTGCGTCTATGGAGCCTTTTTGTTGTAGTGATCCTACCTATCAATAGACACTATTGATGAGCTAAAGAAAGATGATATTGATGAGAGTATTAAGTAACTTCAAGGAGACTTATGGGGAGGCTAAGGGCACCTTATATATTAGCATATCATAGAGATAACATTTCAAAATTTTAGTGTATGTAGGCCTTCTTGCATCAATTTTATCGCATGTTGAACCTGCTATATAGTGTAATGACTCACATGGTGAGAAATAATCAAAGGATGCAAGGGAAAATATATGTTTTCATTACATGCAAATAATTATAGTAAATTGCAATGTAATAATAAAATGATATTGCTATGATGCAACTTTGGCAAAACTACTTTTCCCACAATGCCCATGAATGTAAGAAAGCAAACAAGGTTCAACAATTTTTCCACACTCACAAAATTGACCCTTTCTCATTGTAGTGTGTTTGTCAAAAGGATACTTTATGGTCTCAAGGTTCAAGGTATGTTTCCTCAAGCTCTCAAAGTGTTGATTTTGATTTAATCCATTCACTTGCAATGCCACCAAGTGTAGTAGAGGAGGAGAAGTAGAGAAATATCTTCTCCTTTCTAATCCCTCACTCTCATTCTAAATTTCACAATTTCTTTCTTGCAATAGAAGCAATGGTTGCCTTGAGCCTTCATATATGGATGGATATGGTTCAAGAGAGAAGACGAAGAAGAGAAGAGAATCAATGAGTAGATACTTACTCTTCTTGGTCACACACACACACACACAGAGCGTGTGTGTATAGCTTTAGCTATATTATAAGCAAGAAGGGAGAAGAAGGAAGCAAGAGGTCAAGGATTGCACACAAAAAAATGAGAGCTTCTATCAATTTTATGCAGGACTCGATCCTTGGCTTCCCTAATCCTCTCTTTCACATCGTTCTTTCTCTTAGATTTGTAGTACAAACTTGCTATATCAAAAATAGACTTACTGATAGATTTTCATGACTTGGTGATTCTCTATATATACATTAATATAAGTCATAAACGCTTGTACATGACTTCGAGGGATCTTAAAATTTTCATGGGAATTAGCTAGTCTCTCACACTTTTACAAAAAATACTTTTAAGAAGGACAATATGAAATCCAGTTGAGAAAGAATATACATCCTACCTATGGCTTCCTAGTGACTCTAATTTTCTCTAAACTTTCTAAAATTTATCATACCTAGCTTGCTTTTACTTTCGATCTACTTTTGCTCATCAACTAGCCTCTAGTTACTCCTTTGCCCATAACTTTGCCATTCTTGACCAATCCTTGACTTTGATTTTGCATAGCCTTTTATAAGATTTCTCTATTCAATGTCAATACCCCACTCTCTAGATAAGTGGAAATCCCTTAGTACGTCAATTGAAGGCAGTAAGCAATAGCAAGTATTGATGATTATAACACTTAAAATTACATGAATGATGGAGAGGTAATGATTAATTGCATAGACATGCTAAAGAAGCTAGGTGGATGTTTATGGTTCACATTGTTCTTTGAGATGCACCTTTTTGTGGTTTCCAATAGACTTGGTCTTTCAATGCATATATTGTGCACCAAGCCTTTACTATCCTTACAAGACTAGACAAAAGGTCCTTCAAACCATCTTTCAACCATAAATATGCATGTACATATTATGAGTTTGTTAATTGTGGATATGGGTAAGAATCTCTAGATGAGGGGTGACACAGTCAACAACAACATGGATATTGGACTTTACTTGCACTATAAGGATATGCAAATAGCCACGGTACTCAGACGAAAAAATGCGGGCCGAAATCAGAGCACGTTATTTTGTGTGAACAAACAAAAGAGAGAGCGAAAGGGAGAGCGAACTCCATCTTGCATTTGAGAGGGAGAGGGAGAGAAAGAGACAAAGAGGGAGAAGGAAAGCTTCTCACCGCCATCGCTACCATTAGCGAAGAAGAGGAGGAAGTGTACGGAGGGTGAAGAGGAGCTACCATTGCGAAGAGGAGCCGCTTAATCTATCCTCGGGCCTTTACAGTGAGTGCATTGTTCATTCTTGCTTTGTTTTTGTTTTTATATTTTTCTTTCAATTTTTTAAATTAAAAATCATGTGTATTGAGAGAGGGAGAGGAAGAGAGAAAACGAAAGAAGAAATGAGAGAGAGAGGGAGAAAACATTAAACATAATAGGGAAAGAGAGAAAGAGAGGGAGAGAGAGAGGGAGGGAGAGGTTGTTATTGTTGTTGTTTTATTTTTTTATTGTTTGTTGTTGGTATGGTAGTGGTGGTAGTGGTAGCAATAGTTGTTGTTTAATTTCTTATTTTCTTATTTGTTGTTTTTGTGTAGTCGTAGTAGTAGTAGTGGTAGTGGTTGTTTAATTTCTTATTTTCTTGTTTGTTGTTGTTGTGGTAGTCATAGTAGTAGTATTGGTAGTGGTAGTGATAGTAGAAGTTGTTGTTTAATTTCTTCTCCTCTAGTTTATTGTTGTTGTGGTAGTCGTAATCATTGTAGTCATGATTGTAGTAGTAGTACTAGTAGTAGTAATAGTAGTTTTGTTGTTTGTTGTTGTAGTAGTAGTAGTAGTTTCTTTTTCTTTTCTTGTTTATTGTTGTTTATTTTTCTGATTTTTTGTTGTTGTTGTTATTTTTTCTTCTTTTTTTGTTTGTTGTTATTGTAGTAGTAGTAGTAGTTGTTGTTGTTGTTTTTTCTTCTTTTCTTGTTTATTGTAGTGGTAGTGGTTTGTGGTAGTCGTAGTCGTAGTCGTAAGCGTAGTAGTAGTAGTAGTAGTAGTAGTAGTAGTTTTCTTGTTTGTTGTTATTGTTGTTATTGTTATTGTAGTAGTAGTAGTTTTTTTTTTCTTTTTTATTGTTGTTTAGTTTTCTTGTTTGTTGTTGTTGTAGTAGTGGTAGTAGTAGTAGTTTTTTCTTCTTTTCTTGTTTGATGTTGTTGTTGTTGATTTTTCTTCTATTCTTGTTTATTGTAGTGGTATTGGTAGTGGTAGAGAGAGAGAGTTGTTATGGTAGTCCTAGTCGTGGACGTAGTCATGATTGTAGTAGTAGTACTAGTAGTAGTAATAGTAGTTTTCTTATTTTTTATTATTGTAGTAGTGGTAGTTTTTTCTTCTTTTCTTGTTTGTTGTTATTGTAGTAGTAGTAGTAGTAGTAGTAGTAGTAGTTGTTGTTGTTGTTGTTGTTGTTGTTTTTTCTTCTTTTCTTATTTATTATAACAGTAGTGGTAGTGGTTTGTCGTACTCATAGTCATAGTCATTGTAGTCATGGTTGTAGTAGTAGTAGCGGTTTTCTTGTTTGTTGTTGTTGTTATTGTTGTAGTAATAGTTTTTTTTGTTTTCTTGTTTATTATTGTTTAGTTTTCTTGTTTGTTGTTGTTGTTGTAGTAGTGGTAGTAGTAGTAGTAGTAGTTTTTTCTTCTTTTCTTGTTTGTTGCAGTAGCAGCAGCAACAACAGTAGCAGCAGTAGTAGGAGTAGTAGTAGTAGTAGTAGTAGTAGTAGTAGTAGTAGTAGTAGTAGTAGTAGTAGTAATAGTAGTAGTTGTTGTTTTTTCTTCTTTTCTTGTTTATTGTAGTGGTAGTGGTAGTGGTAGTGGTAGAGAGAGAGAGATGTTGTCGAAGGGTTTCGAAAGCAATGTCGCAACTTCAGAAGTCCTTGATAAATTTCAAGATAGAAGATCTATCATGTGAATAATCCTATTATCCAATTTTCCACACAGCAACAAGTTCTGGACGACTCTGTTTTATGGTTGTGGGTGTACGTTCAAGAAAGAATTATGAATGGTTTTTGCAGAATACAACAACAAGCTTCTGGAAACCCCTTTTTCCTATTGCAACAAAAATTGCTCCATGTAAGCAATCATATCTAAACTTTATTGGGCCTCCATACAAATCAATTGGCGTTGTAAGTAGGTCACATGTCACTGCACTACTGATATGATGGTGCCATGCTGATGTGGCACAGTCTTGGACATCATTTTATTTTGCATTCCATAAAAAAAAGGAAGAGCAACACCCTGTTTTAGGATGCCGTTAAAAGCTGAAAGATTTCCTTTCCACATTTAAGATGTAAAATCAACAGTCCAGCTTGGTTGCAGGCATCCATTGCTTTCCTGTTTGTAGTTGCTGTAGTTGCTATACTCTTCTTTCCCCCCCTTGGAAACAGTAGTCCAAGTTCTTGTTCTCCAGAACATAAATTATGATGGGTGTAAAGCCCCAATCCTTGCCCTTCGAGCCTCTCCAAGTCCTCTAATGTCAAGTATGCGCAGGCGGGTCAGTTTCTGTCGATGCCTTCTATGCCTACGATAATTTTTCCTCCACTTCTTTTTGAAAATGATAACTTTGGCATCCAAAAGCTGCTCTTCAACCATTGCATGAACAGCAGCCTTTGGTACAATAGGCCTTCCTATGCTTGTTTGTGCCTTTGAGCCTAGTAACAAGACCTTCAGTAAACATAGCTTGTCGTTCACATCAACATGCTTCAGCTTTTCTGTGTAGATATAATCTCGAGGTGAGATCTTGAATTGATGAGAATCAACCTGCACGTTTGCAAAAGCCTTAGGTGCCCTGTAAGGCGGGATTTCTTTAGGTTTGACGCGCCCAACGATCTTCAGGATCAACTTCAATAAGCTGTTTCACCCAAACCACAGGAATCACGGATAACCATATGCGTCGATCAAAACTTTTACCCCAAACAAGCCACTGCAAAACCACTGTAGTAGCTGGAGTAAGTGATTTGATTGTCTGCATAAAGGAAACTGGAATGTATCTCAAGCTCACATTGCCAAGGACTATGTTGATACAGAATACAAAGGACATGGGAAAAATGCGGCGCCAACGATTTGGTACCCAATCTCCGCAGCTTGCTTAATCTCCTTGGCACTGAGAGGCTCCTGGTCAGTTCCTCAATCCTCTCCCGATTAGCATCGCTTTTATTCCTTCCTTCCTCCGTAAATCTCCTTCGAAATTGCAGAGAGTCGCCCCTGATTGCGATTCCCCTCCTTTCTAAAGTTGCAGAATTCCTCCTCAAGATGAGAACAGAGAGAACCGATATCATACTCTGTATAGCAGAAAGGGCATGAAAACTCAAAATGCACAATCTCTTCGCTTGCAAGGTCATCCAGACTCAGAGGACAATCTATGTGGGTAGACTGCAGAGATCCTTTTCAATGCTTTCTTCCTTCTTGTCCTTGAACTGCCGAATCTTCCTTGATTTTTTTTTAATCTGCTTTTTCCAAAGATGTCGAAGGGTTTTCAAAAGCAAAGTCGCGACCACAGAGGACCTTGACTAATTTCAAGATGGAAGATCAATCAAGGAAATGAATACAAATCTGCAACAGCAACTCCATCATAATGTGCGATGTTGATCAGTTGGAAAGATCAATAGTGTTCATGGTCATGTTCAACCTTTTGTATTGAGTAAATCAGCAGTCCTCCATAAACAAGGAAGAAGCGCACATTGCAGGAAAAAGAAGTTGATAGTTATCAATATTTGTATCACCCTCAAGCCAACACTACATCTATTCTCCAAGATGTGGTTTCTTCTCTGTCATATTCTATTCATCAGAATCATTGAATACTGCTTATACATCATCAACATGAATGCTTTGGAAATCTGCAACAAGTGTCTCTGGTTTGTAGCTTTTCCTAAGCTATGAATCCTGAAGAATCAGAAGATATTCAGTGCAACGACTGTTTTGTTTTAGGCTTTAAATAACTTCCTTTCACTTTCCATAGACAAAGATCTATTCTGCCATGGTGAACGGTAAAAATTCGTGTGACAGTTGAAGGTAGAAGAATCTTCCACAGCCAGGAGTTTTACTGTTTAGGAAGGAGTTAAAATTAAAACCATTAGCTGAACCATTGGCAAAAGCAACTGTCACACGCTCATAATGGGCACGCAGTCCTGAAAGTCAATAAATTTATTGAAAGTGGAACGGCAACAATATGAAGGTATTGGGAAAATTGAGATTGACATTGTTAAGGTAACAGTGGTTGCGACAGATTGTTACTGTGGTTGATCCTGGGCTGAGCCTCATCATTTTTCCCCACAATCTGCAAAAACTTTTCTAATGTCTTTGGTTGCGAATAAAGGAGGAACACTCTTTAATATGATCGAAGTTCCTGTGCTGAAAGGGTGTCTTTATCACTGCTCTACACCATCCTCTGCTCTATTAGATTGCAGAGACTGCTCCCGACATCACAGTCAAATGAGCTAGTGGAGAAACTCATCTCCGACGGCTTGATGTCCCACTACTAGCAATCGATCCACTCTGTGGAAATCCTGGAATATCTTGGCATTGGCATCTGGTATAACATCCGTTTTATCCTTTGTTCTTCCTCATTGCTGTCTTGTAGAGCCCCTGTGCTCCGATTTACGCATAACAATCTGATTAGAAAAATCACAATTTTGAGAAGCAATGACAAGATTTGGCGTCAAGAGCTCTTCTTTCACATTGGCCGGTTGAGATGCCTAAAAACAAAGAGAAAAGCAAGAGGAATTTGAGTCTTTGAAGGAAGGCATGCTTATACAGACAGGTAAAGAGAGAGGCCTATCACTGCGCTAAGAAAGATGCTTCAGTAACAAAAAAAAACCATGATGATGATACTCATAAAGGAGCGAAAGGAATTTGATGCGATCGATGTTCTCCCCAAATTAGATTCCCTTTCCCTCCTGTCCTAAATTCCCTTCTGAAACTGTCGAGCCTCCCTGTGATTCGTTTTTACATTCTTCCCCTCTCTTCGTCGTTTTCTTCCGCCTCTTCTGCTATCAACTTTGACTCTGTCTTCAGCACCGTCGTCCACTTTGGCTCTCCTCTTTGATCCTCATCATAATGATCACCAAGAACCCCCAAATTCCCCTCAGAGCTCCCTGATTTCCAAATTTCCCCGCAGAGCTCTCTAATTTCCCCCTTCTTCAACATTCTTCTGCCCCCTAACATTAGTCACCATTCCCCTTCAAGATTTAAAAAAAAAGCTCTCCTTTTTCCCCTTTTCCTCGTAGATCCAAGAGTGCCGTTTTTTCGTTCGTTCTGCCCCCACGGAAAAACCAGAGAGCCCTCCCTTTTCGCTCCCCTTTTCTAGGATTAGTGGCCCTTTTCTTTTTTTAATACATACGCAGATTGTGCCTATCAAAAAGCGGCCTCCATCTTTATAAATGGAGAGTGACAAGGATAGCACAATCTCCAATCAAAGGTTGGCATAGCATGTACACAACTTGCCCCTTCAAGACAGATTAAACAGTGCTGTATTGCCACCTGAAGTAGCACTATTACTTGTCTTGGGGGGGAGGGTCCACCAAAGCAATCAAGACGATGAGGCCTATAGAAGCCGAAACATGCTACTACTATGCGTATCCGTCTCAGTGAAGTGGGCAAAACAAACACCAGCAACAACAATGTGTAACAAAAAACCCCACCTCGCACGCACAATCTCACCAACTGTATGTGCTGATGATGCCTTCCGTTTGATTTCAATGGCAAGTACTCCAAAAAGGAGCACCTGAATTGTCGTCTCACTCGCATACCAGAAAGGGCCATTGACAACATACTCCCATGTAACATTAGAGCTTTGCAAAATAGTAGCTGCCCAAGTCCGCTGTGATACAATGACACTCGCAATCAAGCCTGTCTTGATGCTCCTACCAGCTGTATTGCACCATTCTGAGGTGTGCTAAACATCAAGCAAGCTCCCACATTTGGCAAACATATCCACCAATGTACTTCGACTTGCATCTCTTGGAATTAGTTTAGTACTTCCTCACAAAGCCCATAATCGATATATCTTGAAATAAGTGTAGCCCATGAGATTGCATCTCGAGTTACCAATCTATCAAAAACTCCCTGTTTTTCTCTGTCTTCAGCATAGAATAAAAGAGCAAACATAACAACTAAGTATGTACAAAGTATCAAATCACACACACAACTTTTGGGTGGTTTTCACACCTCGAATGAGCAGCAATACGACATCCACCCCCTCTAATCCTGCGCATCCTCCGGATGGGCCAACTACCCATGATCGTTATCATCAAGATCCACAAACAGATCAATCTCTTCATTATGCATTTTCGGTAGATCAACAAGATTATCTGTCATATCATCTGTCTCTTCCATTGGAGTTTCTTCTCGTTGCTCTTCTCTTGCAAATTCTTCTAATGCATAATCCTCATCATCTCTTTTCTTGAAAATCTTGATTCTTTTTCCAGCAATAGGCACTCTAAGCACTGTCCCATCCAATTCTGTCAGCTCATATGTTGCATTATCAAAGACATGTCTGACTATGTACGGCCCAAACCATCTTTTCACCATCTTTCGAAGTGCAGTATGCTGATTTTCAAGGCTGCTATCAAAGACCAATACCCAATCTCCCTCTTTTATTACTCTAGGCCGCAAGCGATGCCTACTGTCAAACGTGTCCTTATTCCTTAGTCTAGCAACCTTCAACCTGTCAATAGCTAGCTGAATATCCTCAGGTCTCCTCTCCAACTGTCGAATCCGAAGAGCTAAGAGCTCCTCTCTCGTCAAATCCTCCTGCCAAGGTAAAACTGACCAAGTCAAAGCACAAGTCTCAATCGGCATAACAGGTTTCTGTCCATACATCAACTCTGCAGGCATATATCCTGTGGTAACACTATGAGTCGTACGATCAGCCCATAAAGCAAATGGTAGAAGTCTCGGCCATTCTCCAATTCATCCTCTGCATGCTTTGGCTAATGCTTTCACTATCGGCGGATGCCCTCTTTCACTCTTCCCATTTCCCTCTGGATTATATGCTGTAGTTAAAGCCAACTTGATTCCTAGCTGAAAGAAAAACTCCCTAGCTTCATCTGCATCCAATTCACCACGATCCGCAGTGAACTTACCCACACAACCATACCTGCAGAAAGTTTCCTCCAATAAGAATTTACACACTACACTAGTGGTCTTCGTTCTCAAAGATCTGCCCTCAACATGATTGGTAAGATCCTCTCTAGCCAGAACAATGTACCTCATTTGCCATAGACTACCCACTTATAATGAATGCATAGCGGATAGGTCGGATGAAGCTCGTCTCGATGACGCACTACCGAATACATCTGGCAGTCTCTGCAAGTCTCAACAAAGTGAGAAACATCTCTATACATGCCTTTCCACCAATATTTCTCCTTGATTTTCTCATAAGTAGCCCACACTCCTCTATGACCAGCCCAAGGACTCTCATAAAACTCCCTCATCACCTGTAACTGTGTCTCTCTATCGCAGACAACCCGCAAAGGTAATCCGCCTCTTTTCTTCGGATGCTTCCAAAGAAATCCGTCCTTGAGAAAATAACCATAAGCTTTCCTTCTGATCTTCTTAAACTCTTCATCTGTCCATTCATCTCTTTTGCTTAGTGTACTAAGGTACCTGCCAATCTGCAACCAATCTCCAACATAGAGTTCTTCTATGAAAGCCACAATATCATAGACATGACAAACATGATCAACCATAGTGGCTGAAATTTCTGCATCATCCTCTTCTGCAAGTAGAGTCACCTCATCATCATATCTGGCTCTAGACAACATATCTGCCACTGGATTATCCTTCCCTGCTATGTGTTTAAATTCCGAATTTAATGACTTGATGTATGCAATCCATCTCAACATGGCTATATCCGGAGTAGAGCAACTCGTGATCATACCAATCAATGGCAAGCAATCTGTCTCTACCACAACTGAAGCTCCAATAAAGTACTCCTTGTCACATTTGAGAGCCGTGACAATCCCCAATAGCTCCCTCTTGATTTGCGGATATCTCCTCTGTCTCTCGTTTAGGACTTTTGCCCCAAACCGAATAGCATACCTATTTCCATCTGCATCATCTTGACCCACAGCCCAACCTATGCCAATTGGACTAGTGTCAACTATCAATACAATAGGATTTCCACAATTATAATCCGCTTTCCTGAGAGTAGGAGAATTCTGCAATAACTTCTTCAATTTTCGCATGGCTCTAGTGTGGCTCTCATCCCAATAGAATTTCTGCCCCTTTCGAAGTAGCTGATACAAACAATATGCTATGTGTGCAAAATGAGGTATCCAAATCATATAAAACACACAAGCACCAATGAATCTCCGTACCTCTGAAGTAGTAGAACAATACTCCGCAATCTTGCCTATAGCATTCACCTTATCAGGTGAGGGTTTCCTACCATAATATCCACACATATGCCCAACAATGACAACCTCATTCACTCCAAAAACAGATTTTTGCCCTGAAAGTGTCAAGTTCACTTCTTCTAACCTGGCCAAAATCTTCTCACATGCTGAAATATGATCAGCCACAAAGTATCTGCATCCCTGCTCATTTAGACTCTCATTCTTCTCTTCTTCTGCACACCCCTTAATGGGCACATCATCCAAGAAAGGCATGGTAAGCTGAGGTATGTAATCACAAAGGACCTTATGCATGGCATTCATCATATGCGCAACAGAATTAATGGCACCTTGAGGCAAGGTACACATCCTGACAAGCCCAATAGGAGTTCTCATGGTGGTTATGTCCCTGCTTTCCAAAGCCAGTTGAAACTGATCATATCCTGAATACAAATCACCTAAAGAATAGATGGCACGTCCAGCAAATGCCTCTGCAAACTCATCCACAACTGGACCTATACCAACATTCCTGATAGTAACTCTGTTCACTGGCTGCATGTCCTGAATAAATCGGAGAGTACCATTCTTCTTTGGAACTGTAAACCACCTATTTGAGTATGGTGTAGATGAAGGCTCAAGGATTCCCATCCTGATTTTCTCATTCAATAAATCAATCAGCTTTGGCAGGTGTGCCTTAGGCACTGGAATAGGTCAGAGATTCCATGGAATATGAGGAATAGTAAAAATGACCATAGGAGCAACAACATCAGGATTCACACATCCAATCTCATGCGGAAAAAAAGCAAATCCCCTTCCATGTCGCTCAAGCATCTCCTAAAAGCATTGCTTCTCTATGGGTAACAAGAAATCACCATTTCCAATTTTCAATTCAGCAAGAGTCTTTGCTGAAAATTTATGACCAATATGCTCCGGATTCCTCAAAATTTGTTGTTTAGCAGCCCTCTCTATTTGCTGATCACTGTCAGGTGGAAGCGGTACAGCAACCGGCTTCACCTTCTTATCCACAGTTTTGTATTTCGTGTCAACCCTGGCTTCATTATGCTCTTCTGCATTACATAAATCTTGCTGTAAATCAGCAATTCTGCACTCCAATGGCTGAATATCCTCAGTCCTCTGCTCTATGGACTGCATAGGAACAGCCCCAAACTCTGAATGCTGAAATATTTCAGCAGTAAACTCTGTTGGCTGAAAGTTTTCAGCCCTCTGTCTCTCTGAAAGCTGATCATAACTAGCTGAAAACTCTGTTTGCTGAATTTCTTCAGCACTCAACACTCTTTGCTGAGTTACCTCAGCCTCTACCTCAATCTGTGACATAAAATCTGCAATTTCATGAAACATGTCCAGGGACTGCACTAATACATTACTGTGACAATTCTGCATATCAGTTTTCAGCATATCTCCCATCTCTGTCATCGTATCTGCACAAATCACACTGTCATACATCCCATCTATGTGCTCATCATCCTCCAAAATTCCTGCATTTTTCAAATTTTTCTCCTTCCTGCATATATACTTCATGGCAGCTCTAGGCAACCTAGAAGTTTTCTAATAGCTCATCGAACTGTTTGCTGAAATCCCAACAAAATCGGAGGAGAAAACATCGCTGCCAGGAGGCGAGAACTCCAATCTCCTCTGCTCTGTACCACCGTCGTCTCGCGAAACGGCGGTACCTAATGAAAACCCGAATCCCTCATAGTGGGCAAAGGTGCATCTCTGAGAGTATCCCTATTTCTAACATGGTTCACACATACAGTCATAAACTGAACTGCTCTCATACCATCTTTACTGCGAATCTGTGCATAAGCAGATCCATCATCCATGACCTTTGTTTCCATGCACATCTCTGTGATGAATGGCTGTCCAAGAATTATGGGATAAGAGCATGAATCCTGCACAAAGAAATGAAAATCCTCCTCTACATCACCAATAGAAACCCTGACACTAGGACAGGCAGCATACAAATCACCTGCAGTATTATTGGCGGCTCTCATACGCCACCTATGCTCTACATCCATAGGCCATCTGTTACTCTCATAAACTCCACGAACTATGAGATTAATCTCTGAACCATGATCCACCAATGCAACATAAGGCACCTGTTTCTCTCCAATCTTTACCGTCATCTCTGTAGTTGCCCTAGCCCAATGGCTCCGCGAAAAGTGACTACGCGGTATCATGACAGGCTCATCAATTTCAGCATAATGCATACGCTGAACCCTCTTCTCTACTTGCAGAAAAACAGAAGCATTATCAACCATAACCTCATCCTCATCCTCATCCAACTCCCCAATCAAAACTCCCTGTGTATCAGTGGTAGACAATGCATGTCTTTTCCTCTTCAAGACCTCTTGAAACTGATCCTAAAACTCTCTTTTTGAGATGCCCAAAATCTCAGAAATAGTGAAAGCCACCTCACTGCCAAGTATCTTGTCATTAAAGATTTTCTTCATGTTTGTAGATGTCTCAATATCAAACATCAATCTAAACCCTGGCTGCTTTCTCTCTCTAGACTCTTGCCTCTTTTCTCTCTTTTGAGCATCCTCCATCTGTCGATCTGGCCCTGGTCTTGAAGACGAACCTGCAGTAGGTGGAGTAACAAACTCACTCCCTCTAGTCTTCTTGGCTGCACTTGGATTTTGTTCATCCCTCTTACGCTTCTCCTCAACAAGTACATTTGCACCATGAGACTTAGCCAAATAAGCATAAATAGAATACCTGTCAACAGGCGAGTCCCAACCTGTCTCTGATCTGATGCTAGAGCCTGCACTAGTCAAAACAGTTTGTTGAATTTTTCCCTTGTTTGCAGTCTCCATAGCATAAGTCCATAGCGTTGACTGAGTCTCTGATCCCTTCTCAATCTGGACTCCATATGCAGAAGCATCACCTCTAGCTGTCACATAAGAAGTACGCGCGGCCATGTCATCCACTAACTTCTTCATTCCACCTTTACAAAAGTTGGTAGCAAGTGGAGCTCCTGTCTTAGTCAACCAAATATTACCATCTTGCCCCCAATATACCAAATTCTTCCTCCTTGCATCCTGAAAAGATTCACAATCCCTGCAATCCTGATGGTCCGTACTATCACACCAAATACATCTCCGGTCTCTCCTAGGTGCACTAGGAGCACTCCTAGGTGCAGTAGGAGCACTAGAAGAAGTAGTAGGCGCAGTCGAAGCAAACTGCTCCTTCAACTTTCCCACCAACTCCACTTTGACTAACTCCAATGTCAAATCTGTTATGCCTTTGATTATGTCATCAAGAGAGGTAGGCACTGTTGGAGCGGATGGGTTTGGAGCAGAAGGTATAGGTATCAGTCGTGGAACAGGAGGAATAGGTGGAGTGGAAACAGTAGACACTGGCATAGGCCAAGAAACTGACTGAGGAGAAGAAGAAATAACAGGGATAGAAGTAGGCATAGGAGCAGATGATGGTGTAGGTGTCATGGAACCATTCTTTAGGCGAGTCTTCCATATCCTCCTCTTGGTCAAAGTCAAGACTGCATCCTGAGCATCCTGCCAATCTGTTTTAAGACCCATAGGCTTCGTGCGATCCTCAAGAAGCTCACCCAATTCTTCTTGAAGAGCAAGATCTGCAGCTTGCAAGAAAAGCTCAACTTTTTCAACATCCAATGCTCTTTGTTCAATGGCATCAAGCTGACTATACCTCTCCTCAAATTCTCGAATCAACTCTGAAGCAGCGAGATCTTTGTTTGGCATGTAGACCCACTCTCGGAATGACCGTCGAGTAGCCATACCAAAGTCCTCAAGGAAGTATTCCTCTTTCAAGGCCTTCTTAAAATCTTGCCAATGTGTATTTTGAATAAAAAGATCAGTCACTTTTGTCCTCAAAGCGGGTGTGACAAGACGAAGGAAGTACTTACTCATAAGTCCAGCAGGAACTCCAAAAAACCCCATCTTGATCTCATATGTCTTCAAATATGCTGAAACATTACGCCCGTCAAATAGATTCTTCTCATTCTCAACTGCTTCAATAACCTTAGTCACGCTGTTTGCATTCTCATGCTCCGAATAGAGTTGCCTTTGCTGAGACAACTGATGTTGATGCAATTGTTGCTGCTGCTGCATATACAATTGTGTTTGCTGATTTTGGAGCTGCATATACATGGACATATTCTGCAAAATCTGCTTTAGATTCTCCGTTGAAGTACTTGACGCAGCAGTCATTGATGGAGCTGAAGTAGACGCAGCTGGAATTGTAGAAGAGGTTGAAATAGAGACTGAAGTATCTCCCATCCTGAAATTTTTGCGATGCTTTCACGTCAGGTTCACCAAAGATGTCGAAGGGTTTTCAAAAGCAAAGTCGCGACCACAGAGGACCTTGACTAATTTCAAGATGGAAGATCAATCAAGTAAATGAATACAAATCTGCAACAACAACTCCATCATAATGTGCGATGTTGATCAGTTGGAAAGATCAATAGTGTTCATGGTCATGTTCAACCTTTTGTATTGAGTAAATTAGCAGTCCTTCATAAACAAGGAAGAAGCGCACACAGCAGGAAAAAGAAGTTGATAGTTATCAATATTTGTATCACCCTCAAGCCAACACTACATCTATTATCCAAGATGTGGTTTCTTCTCTGTCATATTCTATTCATCAGAATCATTGAATACTGCTTATACATCATCAACATGAATGTTTTGGAAATCTGCAACAAGTGTCTCTGGTTTGTAGCTTTTCCTAAGCTATGAATCCTCAAGAATCAGAAGATATTCAGTGCAGCGACTGTTTTGTTTTAGGCTTTAAATGACTTCCTTTCACTTTCCACAAACAAAGATCTATTCTGTCATGGTGAACGGTAAAAATTCGTGTGACAGTTGAAGGTAGAAGAATCTTCCACAGCCAGGAGTTTTACTGTTTAGGAAGGAGTTAAAATTAAAACCATTAGCTGAACCATTGGCAGAAGCAACTGTCACACGCTCATAATGGGCACGCAGTCCTGAAAGTCAATAAATTTATTGAAAGTGGAACGGCAACAATATGAAGGTATTGGGAAAAGTGAGATTGACATTGTTAAGGTAACAGTGGTTGCGACAGATTGTTACTGTGGTTGAGCCTGGGCTGAGCCTCATCATTTTTCCCCACAATCTGCAAAAACTTTTCTAATGTCTTTGGTTGCGAATAAAGGAGGAACACTCTTTAATATGATCGAAGTTCCTGTGCTGAAAGGGTGTCTTTATCACTGCTCTACACCATCCTCTGCTCTATTAGATTGCAGAGACTGCTCCCAACATCACAGTCAGATGAGCTAGTGGAGAAACTCATCTCCGACGGCTTGATGTCCCACTGCTAGCAATCGATCCACTCTGTGGAAATCCTGGAATATCTTGGCATTGGCATCTGGTATAACATCTGTTTTATCCTTTGTTCTTCCTCATTGCTATCTTGTAGAGCCCCTGTGCTCCGATTTACGCATAACAATCTGATTAGAAAAATCACAATTTTGAGAAGCAATGGCAAGATTTGGAGTCAAGAGCTCTTCTTTCACATTGGCCGGTTGAGATGCCTAAAAACAAAGAGAAAAGCAAGAGGAAATCGAGTCTTTGAAGGAAGGCACGCTTATACAGACAGGTAAAGAGAGAGGCCTATCACCGCGCTAAGAAAGATGCTTCAGTAACAAAAAAAAACCATGATGATGATACTCATAAAGGAGCGAAAGGAATTTGATGCGATCGATGTTCTCCCCAAATTAGATTCCCTTTCCCTCCAGTCCTGAATTCCCTTCTGCAAATGTCGAGCCTCCCTGTGATTCTTTTTTACATTCTTCCCCTCTCTTCGTCGTTTTCTTCCGCCTCTTCTGTTGTCGACTTTGACCCTGTCTTCAGCACCGTCGTCCACTTTGGCTCTCCTCTTTGATCCTCATCATAATGATCACCAAGAACCCCCAAATTCCCCTCAGAGCTCCCTGATTTCCAAATTTCCCCGCAGAGCTCTTTGATTTCCCCCTTCTTCAACATTCTTCTGCCCCCTAACATTAATCACCATTCCCCTTCAAGATTAAAAAAAAAAGCTCTCCTTTTTCCCCTTTTTCTCGTAGATCCAAGAGTGCCGTTTTTTTCGTTCGTTCTGCCCCCCCAGGAAAAACCAGAGAGCCCTCCCTTTTCGCTCCCCTTTTCCAGGATTAGTGGCCCTTTTCTTTTTTTAATACATACACAGATTGTGCCTATCAAAAAACGGCCTCCATCTTTACAAATGGAGAGTGACAAGGATAGCACAATCTCCAATCAAAGGTTGGCATAGCATGTACACAACTTGCCCCTTCAAGACAGATTAAACAGTGCTGTATTGCCACCTGAAGTAGCACTATTACTTGTCTTGGGGGGGAGGGTCCACCAAAGCAATCAAGACGATGAGGCCTATAGAAGCCGAAACATGCTACTACTATGCGTATCCGTCTCAGTGAAGTGGGAAAAACAAACACCAGCAACAACAATGTGCACCAAAAAACCCCACCTCGCACGCATAATCTCACCAACTGTATGTGCTGATGATGCCTTCCGTTTGATTTCAATGGCAAGTACTCCAAAAAGGAGCACCTGAATTGTCGTCTCACTCGCATACCAGAAAGGACCATTGACACCATACTCCCATGTAACATTAGAGCTTTGCAAAATAGTAGCTGCCCAAGTCCACTGTGATACAATGACACTCGCAATCAAGCCTGTCTTGATGCTCCTACCAGCTGTATTGCACCATTCTGAGGTGTGCTAAACATCAAGCAAGCTCCCACATTTGGCAAACATATCCACCAATGTACTTCGACTTGCATCTCTTGGAATTAGTTTAGTACTTCCTCACAAAGCCCATAATCGGCATATCTTGAAATAAGTGTAGCCCATGAGATTGCATCTCGAGTTACCAATCTATCAAAAACTCCTTGTTTTTCTATGTCTTCAGTATAGAATAAAAGAGCAAACACAACAACTAAGTATGTACAAAGTATCAAATCACACGCACAACTTTTGGGTGGTTTTCACACCTCGAATGCGCAGCAATACGACAACGTTTTGTTAAAGGAAATTGGTAGCAGAGAGATATATATATTTTGTTAAAGGAAATGAGAGAGGGAGAAGAAGAGAAAAAGAAAGAAGGAACAAGAGAGAGGGAACAAACATACATCATAATAAAGAAAGAGAAAAAGAGAGAGAGATGGAAGGAGAGTAGAGAATGAATGGATAAAAAACAAAGAGAGAGTGGTGGCGAGGTCTAGTGAGATCTGGTGCAATACCACGAGATAGAAAACACTCTGACATACGTTAATTTGTGGGTGGGTGGAGACTTTACATACGTTAATCTTTACTGAGTTAGAAGAGAAGAAATCCCTTCTCAAACAATTTAAGAAAGAAAAAAAGAGTGATAACAAAAACAAATTGTTTGTCGTAACATAGACAAAATGGAAAATGATGAGGGTTGTGATATTGAAGATCGTGAGGCATATCTTAATCAGCATGTCCCATGTCCTTGCTCTCAATGTAAGCTGGCAATTAGACGAAAACGTCGGTTGTCTGTAGAACATGTATGATGCTTCAGCGAGTTTCTATCTGAGATCATTGATCAGGCAATCTTAGATTTTGAGCAAACGGTAAGAAAATTTTATATCAATCATGCATTGTATTCGCAAGCTAATTGAATACCATATACAAAAAGATTGGGTGTGGTTGGCAAATTTTCTATTCAGGGAGGTGACATCTCGTCCCAGGGAGAAGTGCACCCGTGCGATGGATGGAGTGCGTAAGCCAATCCACCTCTTAGAAAGTACTACCCAATCTATACCGTCAATACCAAAGGAGACATGTAGCCTCCGAGACTTACCTACAATCTTGGAGCCTGAGATGGAGGCAATGATCGATACATTGATGCCGATGGATGTCGAGACTTTTGATCTTCTTAGAGAGGAAGCATCCATACCATTATATAATAGGTGTCGAGTATCTCACCTGAAGACACTGCTTGCACTCCTAAGTGTGCAAGCAAAATACGAGTGGAGCAATGCGAGTGTGACTGAGTTGTTCAAGTACCTTGTACATACTCTTCGTTGATTTCTTTTCGGTACTATCATTAAAAACATTTGTGCTTTTTCAAGGTATTTTATGATTTTATTTTAGGTTACTGAAGTATCATATATTACCACTTGCAAATACCATGCTTGAGTCTTGTGATGATGCACGACATGTTTTACGAAAGCTTGGCATGGACTACAATAGCATCCATGCATGTATTAGCGATTGCATTATACTATTTCGAGGAGAATACAAGACTATGGAGACGTGTCCAAAGTGTGGTGCTCACAGGTATCGACAATACTTGCAAGGGAAAACCATCCTTCAAAAAGTTCTTAGATACTTTCTGCTTATCCCTCGCATAAACCACATGTTTCGTACGTGGCATGCACAGAACGAATATCAATAGATTCACGTGCATGGAGCCACATTGACTTTACCTTCCCAAGCTTTGCTCGAGAGTCAAGGAATCTTCGGCTCGATCTTGCAATGGATGGCGTGAACTCATTCGGTTTGGCCTCAACTTCTTACAATGTGTGGCCTATAGTCCTTGTCAACTACAATATCCCTCCATGGCTTTCTACGAAGAAATAACATCTCATCCTTAGCTTATTCATTTGCAGCTGCTATAAAGTAAAATATGTGGACGTGTATCTTCGTTTATTAATCAATGAGCTTGAGATTTTGTGGGAGGAGGGGGTCACCGTGCAAGATATGAGCAAGTGCGATGGTCGACGGTCTCCCAATATTCGAGCCATTCTCATATGGATGATGCACGAATTTCCAGGATTCGGAGAGTGCTCAAGTAAGTAGGCTTCTGTTTTCGTCGGTAATATCTATCATAGCTTGTTCAAGTTTGTATTCACTGGATAGAGGTGTTGGGACAGGTCTGGTTACCTTAGATTATCATGCCTGTTCATTGTGCAGGCCATAGTTAGACTCCTGAAGGTTATGAACCATGAAGAAGATGGTATATCAAGGATATACCGCTTTCTTGCCAGAGGTTCATGAGCTCAGGGAGGTTTTCTTGGACGACCTCCAGCACGTATGAATGCCCAAAGCTGGTACGAGCTGAAAATGGTCCACATGGAGTCACATCCAAACGGAATGCAACGGTTCTTAGTTTTCTATGAGTTGCCATATTGGACCCACTTATAGATCAACCACTTGTTGGATCCCATGCTTATTTTCAAGAAGGTGGGCAGTTTGCTATGGGACCACATCATAGGAAAGAGGGATACTATAGGGGCACGAATGGATTTGAAGGAGGTAGGCAAGATGGAGGAGCTTTGGTTGCAGTCGAGTGCTGATGGTTGCTTGCATCTATCTCGCTCTCCTTGGGTTTTTTCCACTAAAGAAGAGCGCAATGTGAAGCAAATAGTCAAGTCTAATCCGCACTCTGATGAGTATGATGCGTTCTCTCAGGACCGCGTTTTCTAAAGATCACCAATTATCAGGGCTAAAATCCCATGATTGACATAAGATATGTCAGGTTTGTACTACGAATGGATTATAAGTGGCCTGCATATTTTGCTATTTGGAGTGTATTCGTTGTTCATAATGCTTTCTCATTTGTGGTAGTTTGTACTACCGATCACGATCGCAGGATGCCTTACTCCAGAAATACGTAGGGCAATTTACAGGTTGTCCACTTTAGTGTGATGGATCTCACAGAAGGAGATTAAGACGTCCTTTATTGAATCCGCGAGGCGGGGAGCAGTGGAGACGGTTTGTCTCTAAGAGAAAATACCTACCTACCAGCATGCTTATGATACAAGTTCACCTTCTTGTGCATCTTGTATATAAAGTGGAGATTCCTGGACCTATCCATACATGATGGATGTTCTTCTTGTAGCGCTTCATGAAAACCTTGAAAGGCTTTGTGCGACAACGAGCTCGGCTAGAAGGTAGTATGACTGAAGGTTGGTTGGTGTTTGAGGCACTAGTGCATATTTCACAATGGCTACCAATGGTGGATTCAGAAAACAGTATGCTATGGTCCATTGAAGGACTATGATAGACTAACCAGAGATGCGGTGGTTGGAAATGGGGTAGAAAAAAGAATGGATGCTGCAATGGAGGAGAAAGTGAATTGCTTTTGTATGTTGCACCATGCCTCTATAGAGACGTGGTTCGCTAGGTACCAGCAAGCTAGGAAAGGTCGAGAAGAAGCGCGATCTGAATTTTGACGTAGTACGTGCCATTGACCGATTCGATATCCCGAGGGCATGGAGGAGATGCCGCGGTTTATGTTAATGTGATGTTTGCATGAAGCTTTGACTGTAGCGTCTCGCGAAGGGTCGGAGGTCTCAACCAAGGAGTGGGAATTCTCGAGGGGATGTAGTTCAAAGGTGATGATGTGTTTAGAGTTCTTCATATCTATATTTTATATGCGACAACTAATTGAGTGTTTCAATGTACAGTACAAAATATATAGTGCAGCGTGGTCGCGCGGATGGCATTTCTACATGAAGCTTATTGACAAAATATACTCCACAATAGATTGTGGTATCATGGCAAGATTCGAGCAAGAGAGCCGATGATGAGCAACGGATTCAAACACGGTTATAGACGAGATAGAGTATTTTGGAAACTTGTAAAGTATTGTCATGGTGGATTACCGTAGCTTCTCCATGATCCTATTCGATGTGCAGTGGTTCAAAGTGATACTTGAAGGAGCTAGAGCAACAGTTCGACGAGGTCCATTTGGATTTCTCGAAATAGATTCCGAAAAAAAGTAGATGGATTTGCATGACACGTTTGTGTTGCCGACCCATTGTGAATAGGTGCATGAACTCGTGTGTTTTTTAATTGTATTACGACATGGTACATGTCACAATAGTTAAAATCTCTCTTGTACATGATTGTGAATAGGTAGTTTTCTATCCAAATCCCCGACAACCTCAATGGTGGTATGTTATACCTTCAGCTTCCCAAAGCGCGAGTGTATATGATCAAAGCGATGTTTCGAGCATAGATGAGGATAGTATGCAAATAGAGGGGTTGATATTGCAAGGGGTGGAGCCCCCCCAAAGCTTGGAGCATGTAGAGGAGCCAACATCGGGTAAGAATGATGGAAATACAGGAGTCCAAGAATTCTTTGAGAACAAGGTGGACTCATCCTTTTGTGGTGACATGTCTATCAACCTTCCAGTGTATACGGAGTTGTGTTAGGAGATTGATATGGGACTATATGATACTTCATACTTGGAGCATTCACCTACTCAATTTGTTGACGAATCACTTATAAGGTTACATAATATATACATTTTAAGTAATATCATTTTTGAAAGATTTATATTACCATGCTTTGTATGATTTATATTGATTATGCTAATAGCATTTTTTGTCTATGTAGGTGACCTTTGTGGATATTTAGATCATCATGATGACTCGAGGGATGAGCGATGAGGAACTGTAGGAGATCTTCACACGTATGTCTCCAGATCAGATGGTGAGATTCAGAGATATGGTGGACTAGGAGCTGTCTCGAACATTGTTAGACCGCTCTATTAGATCTACTTCGGTGCTTTGATGCTTCAGTTTCTAGCAGACGAGGTTGATGCTCCAGACTTGGGCCAAATAGACGGAATGGTTCAGGGGGATGCTATAGAGATCCAGACGCAGTAAGCCCATGGTCGGCTCAAGATATAGGTGCTACTCCTCGCTCTCGTGTGGAGATTCTAGAGAGCGTGGCTCAAGTGGTTGCTGTGGAGGTACGGACACGGGGTCTCCATCTCGTCATTCTGTTGGAGCTATGTCACCTCCGGGATTTGTCAAACTTGTGGGGACGTCTACTCCACTCACTTCGGCTTTTGCTCAGCTGTGCGCAGGTGACACAAATCCTGGAGGTGAGTGGAGTAGCCGATAGATACTACCCCGATAGGTACACCAGATGAACAGGGGTCTCTTGGATATGCCTAGGAGCATGGTCATAGGTGGGAGAGGACCCATCTTCGGCATATCTTAGAGGGGTATGCCTACCTTGTAGATGATATGTCAGGAGCCATCATTATGAATGATGAGGGGAGGAGGGTGATGGCTCGCATGAGAGAGTTGTGCCAACAAGTTTTTTGGCACAACGTCTTAGATCATTGAAAGAATATACCGGAGGGGAGCAAGGACTACATAGTTGCATCCTTATATGAAGAGTTTTTGGTACCAACCGCAATACATAGGTTTTCTACGGGCTGGATGATGGAATGCATGCATGCATATATGTCACACAGACAATCGGACGCACACAAGGCACTCAAGAGTGGGGCTTCAAAGCCCAAGTGGCTAGATGCGGACGATTGGCACCGACTGAGGGAGGAGGCTAAAGATTCTCCAGGACGTTGGAGATAGCAGCACGAGGTGGTGAGGGCATGACTAGAGGCCAGAGTGGTCCATCATCTTGGGAGTGGCGGCCATAGGGCATATCTGGAGGACTTTGTAGGTTTTTCTTTTGTTTTGCTTGCTTATTTTTTTGCAATATCATTTGTATTGACAGTCGTGTTTCTAACAGTTGTATTTTGTTTTCTTTGTAGCACTCCATTACAAATCGCGATCCCACCGGCCTTGAGACTCGATATGCAGAGAGACATGGTCTCATTGCATTGGTCGACTGATTGTATGGACACGGCGGCCCTGTAAGTCACTCATCTTTCTGGTCTGTAGTTACCATGTTTAATTAGAATGCATTATTGTATGGTGGACTGATGTATAGTTGTTTCTTATTTTGCAAAGTCCGTTTGATGCTCCTTTGTGGTGGGACAAGATTTCAGATGGCGATGATCTATAGCTCGCCCTTGGATCCCTGGAGCTCTCATACCCTTCTTTTTTGGTCACATGATCTATGTAGACATTTTCTATGTAGTAGTAGTATCTTGCCATGATTGTACTGGTCACTTTCATTATGCGATCATGTATTTATTTTATGTATCAGTGTTATGATTTAAATACACTTTGTCTTTACTTACAGGAGCATTGTACACATTTCTGAAACTATTTTGTAAAGCCCAAATAAAGCACATAGTGCTATATGTGGCAAGACAGGTTGCTGCCCTACCACAAAATTTTTTCCCCCTATTACTATCGATATTAGCGTCACAAATTTATTGCACGTGTCGCTATTAGCATCACAAAATACGTCGTAAAGCATCGTTATCAACGTCGTTATTTGCGTCAGTATCACTGACATTAATAGTGATGCTGATAACGACGTTTATATTGACTGTGCAATGGCGTCACCAATAACGACACTTTTTGCGACGACGGGGAAAAATTTCTTTATGAACATTTTCGTCACTTTTAACGTCGGTATAAGGCCAATATCTTGTAGTGTTGTACATTGGAGGGCCACAAGGCTAAATGAAAGAGGGAGATATACACACGCGCATGTGTGCACACAGAGACACATAGACACAGAAAGAGAGAGTGTGTGAGTGAGTCAGTGAGTTAGTGATGAGAGAGAGAAAGAGGGCAAAGAGGACACACATAGGCAAAGCGAAAGGGTTCCATTGGGTGCAAATGAGTAGTGTTGGTTCAAAATGCAACACAGCATCATCTTTTTTCTTCTTCTTCACTGTAGATGGCTCCATGCAAAAAGATTGAAGCCATGGGACCATCCTCCATGACGAATCAAAAAGTGCAAGTTGTAAACAATGCCCATGTTACTGATTTCTCTATCGTTAGTGGATCCATTTTAATGAAATCTAGCCTCTTATAATCATCAAGCTACTTGATTATTTTTATACATTCCTAAATCTCAAGTTAAATTGGGAAGATATAAATAATAATTTCTAATTAGAAAGATCATTCCTTGTAAATTATGTTAAAACTTGCAAGAATAAAGACACTATTTATTTTCTCATAGTTTTTGTAAACTTAACTATCTTAAAAAGAGCATCCTAAGGCACCACGAGGAGACATCCTACCTAGAGGAGGCACACACATACAAATACACACATGCATGCACACATACACACACACACACGCAATGATTGGGTGCCTTAGGTAGTTCTTATTATGGCTCGAAGTGAAGAGTCCCAATGAAACCCATGGGGAGGTGTTTATGCCCTAATTTTGTCTGACGATTATAAGCACGGACCATTGTTATCATTTCATTTGAATTGAAATCATAATCAAATCTAGTGGAAGGGAATACATAGCAAAACAACATCCAATCTTCTTTCTACTCTAGTGATTCCGAACAATGACTAGCTAGGACTAAAGTGGCTATCCAAAACTTATTGATTTTGTTGGGTGTCCTGATCAACTAGATTTTATATTGTCCCACATAAAAGTAATTTTTAGTAAAAGTGTGAGAGACTAGCTCATTCCCATGAAAATTGTAAGATCCCTTGGAGTCATGGATGTTTGTAACTTATATTCATGTACATATGAACAACCAATATTTCATGTAAATCCATATATAACTTATATTATATACATAAACAATTAATAAGTCATATAAATCCACTAGTAAGTTTGTTTTTGGTATAGCAAGTTTGTACCACAAATCTAAGAGAAAGGGAAATGTGAAGGAGAGGATGAGAGGAGGCAAGGATTGAGGCCCCTCCATAAAATCAATTGAAGCTCTCCCTTTTGTGCGTGCAATCCTTGACCTCTTGCTTCCTTCTTCTCCCTTCTTGCTTATACTATAGCCAAAGCTACACACACACACATTGTGTGTGTGTGTGTGTGTGTGTGTGTGTATATGTGAGTGCATGTGTGTGCATATGTGTGTTTGTGTGTGTGAGTGAGTAACCAAGAAGAGTAAGTCTCTACTCATTGCTCCTCTTGTCTTCTTCTTCTTCTTCTTCTCTCTTGAACCATTCCCAGATATGGAGGCTTAAGGTAGCCATTACTTCTATTGTGAGAAAGAAATCGAGGGAATTAGAAAGAGAGAAACGGATCGGAAAGGGGACGATATTACTCTACTTCTCCACCTCTACTACTCTTGGTGGCATTGGAAGTGAATGGATCAAATCAAATCGACACCTTGAGAGCTTGAGGCAACATACCTTGAACCTTGAGAACATAAAGTATCCTTTTGAAAGATTGAATACATATGAGAAAGGGTTAGTTTGGTGAGTGTGGGAAAATTTTGAACCTTCTTTGCTTTCTTACATTTGTGGGCATTGACTGGAGAGGCATCGACAATGCATGGCTAGAGTAGAATCCAACTATGTGAGAGATAACTTTACCAAAGTCCCATTACAACAACATGGCTTTCTTATTAGATTGGAGTTAACTTTAAGTATTTGCATGCAATGCAAACATCTCTTAGCTAGTGATTTTTTAAAAAAGACCTTTCATCGAAATTTAGTCATTATTTGGTGACAAGGTCCTCAACTTGAGAGATACATTATCACATGTTGGTATATACTTTTGTATGGATGTCTATGGATATCCATATTTTTTCTCTATAGAAATACCCATTTTAGGCAATCAAAACTTCATTTTTATGCCAAAATTTTCAATACTAGGTGATGGTTATGAATTTGGGGCACTCAAAAATGACCCTCTAGGGACCATATTCTTAGCCTAGAATGCAAAATTCACCTAAAAGAAAAGCATTGCTGTTATCCCTTGCATCCCTTGACTCTTTTTACTCATATCAGTCATTACTATATATAACAAGTTCATCATGCTATGAAAGTGATGCAACAAGGACTGCTTACACTAAAAATTTGTAATGTTATCTCTATGATATGCTAAACCTTTGATGCTGTTACGTCTCCTTGATGCTACTTAATGCTCCTCATCAATATCATCTTTCTTTTAGCTCAACTCCTTGTAGGTCTCCTTAAACTTACTTAATGATCGTCGTCAATATCGTCTTTCTTTAGCTCTTCAATAGTGTCTATGGATACATAGAATCAGAGAGATGTGTCCACATCTAAGGACTAGGCCAATCTCCATATTTCACATTTGTCTAATGTGGCATCCCATTATTAAGCATATAATTACCTCTGCTCGCACTAACTATATGACTCCACCAATAAATGTGAATTCCCCAGATTTTCTATGGAGGTTTTCCCTTTCCCTAGTTGTATATGCTAAGCAGTTAAACACTTTGAGATGATATACTTGATGCCTGGTTTGATATATATATAAAAAAGGTTTCATACGGTGTGATGTCTCTTTGTCCTTTAGTAGACGATCACATGTTCATGGAATAGCACACAATGTTGATTGCTTTAGGAGCCCCAGCTAAACTTTAACATTGGTTGCATACCTTTTGGCATGCTGAACTCTATCTCAAATAGCATCCTAGTTAGACTTCCCCTCTACTCCCACCATTCAGGGGGCTCTAATGTCGTGACACACTGGTTACACCACGAAGCTACTGTTTGTAGCTTTGTGCTAGGGCCAAAGCCTCTCCCACATGAGGAGGAGACTAACAACAAACTAGTAGCCACCATGAGAGGGGAGGAGGTTTGTGATGGGTGGAAGCAAACAAAGTGACCCAGGCTAATGCCGGTAGATGACAAGGAGTAACACAGGAGGCACCGCCCATCCTGGTCGAGGCGATCTTTGTGCAAGACAACGCAACTAGCATTTACGAGAGCTTTGGAGCCTCTCGGGGCAAAGATAGGACCTGTTCCAAATAGCTAGCATTGGAAGGTGACTATGGATCGTTGGGTCATGCACTTAGATGAGCACATGGTTGCGGCTACATTGGCACATGTATCACCTCCCAACCACCTCCATAATAATATAGCATGGAGGAGCCCCCTTTCCCTAAAGCTGATAAGGCAAGAGGATATCGATAGGATCTTATATATTCGTTACGGGCACACCGTACCGACTGAGCTGTACTTGAGGTGAAGACGGCTTTTTGCTGCAACATTTTTCCCGATTAAAATGACTAGAATCTAGAATGTAGAGTTGCGTGTAGTGTAATCTGGTAGAAATTAGAAGGCTAGTTCAAACCTTAGAAAACCCCTGATTACCGTTTCTTTTTCATTTATCTAGGAGGGGAATTTAATGAAGGTTGGCGAATGTGCATTTTCCTAATTGCTAGTAGGAGGAGGAGAGCTTTAATAGAGAGAGATTCCAGCTGGAAAGTGCAAATGGTTGGGAAAAAGGCCGGATCGACACGTGGCGCCAGGGATCTCCCTTCATTCTTGGATCTTCGGCGCGTTGGAATATTCCCGGGTCGCGTTGGCGTGCGGATGAACCATGTTAAATTCCTGCGTCCGTCCGACATCCATCCCATCCCATCATTATATTATTGTGTCTCTCCCTCCCTGTCTCTCTCTATCCGGCGATCCGCCCGACATCCATCCAATTATTCTCAGGCTCTCTCTGCAACCTGTCTAGCTAGACTCTAGAACTCTTCCGGCCTTCCAGCCTGCATTGACATCGTCGACCTGCACGACCACCTGCGGCGGCTGCACCAGATTAAGGACGTCGTGTATTGCGAGGACATCAGCCGCCATGGCCAGCTGCACGGCGGCTGCTAGCAGGCGCTCGGCCCTACTGTCCAGGTTCTCGGACACGATCGCGAAGGCACAACAGGAGCTCATGGCCCAGGGCGCCAATTCGCGAGTACCACCCATCTCCTCCTCCTCCAGGACAACGTCGTCGTCAGTCATAAATCGAGCGCCTCATTCTAATTGCAGGCGACTTTACCCTATTTCTACTTCTTCGTCCGACGAAGCAGTACCTCAAGAAGCTGCTGCTGCTTCTAGGAGCTGGTCTCATGGGAAGAGGAAGAGGATTGCCGTCATGGATATTGGCCGCCAATGCGGCCGTCAACCATATTCATGCCGGCCGCTGCACCACCAGCCGCATGAGGAAGCAGCGACACTAGACCATCCCGTACATGATGATACAGCTCGTGATGCGAATGCGGAGCATGCAGATGATGGCGCGTCCAGCACATGGGATTTGATCTCATACTGTGACAGGACTGCCAAGCAGCAGCACAAGCAGCAGGCAGAGCTGAACTCCTCGTGGGCGGACTTCCTGAAGCAAGTGAAGAGGGAACCAGACGCCAGGCGACGCCAAGCCCTCGTCCAGCAGCGCAGACGCACCGAGCGGCAGGCAGTATGCGCCCTTGTGCGCACCGTCTTTCTCAATGTTCCAGTTGACATAAGTGACTGCGCTATCGACTCCAGCTTATCAAACGAACAACGGCGCAGCTCTGAGTTATCCTGATTCTAGCTGCGACCCTTCGTTATAAGCTCACCTGTGCTCTACCAAAAAAAGGGAATTAATGATTCTGAAGCATGATGATATTCCTGTAGGGTGGCCTCTAATTCGGATTTAGCTGCCCAAGCTGATCAATCATCGGTGCAACATGCACGCATGCTCTTCCTCAGTAGTGACCGCCACAAGGAGAGGATGCTGCTCCTCCCGGATATTCAGCTTCTACGATTTGGTCCTGCCACCCACTGCGGATCTGCTGCACCTGCCTGGAACCTTAATGGTTATCACGAAATGGGCTCATCATTACCACCTTGTAATAAGTTCTATTGGTTTTCTGCCACCTCTGGTCCTCAGGTCGCGATGAAAGAATGACAACAGATCAAAATGCCTCCATCACAGTCCTTTCCCCTCATCACAAAGATTCTACAGGACCCTTCCAGCTGGGTAGCTGTTATGATCGCGTGCCATAACGTTCACTGATCATCCTAAAGACTTGCTCTTTCTTGTCGCGCAGAAGATCAGGTGCAGGGGTATGAATCAAATTAGAGGGGCCATATCAGCTTGGAATATGCTGGCCCCATTGTGCATGCCAAGATAGTGCCAGTACTGGCCGAGAGAGTCAATGCAGAGGCACGTATTGCTACTGTACTGGAGAGAGAGTCAATAGTGGCCAGCCTCCAATTGTGAGGCTTTTGCAATCATATGAATCATAACCTTCTCAGAGGGAATGGATCAGTATAACACAGCTGCCCAATCCAGTGTGGTAATGGCTATGCATGAAGGGATGAAGCTCCTTGCTCACAGTAATCCACATTATGTGCAGTGGACCTGATAAGAACTGTGTGCTGATCATTGTCAGTGGAAGCAAAAGAAACACAAGTTTCAAATCAGTGGTTCCCTTCATTTGCGAATTATATACTGGAATGGTAGCAGAGCATTATGGTTTTTGTATAGCACCCTGTAATTTCATTTGTCAATTTTCTCATGTACAATAAATGCACCCGACAGTCTAAAGGTCATTGATTTTGGTTAGAAAGAGATTCTAGAGCTAGACATGAGTCTCGCCCCCCCAAAAGTGTCATACAATGTCGGTCTTGCAGTTTTGAGACTCTCTTGTGAATACTCGGACCATGGATCATGTCTTTGAGCTAGATCGAAGGTTCAGCATGGGCTTCAAATATTTAACACATTGTCTTCCTTCCAAGCATTGCCTCATGTTCGGTAGCTAGATGTTTCCTTTTAGTTATATGTTCTTTGTCTTTCTTCCAAGCATTGCCTCATATTTGCTAGCTAGATGTTTCGTTTCACTTATATATTCTTTACTGTCTACTTGGGAGACATTGACAATCCATACAGTCCCAGATGTATTTAGACTTGTTGTCTACTCATAGGCTGATTCGGTCTAGACTTGTAAAAACACACACACACGCACACACACATTTTCATATTCTCATGATCCAAGATGAACTAAAAATGTTCATGCCTGCAAATGTTCTTAATGATCTCAGATCAGAAGGGAAATCTGGTCCAGATTGTTGATTTACGTGCAGCTACTTTCTTTGAACTGGGCTAATGATCTCTACTTGTATATTGCCGGATGATAGCACATGCAAGAACTTCAGCCGCTAACTTGGTTTATTTAAGCATAAAGACTGCACCAAGGATGCATTTACATGAAAATGCATCACATTAACAAAGACAACACATTGACCATGCACCTAAGAAGTAGCAGCAAGTTTCTCGTTTCAGGCTAATCGCAGTGATGACAAGAATGCTGGAGTGTGGAACTTGTTTGCAGAATTAGATGTGCACCCTTTCAGGCTGATCCATGTATTCAAGTGCATGTCAGGTGTGGGTAGATCAACTGCTGCAATAGGAAAGAGTTCAGTGCAGTCAAAGCACAGGCCCCATTTGATATGGATAGGCCTAATAGTGCAGTCAAAGCACAGGCCCCATTTGATATGGATAGGCCCCATTTGATGTGGATACAGACCTCAAGAACCAAGAACCGGAGTCTAATTGAGAAGGGAAATATCTCTCTTTTGTTTACCAGTGTGTTGGGTACAGAGTGTTTCTTTCCCCATAATATCCAAACATATTCCTCACTAAACACAGGATTTTGATCAGCTGAAACATATACCAAACTATTGCCTTTACGTGTATCATTGAAAGACTGGTTCTACAATCCTCTTTGTTCTTGATCTTTTGAATCCAAATAGCTACGAGACCCCGTAGCAAGGACACTGCCTGCTCCAACTTTTTCAGCAATAGATAGACTTGGGTTACACGCATTGGCCTCACCACCAGCTTTGTGTATGGCACATAATCTCCCACATTCTTTGGAAGTGTGCTTTGATGTTTCTCAGCTTGAACAGGATATTATTCCATATTAACCTCGATTGAGGCTTTTGCAGGGCTGTAACAGGCACCTGCAGAGTTTGTCAAGCAGTCAACTAGAGGAACTTCTATTCCACTTGCCACCACCACATTCAAATCTTGTAAGGTCCATGAAAGCGCTGCTCTCGGTCACATTACATGTCACCATGACTAAGATACAGAAGTGCTGTACGCAGAACAGAGATATGTTCGTGCCTAAGATACAGAAGTGCTGTACGCAGAACAGAGATAGAGAAATACAGAGACAGAGAGAGAAAGAAAGATGAACTGTTTTAATTATTCACGAGAGGGTTTGTCACATAGGCGGGCAATGCAGTTACAGATCGGGTTGTGCTGTTACAGATCTGATTTTTTTATTGCCATTTTTATTTGTTGGGTTTTTTTATTCAATTTTATTTTGAACACCCCCCCTTGGATAAAAAAGCCATCAAGTGGGGATTTCCATTCCAATGGAGATCATGCAAGCATTGTGCTTAATATCTACTGGAACTGATTTTGTCAAGAAGTCTGCTGCATTTTCCTGAGTGGTGGTATGGATCAGTTCTACGTTGCCCTCAGCTACTTGCTGGCAAATGAAATGATGCTGTATGTCCACATGTTTGAGCTTCTCAGACTGCCTGGTATTGTGGGCTGCATCTATGGCAGCCATGTTGTCACTATAGATAGCAATGGGCAGCTTAACTTGAAACTTGAGTTCCCTGAGAAATGTGGTAATCCACATAGCCTCTTTAGTTGCATCAGAGATGGCTTTATATTCAGCCTCAGTACTAGAGAGTGAGACTGTATTTTGGCGCCTTGTCTTCCATGAGATTGCTCCCCCTGCCATCATGAATACGTAACCAGTGGTAGACCTCCTGGTCTCTTTGTCAGATGCCCAATCTGCATCTACAAAAGCATAAGGAGATTGTATATCTCCATTCATTTGCACTTGCTTGTATGTAATTCCCATAGATTTTGTGCGAGCCAGGTATTGGAGTAATCTGCTCAATGCAGTATGATGCTCAGCTTGCGGGTTATGCATAAAACTTGATAGTAGATCGGTAGAGAAAGGGAGATCTGGTCTAGTGCAAGAGACCAAGTAGTGTAGACTACCTAAAAGGCTTCGATATTGAGTAGCCCGGTTTTGTCTCAAATCCATCTAGCCTTTGTAGGTTGACGAGTAAACTGTTGTCTATTTGCTCGTGGTGTATCGTATACTCCATTAGCATGCACACCATATTTCTTTAAAATTGATTCTGCTGAATTGCTCTGGGTAAGATGAAGAGACCGAGTGGGTCTATGACGATGGATATGAATGCCAAGCAAGTAAGAAAGCTCCCCCCCATCTGTCATGGATAAATGATTGCAGAGCTCTGATTTGGCCTGATTCAACAGGGTTATTGAGGAAGACAGCAGTAACATATCATCAACATACAGAGCAAGAATAAGAATGTCACCAAAAGCTTCCCTAATGTAAACTGAAACATCACTAACTAGATGAGTATATCCTCCATGAGCCATGGCACCACTAAACCGGGCATTCCATTGCCGAGGGGACTGTTTCAGACAGTATATAGATCGAAGGAGGCATACATGCTTGGGATGATTAGGATCCTTGAAATAGGGAGGTTGATCCATATAGATTTCCTCCTCCAAACGCCCATGCAAGAAGGCAGATTGAACATCCATTTGATGCATTTCCAGGTCATATTTTGTGCCTATTGCCAAGAGCATCCTGAAAGTAGTGATTCTGAAAGTAGGGGAAAAAGTTTATGTATAATCAAGACCATGTTCTTGAGAGAAACCGCGCGCAACCAAGTCGGCTTTATACCTATCAATGGAGCCATCGTGGCAATACTTGAGACGAAGTGCCCACTTGCAGGAGATTGCATGGCTCCCAGGAGGGAGAGGGGCCAACTGCCATGTGTTGTTAATGTGCATGGAGCGCAGATTCTTAGAATGCATAGCTGCTTTCCATAGAGCGGCCTCATTAGAATTTATGGCATCCTGTACTGAGACAGAGCCATCATCCGTCAGATACTGAAGGTGTTGCTCCGCAGTAAAGAGATCTTCAACAGCAGCAGCATGATTAATTGAGCCCAATATATCAGCCAAGAAGTGAGTGCGCTGAGGAGGTGATTCCAGGGACGAGAGATCAACTGAAGTTGTGGCATCAGGAGCAGCCAAGGATGATGGACTCGAAGTGCATGCTTTAGGAGAAAGCAACTCCTGGGCGTGGAATTCACATTCTGGTTGAAGATCAGAAGAATGAAGAGATCCATGAGAGAAGGTAGGGGCCACAGCTGGGGCAAGCAGTGAAACTGGGGAATCCATGGGCAGCTCCGCAACGTGGGTTGTTGACTGTAAAAGAGCAGCCAATGATTGAGGAGATTTCTTCGGAGAAGATCGTTTGAAGGCAGCCAGCGACACAGGACAAGTATAATCAAGGCGTGTAAATGTCTGAGGTACACAAAGGTGGAGCCCAAGACATCTATGGCCTCTGGTGGAAGGGCCACAAGAGTCAGCCCACTCTCCTCGCTGAACTGGAGTATATGCCCTTATAAATAGCAAGGGCTTCATGGCCAAGCCCATTATGAGGAGCATCACATGCAAGCAAATCGAGTTCCATAGCAACAGGCTTTTCTTAACATGACAAATTTCCCAATAGCCTGCTTAACAGGACAATTTTCCCAATGTATATTTTGGATGGGGCTCAATTTCACTGCTAAACCTAATTCCAGACCTTGAATCTGCACACATGCTTGCTTTGATCGCTGCTGCTGCATTAATAGCATACACGCGCATGGCTATTTGGCTCCAGTAACGCAAGAACTCCGCTGAATTGCAGTGCCTCCTTGTAAGGCTGCCCATGCTCAGGGTGCGTGCGCTGAAGTAACGATGGAACCCCACATATAGAACTTGTGTGCGCGGTTGCAAAATAGGTCCTTAAGCTTTGAGTCTATCAACTCCAGTTCATTCTTGCTGATATTGTCTTGCTGCCTACCTACAAACGACAGCCTCACTCAGAGACGTTTATTGAGACTTATCCTTAAGATTTTGCCACACAGACTTCCTTAGCATTGACCCATTGAAGCCATAAGCATTACCTAAATCAAGAGTCATGATCCCAACCAATACTCTCATACATTCTTTGCCCTTGCTTAGCCACCGTTGCCCAAGATGCATTCCCTGAATGAATTAGGCTAGCTGGGTCTTCATCATTTTTGGCTGTCGGGTCATTCTTTGTAGTAGTAGCCCCAAAGACCACAGTGAAGGCATGCCTCTGTAACTTGCTCCAGCAAAGCGTCAATCGAAGGTCTCCCACAATATAGGTAATGCTGATAACTAGGAACTTAGATCTTTCGATCGTCATATCCCGCAGCATGCGCAGTTCATTTCTGAATGGGTTGGCCGACGAGTGAATATACAAGGGCTTCCCAATTGGCAATATTAGGCAAGACATTCCACGAATCAGCAGGAAGTTTGGGTATTTCCACCCAAGGCGGTCAATCGCTCTTTATACAATTCCCTACCCATTTCCAAGGGTTGCCATGGCATGGCATAAACAAGATCTAGGCTCCAAAGTGAACTCCTTGCCCCAATAAGTTTTGTACATCTCCTTTCTAGTCAAACACAACTTCAATGAATCCTCTATCGCCTTAGTAAATCTGGTCAACCACTCCCTCTCCTTTGAATATGGTATTAAGTTAGCTTGCTATCTCCTTGGGGTTTGGAGACTAACCTATGCACAAGACAAAGCACAACCCTTGAGTTGAGGTCTGGGTTGAAGCATTATACATCTTCATAGACTTTGTCACCTTCGAACGTAACCTTTTTGGACAATCCCTCTTTATCCTCCATTTGCACCTCAAGAACTTTGCTAAAATTTTTGGCACATTTTGCGGGTTGGCATCAATGTGTAGGCAATAGTCTTCTTCAGAGTCTGCTAGTGATTGTTGGGGTATTCCTAGCTTGGTTGGGACTTGTGTAATAGTGGGTTGGTTCATTAAGTGATAGCTCTCATCTAGCTCGTCATCTAGCAGACGTATGCTTGAGTAAGCTTCCATCTATACTCTCCATGGGGATATCCTCTCCTTCATTCTCCATTTCCTTTTGCTTTCTCTGCCCTTGCTTTTATCTCCACAAGGTCTTGCAAGAAAGGTTCAATGCAGAGCCTTACATGAGAAAGGTTGCCCACTCACAAAAGAATACCCACATGTGGTGTGAAAGCCATGCTCTCATTAAGTCCTTTGGAGGCAACAGTTCGCACGTGCGGTGTGAAAGTTTGCCTCACTGGCAAGGGTCTCTCCATTAATGCATTAAGGTTTGCACAATAGCCTCTCAGAGAAGACTCGCAACAATGCAAGAGAAAAAAACTTTTGACCAAGCTAGAATCAAAGCACTCTTTTATTATCCATGTTTGGTCCAAAAAGACTTTTGACCAAGCTAGAATCAAAGCAATCACCTTCATATATAAATTCATATGGATATGGAGGAGAGTTCCTTGGTGCAGGACTCTAAAGTGGACTGGAAAATTAGCAATGATATAGAGAAGTGACAATGAGAGAGAATTGATTTAAGGTCTTGGGAAATGAAGGCATTGGGCCTTTATTAGAAGCTTGTTGGCAACCATGATGGCTCTTATAAAATGTGTGGAGTGAAGTTACTATAAGTTTATGTATGGATTAAGGTTAGGTTATCAATACAATGCAAATATAGTGACATATGAAAGCACTACCAATCAAACTTATGAGGTGTACATAACAAAAGAGTCAAAGCGTAGAAAGACTTAGTAACCAAAACTTTTTTACATTAGGACTTCAATTGATCAACGTATCACTATTCTTTCGATGGCAGTGTTCCTCCTTTGGCTTATGGAATATAATCCTTGTTGTTTCAAGACCTACCTAGCTCCTAACACTAATAATGACACGTAAGATCGTCATCATGGTGCTCTCAATGCTATCGTGTCATATGAACTATATGCAAGCCTGGTCTATGTGTAACCAATTGGTCATTCCACTTTTAAACTATGATAAGCAAATAGGCACATAAAGAGAGAGAGAGAGAGAGAGAGAGAGAGAGAGAGAGAGAGAGAGAGAGAGAGAGAGAGAGAGAGAGAGTCTGTTCATGCGTGCACATGCCCATGGGAGTGTGCCAAATATCATATTGAGTTCGATAAAATAGTTGATGGGAAAAAGGTTAGCTTGCATAGCTAAGGATGTTGCCATTTGGTAGATGAATCAATGTGTGACTTGGGGCTTGAGGCGGTGGCTCTAGCTTGGCCAAGATGATGAGAGTCATGGAGAGATTTGTGAGCTTGTAGGTCATTCTCATGCGAATTTTGGGGGTGTGAGTCAAGGTTGGGGGCCATGGGTTTAACTATCTAGCTCACTAGAGTTGGGGCTAATTTTATCATGTGACTTAGGAATTGAGGTGAGTTTTGGTGGTGTGTGCATGGGCATGGATCCTTAGAGGTGCAAGTGCTAAGCTCTTGTTCATGTAGGGATATGTTAGACCTAGATGATTTATGGGGGCTATTTAGCATTTGCTATAGTCTTCATTGACTTAGTGGAGGTGGCATATCTACAAGATATTCTACACTATTTTTTGTGGACTATCGATTGTGGACCTTGAGGGACTAGAGAGACTTGGCCATTGGCCTCATAATAGCCTTGTGCCTCTAGGAGGGTCTTGGGCACCCATCAATCAGAGATATGTCATGGGAGGCGGTGTTTCTTGCACCCTTCAAACTATTCACATATCCTAGGTGGGGTGTTAGGAAAAAAATTTGCACTTAGATACCATTGGAGGTTGGTAGGGACCAAATTAGTGATGTTGGCCAAAATGTTGCTCATGAGTATTACATTATTTTCGTAGTAGGCTAGTTCTTCTTGCTAGGTGTGACATCACCTTTGTTAATAGTGGGTATGTATTGGCCCAATCCCCCTTACTAAAGGCAAACATTATTCTAGGTCTTGGGAGCCTCAAGTGGACTCGCTCTTCTACATAGTCAACTTAGCACTTGTGTGGAACTTAAACAATCATCCTTGTAGGATTTCCTATCCAATATCTCTCCTCATAGGGAGGATGTAGAAGAGCATGGAGATACTCTTGGTTTCTATTTTCATCATTAGTTTACATTTTCTCAATATAGTATAAGGATATCCCTTGCATGGATCTACTTAACATCAAAAGGAACTAGCAAAGGTTGGTCCATTCAGCCCTAGAGTTATTTTGCTCTAACTTTAAAAGTTTTAAGCTAGGCTAAATCTACACAATTCGGTTTGTGTTTTTGGTTGAGTATCAATGGAAGTTGGAATCTTGGTGGGTTCTAAGAAGGTTCATCATTCATGGCTTGTGTGCCTTGGGCAGGGCACGAACTCAATAGGGTCCCATGCCTCTAGATTTTAAAGTTTGCTTATGGGATTTAAATGAAGATAGGAGAACCAAGTCCCTTGTATCAAGACTTTATCATTGCACATGTTTATCCAACTATGATTTGTGGTAGGCTTTTTTAAATATTAATGCATGGGTGGTTAGTCTTCATAACACTGCAACTTGACTAGATGATTAGTCCAAGCCTTATTTCATTCCCAACATTCTTGGATCACTATGTGTAGGCTAGGTTTAAAGATCTTGATTGGCATGATGGTGTCTCTGCCATAGGTTAGCATGAAGGTCCATGTTGGTCTTATATGCAATTCAATAAGGCCACAACATTGCCATAAGCTTGTTGTCATAAAGAGCTAGTGATGTTTAGACCATCTTAGTTAGCACATTGATTAAGGTTTTATTAGTGGACTTAGATTGGTCGTTTATTTATGGGTAATAGGGAGTCTGGATAATGACAAATGTAGAGAGCAAGTGCTCCACAACTTCATTGATGAAGCCTGTGTCCCTCTATCACTACCAATATCAATGGAGTAGAAAAAATCAAGATATGGCCTTATTCTCCTAGAAACTTTGCAATAGCCCTAGCATCATTCTTTCATCTTTCCCTCCCCTTTGTCAACTTTGTCATGTAGTCCGTAGTAACAATGATGATTTATTATGTTTGTGAGTACTGAGTTGGATGGCCAACGGGTCCCATAAACTCAATCCCCAACTTCTCAAATAAATAAGCCATCATCAATTATTAGTACCAACTCCATATTTTTATTTTCAATGCGCATTTCGATGCAATGGCACTCATTATAATGAATCATGCATTGTCTTTCAATAGGGTCAACAATCGCAAACAAAATTAGAGTTGCTGTCAAGCTATACATCCAATATCAAAGTGTCCTCCTAATATTCCCCCATGTGCTTTCTTCAATACTTCTTCTATGTTGTGTTCAGAAAGTCATTTTCTTAGCAAAACATCTTATCCAACTCTTTACAATTGACCTACTATCAATTGATAAGGCTTATTCTTGATGAGGAGGCACACAAGCTGGGGGGCCTTTTCTATTGGATACTTGGGCAGCCTATGCTATAAGGTGTCCACTATGCCAGCAATTAAATGAGTAGTTAGGAAAACCTTAAATAGTTCAAATTCCTTTTGCATTATAGAAAATTGGGTCTCATGGAGATTAAATTCAATGTTGATTGATCTTTCACCATTGTCACTCAACCTTGTAATAGTATTTCCCTTTTCTAGAATCAAATTCAAGAAGTAGCAATAGTCATCTAGTTATGCATCCTATTGCATGTCAGGATTTGTTTATAAGATAAAACAAGGTTTGATGGTCTAGAAAAAAGGTGAATCAAGTGGCTAATAAGTAATGGAAATTTTTATGCATAGCATATACCATGATTAGCCCCTCTCACCCTAGTAGTGGAGATAGTTTATTTTGGTTTCCATGAGTTATTATGTTAAGGATGCTCACTAGAAATTCCATAAATATCCCATTCTTACAAATAATGCTGGCCCTCCTCGCAAGGTGAATCAAGTGGCTAATAAGTAATGGAAAATTTTCTTCATCGCATATACCATGCTTAGCCCCTCTTGCCCTAGTAGTGGAGTTGGTTTACTTTGGTATCCATGAGCTATTATCTATAGGATGCTCACTAGAAAGTCCATAAATATCCCATTCTTACAAATAATGCTAGCCCTCCTCGCAATCCTCCAACTAGAGGCAATTTCAATAACCAAGGGCAAGAACAAAAAGAAAGACTAAGAGAGGCAGCCATGCTTTTTTCCTTGCTACACAACAAGCCCACAACAAGAGGGAGAGGACCTCTATGAGGAAATGGAAAGAGGAACTATCCATGTAGCCATTAATAATCAAGAGGCTGAATGCTAGTTCAGTGTCTTGCAAGTGTCTACAGAGCACCAAGTTAAACCTTTCCAAATCCTTGATTGTGATTCTACTCACTTATTTATGTCTCATAAGTGTATTAAGAAACTATGATTGGATCCTAAACTTGCTAGTAAACTCGTAGTTGAACTAGCAAATCGGAAAGAAGTATACTCAAATCAAATAATCAGAAACATCGATTTAGACTTTAAAAATCAATATAGTAGGGAAAACTTTAGGGTTCTATCCTTGGGTACCTATGATTATCTTCTAGGAATAGATTGGCTCGATCCTAATCAAGCAAAAGTATCCACTGTGCGCAAGGAGCGATCACTTTTAATCACATCAATAGAACCTTAGTTCATGCTCAGGGAAAAACAAGGATACCCAAGATGTAATTAGCAAAAGCAAGTCAACTAATACAAGGTCTAAGGAAGGGATTATACATTTATTTAATCAAATTGAATAAACTAGATCCAACTACTAACCCTTGTATTAGCAAGTCAACTAAGAAAGGTATTTTCCATTTATTTAAACAAATTGAATAAACTAGATATCTAGCTACGGACCATGAAAAACCTTCATGGCTAAGAGATGATGCAAATGTGTTTTCTAAAGAGTTAAGTGAATTGTCACCTAGTTGTGATGTAGACCATGAAATTAAATTAAATCCAAGGGCTAAGATAGTAGCCAAGAGGCCTTATACAAAATGTTTATTCCAAAGTTCATTGAATTAAAAGAACAACTTAAAGAACTTCTAGAACAAGGATTTATTCAACCAAGCAATTCACCATGGGGTACTCCTGTACTTTTTCAAAAGAAAAAATATTGAACCTTAAGGCTTGGCATCAATTATCGTGGGCTAAATTAGGTAACCATTGAAAAGAAATATTAGTACAGAAATTTGGAATTTACTATAATGTCCTTTGGATTGAATTGTGCACCGGATGATAGACTGATGGGAGATGTGGTGGTTGGAAATGGAGTAGAAAAAAAAATGGATGCTGCAATGTAGAAAGTGAATTGCTTTTGTATATTGTGCTGTGCCTCCATGGAGACGTGGCTCGCTAGGTATGAGCAAGCTAGGAAAGATCGAGAAGAAGTGCAATCTGAATTTCGACATAGTATGCACCATCGACTGATTCGATATCCCGAGGGCATGGAGGAGATGTCACGGTTTATGTCAACGCGATGGTTGCATTGAACTTTGACTGCAGCATCTCGCAAAGGAGCGGAGGTCTCAATCGAGGAGTGGGAATTCTCGAGGAGATGTAGTCCAAAGGTGATGACGTGTTTAGGGTTTGTCGTGTTTGTATTTTATATGCGACAAATAATTGAGTGTTTCAATGTATAGTATAAAATATATAGTGCGGCGTGGTCATGCGGACGACATTTTCACATGGAGTGTATCGACAAAATGCGCTCCACAACGGATTGTGGTATCATGGCAAAGTTCACGCAAGAGAGTCGATGAGGAGCAACTGATCCAAACACGATTATAGATTAGATGAAGTATTTTGGGAACTTGCAAAGTATTATCTCGGTGGATTACCGTAGCTTCTCCATGATCCTATTCAATGTATAGTGCTTCAAAGTGGTACTTGAAGGAGCTATAGCAATAGTTCAACGAGGTCCATCTGGATTTCTCGAAATAGATTCCGAAAAAAGATGGATAGATTTGCACAACACGTTTATGTTGCCAGTCCATTGTGAATAGGTTCATGAACTCATGTTTTTTTAATTTTATTATGACATGGTACATGTCACAAAAGTTAAATCTCTCTTGTATGTGATTTTGAATAGGTAATTTTCTATCCAAACCTCCGATAACCTCAATGGTGGTATGTTATACCTTCAACTCCCCAAAGTGCGAGAGTATATGATCAAAGAGATGTTCTGAGTGTAGATGATGACAATATGCAAATAGAAGAGTCGATATTGCAAGGGGTGGAGACCATCGAAAGCTTGGAGCATGTAGAGGAGCCAAAGAATCGGGTAACAATGATGGAAATACATAAGTCCAAGAGTTCTTTGAGAACGAGGTGGACTCATCCTTTTGTGGTGATATGTTTATTGACCTTCCATTGTATGCGGAGTTGTGTCAAGAGATTGATATGGGACCATAGGGTACTTCATACTTGGAGCATCCACCTTCTCAATTCGTTACGAATCGCTTATAAGGGTACATAAGATATGCATTTTAAGTAAGATTATTTTTTAAAGATTTATATTACCGTACTTTGTATGATTTATATTGATTATGCTAACATCAATTTTTGTTTGTGCAGGTGACCTTTGTGGATATTTAGATCAACACGATGAGTCGAGGGATGAGTGACAAGGAGCTACAGGAGATCTTTACGCTTATGTCTCTAGATTAGATGGCTCGATTTAGAGATATGGCGGACCACTAGCTGTCTTGGACACCATCAGGCCGTTTTGTTAGATCTACTTCGGTGCGCTTTGATGATTTAGTTTCCAGTAGACGAGGACGCTCCAAACTTGGGCCAGATGGAGGATCTGGTTCTGGGGGATGTTGCAGAGACATGGATGTAGTGAGCCCACAGTCGGCTCAGGATATAGGTGCTACTTTTCGCTCTCGTAGCAATTCGAGAGAGCGTAGCTAAGGTGCTTGTTGTGGAGGTACCGATGCAGTATCTCCGTCTCGTTGTTCTGCTAGAGTTGCGTCACCTATGGGATTTGTCACACATGTGGGGACGTCTACTCCAATCACTCTAGCTTTTGCTCAACCATCTGCAAAAAAGTGGCACCCCTATGGGTGCTACTCCGAGAGATACTACCCCCGTAGCTACACCAGGCATACAGGGGTCTCCTGGATATGCCTAGGAGTGTGGTCACTGGTGGGAGAGGACACATCTTAGGCATACCCTAGAGGGGTATGGATACCTTGTAGATGATAGGACAGGAGCCATCATCATGAATGATGAGGGGAGGAGGGTGATGGCTCGTATGAGAGGGTCATGCTAACAAGTTTTTCAGTACAACACCTTGGATCATTAAAAAAACGTACCGGAGGAGGGTGAAGGCTCGTATGGGAGAGGACGCATCTTAAGCATACCCTAGAGGGCTATGGATACCTTGTAGATAATAGGACAAGAGCCATCATCATGAATGATGAGTGGAGGGTGATGGCTTGTATAAGAGGGTTATGCTAACAAGTTTTTTGGCAGAACGTCTTGGATCATTGGAAGAATATACCGGAGGGGAGCAAGGACTACATAGTAGCATCCTTGCATGAGGAGTTTTCGGTACATGCCGCAATAGATAGGTTTTCCACAGGTTGGATGATAGAGTGCATGCATACGCACATGTCACACAGACGATCCGACATATGCAAAGCACTTAAGAGTAGGGCCTCAAAGCCCAAGTGGCTAGATGCGGACGACTGGCGCCAACTCAGAGAGGCGGCTACAAATTCTCCAGGATGTTGGAGATAACAACGCGAGGCGGCGAGGGAACGACTGGAGACATGAGTTGTCCGTCGTCTTGGGAGTGGCGGCCACACAACATATCTGGAGGACTTTGTAAGTTTTTCTTTTGTTCTGCTTGCTTATTTTTTTGCAATATCCCTTGTACTGACAATCGTGTTTCTAATAATTGTATTTTGTTTTCTTTGCAGCACTCCATTATAAACTGCGATCCCACGGGCCTAGAGACTCGATATGCAGAGAGACACGGTCTCACTACATTGATCGACCGATTGTGTGGACGCGGCGGCCCTGTAAGTCACTCATCTTTCTTGTCCGTAGTTACTAAATTTAATTAAAATGCATTATTGTATGGTGGACTGATGTGTAGTTGTTTCTTTTTTTGTAGAGTCCGTTCGATGTTCCTTTGCAGCGAGATGAGGTTTTGGATGGCAAGGATCTATAGCTCGCCCTTGGATTCGTGGAGCTCACATACTCTTCTTTTTTGGTCACGTAATTTGTGTAGGCATTTTCTATGTAGTAGTAGTATCTTGTCATGATTATACCATTGCTTTCATTATGCAATCATATATTTATTTCATATATCAGTGTTATGATTCACGTACACTTTGCCTTTATTTACACGAGCATTGTACACATTACTGGAACTCTTTTATATGGCCCAAATAAAGCACATAGTGTTATTTGTGGGAGGGATTGATGCCCTGCCACAAAAAAAAATCCCTGGTACCGTCGCTATTAGCATTGCAAATTTACAACACGTGTCGCTATTAGTATCGCAATCTGCATCGCAAAGCATCGTTATCATCGTTGCTATCTGTGTCGGTATCAAAATGCGACGTTGATACTGACGCAAATAGTGACACTGATACTGACTATTCTATGGCATCGCTAATACCAATGTTTTTTGCGACGACGGGGGCAAATTTCTTTATGAACATTTTCGTCGCTTTGAATGTCAGTATAAGGCTTGTATCTTGTAGTGTACTTGGTAGAATATTTACCCTCATCATCACCAATCACAAAAGCCTAAAATGAATCTTCACTCAACCACATTGAAATCTTGTAAGGTCCATGATAGTATTTCTCTCAGCCACATTCCATGTCACCATGACTTTGGCAAGCATGAATCACTAACGTCCACCCAGTATTGTTATCACAATGAAGCATCCTTAAGAGTGTATTTTATACATCAGGTAGATAGCCAGATCGATCGAGTAGGTCAAGCAACTACATTTGCTCTCCCTGCAATTGCAGCAACTATGACACACCAACATGTGCACCTTTGCTAAGAAGGCATGCAAATGTAGAAAATGATCGGGCAATATCATCCTCTATTGCTATAATATACCCGCATACCTGCAGCTGAGGGTTTTCTTGGCCAAGGCCAAACTGTACACAAAGAGAGAGAGAGAGAGAGAGAGAGAGAGAGAGAGAGAGAGAGAGGGAGACTGTGTGTGTGTGTGTGTGTGTACACACATGCGCATGCGCATGAGTGTGCATACATGTGTGCGTAATTGGAGCTTTTCTCTCTTATTTAAAAATTTTGTTTCATTTTTCCATTTCTTTTTTGAATAAAATATGTTTAACTTGAAAATTCAAGGAGAGGTTCCAACCTTAAGGAAAGGTAACCTTATCTCAACTAGTGATCTTTCATTGACTCCTATAGCATAATATGTGGTTCTCAAAAGAGCAACTATGTGCATTGGGAAAATTTTATGTCAAAGCCATATTTTTCAGTAGAGCATCAGGATACGATTGGTTAGGAATGGAGCAAGTGGGCAAACCATCAAGTGTCTCTAATCTTGAGGACCCTTGGGTGTGATGGGTATGAGGGAACCTAACCTTATTGGAGCTTTGATCTTTCTAAAAATATTTTTTTCTTTTTGAAATAAAACATGATTTTTACAATTTAGGCAAGGGGTTCAACGTTTGAGAAAGGTAATCTTTGGCCAAATGGTAATCTTTCACTCACTCTTGTAGCATAATAAGCGATTCTCAAAAGTATGAACATATATACTTGCTTCTTCTTTTTCAACCATATCTTCTAGCATAGTAACACAACAAGATAGGTTAGGGGGTTGGATCTTTACTCTATTTTTAAAAAAAATTTCTTATTCACTCCCTGTTTTGAATGAAACATGATTTTTACAATTTAGGGAGAGGTTCCAACATTTGGGAAATGCATCCTTTGCTCAATTGGGAATCTCTAATTGAGTTCCACATCATAGTAGGTGATTCTGGAAAGAATAAGTGTGTACACAAAGCAAACCTATTGTCAACCATATCTTTCGATAGAGCAACATATTAAGATGGAAGTAAGAAAGATTATAAAATAAAGATACACCATTGAGATATGGTTGAATCAATCATTAATATAAAAAAGGAGTGGGTATAAGCCATCTTTCTTTACACTGGTTGATTTCTACTTTAGCAATATTATCAACAATTGTAAATATGGTAGTGACAAAAGTTACATTGTGTAATTTTTGAAATTCCTAATGCAGCTAGCGCATTAGGGCCAAAAACGCTTCAAAAAACGCACTTTTGTTAATCACAGGACTAGTAAAAGGGCCAAAGAGAGTTTGCTATGTATGCAAGAATATGGTATTCTTGTCTCCTCTTTTTTGGAGATAGTAGAGTCCACTTCATGATTCTCTCCTTCTTTTTATCCAAAATCTCCCAAGTGTGACATGTTTTGGTAGTCCCGAAGTCCTTATTTACTTATAAAATTTGACAAATAACATAATAAAGATATTATGAAATTAATAATGGCTTTTCTGAAAGTCGAGAACTTTTTGGTGCCCAATATATTTTCATTAGTCTTCTTAATATTCCTTTTTAGTTCGTTCACATTTCTCGTTGAGCTTCTTTCTTTGTGAATTCAATTAAGTATCACATCTAGAAGGTGCCCTTCTCACTTAGTAAACTCCTACACTATCTATAGCTAGGGAGTTGACAAAAGTTAGGAGCCAAAAATCTTTAGCATCAATGATTGGGTTATCAAGTTGCCCTCTTGCAAGGACTCTCACAAGGTGAAAAGAAGAAAATGAGAGAATATAAAACATCACTAGAAGGGACATATCATTACTTTCAAAATTATGCATGAAGAGTGGACATTTATCAAAGTGCAACATGTTTACATAGCCAAGGATATGCACTTGCCTCCAAACGACCGTGTTTCCCAACAAATACATTGTAACTATTGAGTTAATAACGTACATAATATTTTTTCCATTTAAGCAAGTACTAATAACAAAATCTTGATTGTAGACATATTTTTGTCAACAAGTACTGAATGGCAACCTGTGGAAAGCTTAAGTGAAACCTTTCATGCGATTCATAAGGTGTTCACAAACATTATCTATGCTGATCATATTGCAGGTTCTTTTACTAACGAAAGGGTTTTTATATATTAGACACATTTCATGGTTCCCTCTAGAGAAGGTACATATGGACATATCAAGGATTTGCCATTGCCAAGTCTTTCATCTCTAAACTAGAAGATTCTTGATAAGGCAACGATGCATAGTTTTAAATTCAAAATATGTCAAGATATTCAAAAGTCCTTAACAGCTGGAAGAAGATATCAAGAAGAATACACGTATCATGGTTTTACCCTTGCATTTCTTGGTGGCATGCTTCAAAATAGCGCATTATAAAAGACAAATGTGTCTTGGCTACGTAGAAATTTTGCAGAATAGAAAATGGAAAACATTATAGGAAGTATTTTGAAATCTTGAGAGTATGACCATAAGGGTGATATCATTCTTTGCTTGCTCAAAGAATTTGACTTTGACAAGTACTCTCTTCTCTTCAAGTTGCTAAAGAGGAGATGGATGTAACCCCAAGTAGTTTACTATACATATACCCTCTATATCACGTGCATTCAAGGCCTACTTATAAATATCCTTACTTGTGAAATTTTCCTTAATAAAACATAACCCTTTTCTATTCAATCTGTAAAAGTAACCCCTTTATATAAGACCCTTTTGTATGTAAAAATATGTAAAAATTGTATTTTAAAAATCCCTTATGTTGAACCCACGTGGGTTGAACCCATGTGATACATACATATATTTATGACAGACCTCCTTGGGGGGATGAAACTTCATAGGAGAAAGTGTTGGCATTCCTTTCTTTTTGGAGTTCACCTTACTAGTCTTTCCAGATGACTTGCCATTGCCCTTGCTCTTACTCTTAGTTGAAGATTTTTACATAGGGGAGTCACAATCAACTACTTTGATTGCCCTATCCAAATTTAACTCAATACATCGCTCCCTTATCCACCACATATATGAGTCAAGGTAATCTTAGCACTACAAGAAAAAAATGTAACAAGTTGGTAAACTAAAAAAGGGTCCCTTAAAAAACAAACAATATGAAAGAGACTTGCATTCACCCCATCTATCTTGAGTATCTTTGAATCTATTGTCGTGCAAACATTTGAAACCACTCTCCATCCACAAGTATGTGTATAACTTTGCAATGGTACTTCTTGTTGGAGAAAGTTATATGGTTTTTCACGATCAACAATATCCTCATATGTGGTGTTCAAGAAGGTAGTCACAAGCTTTCATTGCAAATGGAAACATGTGACTAAAATAGGCAATCAAATAAAATAAACAATTAACCAAAAATTAAGCAATATTCCATTCAATGCAATTTTTTTCTTGGCCATGGATACCACTTAAAGAGTTCATGAGGATGATTTCTCTAGTGAGTATATCTGATGTAAGGAAAAAATATATGATAGTTTGTGATGGAATAAAAAATTATGTAGGCCAATCTTGAGCACAAAGAGTAAGAAAGAAGTTGGAAGGCTTCCCTCCATGGCTATTTGAGAAAAAACTTAGCAGACCTCCTTTCAAAAAGTAGTAGCATTTTAGGCTTTTAATAACTCCTAGGAATCCTAATTGGCAAGTTTACCTCTAAAATTTAATTAGGGATTGAAAACTAGCTACTAAATTTGACATGAGTACCTCTCAACTTGGCCATGGCTCCTGTGAGATCTCCAAGAAATGTTGCCATCACCTTGTGGTACTCCATTAAAGCTTCTTATATCTCATGTCCCTCTTGCACATGTCTGACTAGGTTTTTTTTGTAAAATATAACTGGATACGAGGAAAGAGAAGGAAGAAGAGAGGATTAAAGACCAAGGCTCTGATACCAATTATAATGAAGGAGGCTGAGAGGATAGAGAGAATGAGTAGAATAGAGAGAAATAGATTAAGAAGAGGAGACAGAAAGGCTATGAGAAGAGAGAGAAATATAGGAAAGAGAGAGATAATGCTAAGAAGAGGAGAGAGAAGGAGAGAAAGCCATGAAAACTAAAGGTGAAGAAGGTGAAGATAAAAGGATAATTGTATATTAAGTGATCGTTCAAAAATGAAACCCCATACATCTTATATACATGGCCATATAGCTAGTATTTTTCATATTTTTATCTTGTACTTGTATTTTCCCTTCTTAATAGAATGCCCTAAAGGACTAATTTGAATAGAATATATGTCATTCTACTTAAATACCAAATGTCACAACAATCTAAGATTTTTTCTTTGCCCTGCCTTTGGAATCTCCACATGCACTATCTAAGGGAAAGAGAGAGATAATAAAACAACTTCTTATTGAATGCTTGCTTGCTTGAATCCTTGCTCCTTCTCCTCCACATCAACCTTCAAGACCAACCTCTCTCAATGGTGGTGGTCTAATAACATGTCACAAATCGCATAATGGGGGGACTTGAGCTAGTACATCGAACACACATAATAGACACAAGAGAAAGCTCACTGATGAGCACAAGAAGAGAGTTTGATGCCAAAATATTTTCTTGCTGGCTTTTCTTATTTCTTCCATATATAGTATAATATACATAAAGTATATATTCAATATAATATTTTAAAAATCACTAAGTCAAATAGTGCATAATTATCTATACTAATCAAATGATACTATAAATTTGCCAGTTGTAGGTAGGTGTAACAAACCAAATATAAGAAGTGATAAGTTAATGGCCATGTACGGATCATAATGACTACCAATGTACTAAGTGTAGATGTGTAAACCCATCTAACCAAGCTGTCCATCATCAATGTATGGACATGTTGAGCTTGCTATCTCAACAACAAAAGCTACCTTCACACTTGGATGCATATGTACCGAAGATGAGCAATGATACATATCAATGATCCAATTCCCTTGTTCATCTTTATTATTATGTACTTCTATGGAGAGAATGCTTATCCTTCTCTCACGCATTATAACCTAGGCAATAGATGTAAAGAAGTTTATGTTAATCCTAAACAGTAAGCATTTTAAGTCCAGCTACTAATCACCAATGTGATGTACAAATCAACATGATGGCATTAAGAGATGTTTACACTTTTGTAAATAGACATAAACATTGATATTAAAATGGATATAGGTATGTACATCAACATAAAGTACAAATCCAATTTCAAGGCATCACTTTAATCATATCATTTACATGAAATAGAATGGAAAGAGCATTACAAGAATACTTTGAGACTTTCACAAAAAAATACATTATAATGAATAGGACTCTGATCTACCGACTCAATATATTGTATGAAACATGGGTATCAGAGAGTAGTTGTTATAAGAATGGTAGCCATATGGTATGTAAATCTAAATAAACACATTGGATTGACACCTAAGATATTCTATCACTCTAGGCATTGTACGTTAAATGGATGATATGATACAAGAGTTTCATATATCATAGCCAATTAACATGGAGATCTAAATGGACACATAGGACCAATAAACCAGTGAGTTTTTAAACCTTGACTTCTAACAGATCCATATTGTTTAACCCAGAGGAATCACTCAATACAATAAAATAGTCTATCAAGAGTCTTTTACTTCACCTAGACCTTGCATAATACATGTACGTTACAAAAATATAGGACTTCAATAACAACAAAAATAATTAATTATTCATGAGTTCTTGCAATATGAGGTAGAATATCTACACTACTCTATTGATTGCAATAACAATAATTGATTCAATATATATGATCATCAAGACCTATTAAAATCATAAACATGAGAAAAGAGTGAGAAAACAATGAGTAAATTATTCAATTGATGAATCCCTTTTAACAAAAAGTATTCAAATAGTTGCATGAATTAAAGTAACACAAAATTGGTTGAATTTACCTATAAGCTGATCTACTAAAGATAAAATTGAATCATTACTGATCAAAACCTATTACAAACCTAGAGCTACAAAATATATACTCTACCTTGTGTTAAGTGCTACAACAACAGTTAATTAGAACTAGCATCAAACCCTATTGTAAAGATAGCAAAAAAAAAAGGGAAAACACAAAGAGAAAGAAAGAGAATATTTGAGTGAGTGTGAGAGGGAAAGGAATGAGCATCTATCCAACCTTTCCCAAATCCATCTTTGCAAAAAGACAATAGCAAGAGTTAGAATTTACGTGAAGGTATACTAAAAAACTAATGGAAAAGAGAAAACACAAAGCGAGAAAAAGAGAGGGGAAGAGATAGATGAGCACTTATGCAAACTATCCAAAATCATCTATGCAATAAAAGAACAACAAGGGTTAAAACCAACATTATGTTGTATTAAAAAGATAGCAGCAAAGAAAACAATAGAGAGGAAGAGATAGAGATTAGCACCTTCACCTCTTCTCCAAATGAACTTTGCAATAAAACAAAAACAATTAGAATCAACATCAAGATCTATTGAAAATGCAACAAAAAGAGAAGAAACACAAAGAGAGGGGGGAGAGAGACAGAGAGCCACAAAGAGCCTATGGCATGGCAATTGATATTACCTTCTTACCTACATTCTTATACATTGTTTTGATCTTAGCTTCAACCCTATCATCTAAGCATCAACCTTCTTGCATCATAAAATTAGCTAGCTATCACATACTACGTGTCCAAAGGACACACCTATGTCAAACCATTTTTAGATAATTGCTCAGATGTAAGCATAACTAAAATTTTGGCCATTGTATCCATATAAGACAACCCATCATATATACCAAAAACACATTCATGTGCATTCAAAAATCCATGTCCTTTCATATCTTTTTCAACCTCAAATCATGTAGCTCTGCAACCTTATTCATGGTCCACCAACCCTCTAAAAAAATATGAAACTCCTTGTTGAAAATCTAGTGAAACCTAAAGATAAAACCCCTATGTTTGGTACTCATCTAGCACCATGTAGTCCCACATTACAATGGTACTCATTAAAATCATGGCTCTCTAAATTCTCTTACATTTCCCGGTAATGGAAAATATGTCAATGTATCTTGATTACTGGCACGATTAACCCAAACAATCAAAAACTAAACATCCCTTTTACCATCTCCACTCTTGATCCATATATAGGCAGACGGTCACATTACTGATTGGCTACATATCATGTGTAAACTTAAAGTCTCATTTTTCTTAGGCATAGTGGAACCACTTGTTCAAGTAAGGAGTTAAGGATCTAGAATTCCTATCTTTATCTTTTCATTCAAAAGATCAACCAACTTTTGAAAATGAACTTTTGGCATTGAAATTGGTTGCAATGATACATGTGGAATAGTAAGAGACACAATAGGAAAAACTATATCTAGATCTACACAGCCAACATAATGCTTCTAAAATGCAAAATCCCTGCCATGCCTAAACAATGTCTCCTCAATACATCGCTTCTATACAAGCAAAAGAAACTTTCACATCCAATTCTTAGCTTTCGAAAGAAATGTAATAAAGTTGTGAGGGTCAATCTTCTTTGGATCCCTCAAATTTTTTTGACAAAAAGTCAACTCAATCCTCGAGTCCTCACTATCTAGAGGTAATGGTATTACAAGTGGCTTTACTTTCTTATCCATAATCTTATACTCTGTTTCAACATTAGCTTCAGCCCTCTCATCTAATCATAAATCTCCCTCCATCATAAAATCAACTATCACATAGTACATGTCCAAAGAACATACATGTACAAACCATTTTGAATTTTTTCCTCAGATTCTATCATAGTTGAAATTTTAGCTATCATATTCCTATAAAACAACCCATCATATATGATAGAAATACATTGATATGCATCCATTAATCCATGCTCTTTCATATATTTTTCAACCTTAAAAATATATTTCTTTGTAGCCACATTCATAGTCTCAACTATTTGAAAACATATGGAACTCCTTGTTGAAAATCCAATGAAACCCAAAGAAAAAGCACATAAGTATGCTACATGAGGCAAGAAATTTTCTCATCTAGCACATCATAGCTCATTGAAAACCCAACTCTCTGAATTCTCTTACATTCTATGGTAATTTATTCATCCTATGATTAAGATAAATAGTAAAAAATTGAAGAGCTATTTTACAATCTCAACTCCTAATCTATACATAGGCAATTTCATCAGGTAAGACTTTTATATTCATATGTATAAGAGTGACATAAAATTTTCCAAGAATATTGGGTTAAGAAAAAGAATCATACATGAAAAGGTGTTGCTCATCATAGACATCACCTATAGTAATCTTCACATTCTACAAGCTACATACAAATCCCTTGGAGAATTCTCCATCCATGACCAACATCAACTAACCATCTGTCATTCTCATATAAGCTCCAAACCATGACATTAATTTCCAAATTATGGTCAATGAGTGCAACACAAGGAGTTTCAAGATTCCCAACTTTAACAATTATCTTAGTAGTCACATGAGTGTAATTATGTCTCCTAGATATGGTACCTAAAGCCTCGTCATCATTGTAGTGCATTTGTCTCACTCCCCTTTGTGTGATGTTGCAAAATACTAGTTTTTTAGCTATATCAACTAGTTTTTCATCAACAATGACATTTTTAGCTTTAGCCAATTCAATTATAGCACTTGCATCATCTTCATGGATTGCCTAAATACCCATTATGCAAGCTCTTCTTCATCCTGCTTCATAGCATGCATTGCCTCTCCAACAAACTGCCTCTTTCTTGTGATAATATTAATCAATTTCTCCCAAGTATCTCTTAGTACTGCCAAGAATCTCTCCCACAATGAATTCAACTTTTCTATTTAAGATGCCCTCAATAATGACCTTTTTCAAATCCATTGTAGTTTTAATGTCTAATTGTTTGCAATTTGTATCTTGGTTGTTTTTCCTTAAGCTTCGTATTCTCACTCTTTTTCTTTTTTTCAATATCTCCCATGATATGCTCATGCATAGGCCTAGAAGGAGATATAGGATATGGCTAATATGAATTAGATCTACCACTCCCTTTGATGATATTCTTAGATGTATCGAGATTTCCATCATCCATTTGCCTTGTCTTCTCCACAGTGACATACGTATTTTGCAATCTAACATGATACACATAGACAAAAAAAAATCCATTGGAGTATCCCAACATATCATCACATGAATACTCATCCGTGCATCATTTTTGTTACTCAATGAAGGGGAGGACCCCCGTTTAGTCACAGTGAGTATTGAAGAGCACATGGGAGCCTTGTTGAAAGATATCCCTGACTCACATCCTTCACTACTAGACAACACCAAAGAGGAAGTTGACGCTACAAAAGAGGTAAAAGCTCCAACCCTTATGGGTCGATAAAGTTATAGCCACTACTATGAACATCACCATGAGGAGTGGCTCAACTGAGCAAGAGGATGCATCATCTACTATCCATGGAGACTATTGCATAGATAGCATGAGCGAAGTCATCATTGATGATAAAGAGTTTGTGTTTCTCCACAATGTGGAGAAATTTTTTTATGTGAGGGAGGATGAGGTGTTATCAAGGCTAGCAATCACCAATGAATTCCCCCTCATAACTTAGTGTGGCAGGATAGGTGGCCCTACAAGAGCAGCTGATGAGACCTGAAATGGGCCGCCATTGGCTATGGCACTAGCCGAACCTCATGCTCATGACACACAAACACCCTCACAGCCTCGCGGACTAGGAACGTCAATCTAATGCTAAAGGACAAACTGCCCTAAAGCCTAATCTATGCGTTTATAGTTTATAGTCCAACGTTTCCCTTTCCATAAGCTCCTCAGAGGGAGAACCCATACACATTGGCAATGCCACGATCACATACATGGAGGCAACCTCTCGGCAGAAACACCGCAGTCCCACTGCAGCTCTCCTACATCGCAGGGATTGGCCCCTTGATGCGCTGCTCAACATATAACACAAATGAACACAAACTCCTCTCTTTCATATTTCTCATATTTCCAAGAGATATACTATGTGTCCTTACTTCACACTCCCTTAGGAAACCGCCCCTTTCTCCTATGGTAAGGGATAACCTCACACTCAATCATGGGTCAAATTCCTAAGAAAACAATTGCTATACAATCCGGAAGCTTTTCCTTTGATACCATGAACTATGCATAGTGCATAATGTGAATGGTTTAGTGCACAAACATAATAAAATCAGCATTGTGCATCGTGTGAAACCAATCTTTCCATGATTCCCATGCTAACATTTATATACTGCAAAGAGAAAAGACACCGAGCCTTATGCTCATGCTACCTTTCTCTTTATTTTAAAACAACGGCCTATAGGCATGATGCAACACATAAATCAAATTTTAATTCATATTTTGACGCTCAACTTCCCCTCTCACCCTACCATTTAATGTTTTGCATTCGTTGATAGGTGAAAATGTCATTTTATGTATATTTCTTTACAAAGAAAGCAATAAACATGGACGAAAACATAAAAACGAGGGCAAACCAAGGCCAACCTTGTGCTCTACCTTCATTATACATTGCACAAACACACATGTAATTTTCTAGAATTTTTCTTTTATCGTTTCCTAATATTTTTCCATTTAAAATCCATTTTTCACAATTTTTTAGTATTTTTCCTCTATTTTCTTCAATAAAACATGACTAGAAATTAAGATTGATTATGGGCTGTGGCCCTTAGGTTCCTTGATAGTAAAATTTTAGGTTTTTGTAGATATTATGTCTTATATTTCCCATTTATTTTGCAAAAAATCCCATTTTACCCCTTAAACGCGTGTTTTACGGGTTTTATGACATTAATTTCAGCCATGTCACTTATGATTTTCTGATTTTCAGATTACACACTGTTGAAACTCATAGAAAACAACATCATGATGCATAATCAGCCCATGGGAACAATGTTTCATCAATCAAATAGCATAAAAACTCATTTTTTCTTCATAAAAATTGAATTACCGCTTAGGCTTCATGTGTCGGGATCTCGGTTTTGGTGTGGGACTGCGGGTCAGCCCACATTCAATGTCAAGCATCTTCACAATCAGCAATCTTCATGTCTACAACAATCTGAAAGCAATCCGGTCCCAACCGAACAAGCTTTCCTTCACCATTCTTCATTTTCCTCTTGCACACAAGAACAACCCCTTAAGGGAGAGAGAGGGAGGAGAGAGAAAGACTAGAATTGGCTCTCTTCATTCAGGCCACTATTGGACGGGCAAAGACAGGCAATAAGATCGGCAGAGAGAGGGAAGATCAGGGGTAATGTCGGTTAGGTAGGATGCTTGTAGGCTGGAATCTCCATCCATCTCCATGGAGCACATTTTTCGGCGCAGATATGGCGCCCTCTTCCTCATGTTTTTTTTCTCCTCCTACATCCCCACAATTTCATGCTAAGTTTCATGTTGCATAAAATTTCTTGGGCTCCCAAAGGTCATGCCCACTCTTGGCCAAAACAAGTCCACCTTTTTATATCTTGCCCAATTTGTGGCCATTTCTCGGTCCAGCATCCAATTTGAGTGCTGTAAATTTTTGGGTGTCTGGCTTGACATCCTGCATTGGCTGGCAACTCCTAACACCCCACACGACAGTCTAAAAAATTATCAAAAATCAACAAGTGTCGCTCGGGCTCCTTTTAAAAGTCGTATTTCGCTTGGTGCTTAAAATCGTCCTAGCTGAAGCCGCGGTCTTCGATGTTAAATATTTTTCCCCTAAATTTTATATTTTTTAGAAAATTTTAGGCACATTCCGGACTCAAAACTGTGCTCTCATTGGCGACCACGGGATAGGGTAACTCAACCTATCAAACCCCACGATAGATCTGCACAAAACAATCAAAGGAAGCATCAAGCTGATACAAAATACATACATACTAAAACACAGCACAATGCTCACCCTACCCCCTGACAAAACCAAGGCATGACATCCACAAGGAGTAGGCCTAGCATAATCTGATAGAAGGTCTGAAGCTAGTCACTAACCGACTACTCCAACACGGCCAAACTAAAAAGAACTATCAAAGAGGGTGCCCTAAGTGGTGGTCCGAACTACCTGCCTAACTAAGAACAACACAATCAGGAGCTCCGACTAGGCGAGGACTCCTATAGCCTGATCAAGAAGTATTTTCTTTTAGCACATTTCTTCTTTTAGGGTCTTTATTTTGCCATACTCGGGCATGTAAAAAGGAGGGAGCTGAGCGTAATGACCCAAGGAGAACATGCCATCGGCCTCAGGACCTGTCTCGGTACCCAAGAACCTATCAAGCCCTTGCAAGGCAACACTTAATCCTTTTCTGATGCTCACTTTTATTTTCACTCTAACCTTCCTTATTTTCTTCTTTTCCAGCAAGACGCCACCCCTAAGAAGACAAGGCATCGGCCCCGGGTCTGACTCATCCCCAGGAAGCTACCAGGCCTTCGCAAGGCAATGATCAACTGCTTATAAAATTTCCTTTCTTTTCTTTTATATTTTTATAGGGGTTAGAACCCCTTTTTACACACCTTTGTATATATTTATTGTCTTTAAGATATTCAAGGTTTTGTTTCTCTCTATCATCATCATTTTTCTTCTAGCAGGCTTCTCTAACTTTTATTTTTACTCCAACCTTCCTTATTTTCTTCTTTTCTAGTAAGATGCCACCCCTAAGAAGACAAGGCATCGGCCCCGGGTCTGACTTGTCCCCAGGAACCTACCAGGCCTTCGCAAGGCGATAATCAACTGCTTATAAATTTTTCTTTCTATTCTTTTATATTTTTATAGGGGTTAGAACCCATTTTTACACACCTTTGTATATATTTATTATCTTTAAGATATTCAAGGTTTTGTTTCTCTCTATCATCATCATTTTTCTTCTGGCAGGCTTCTCTAACTTTTATTTTCGCTCCAACCTTCCTTATTTTCTTCTTTTCTAGCAAGACGCCACCCCTAAGAAGACAAGGCATCGGCCCTAGGTCTGACTCGTCCCCAGGAACCTACCAGGCCTTTGCAAGGCAATGATCAACTGCTTATAAATTTTCCTTTCTTTTCTTTTATATTTTTATAGGGGTTAGAACCCCTTTTTACACACCTTTGTATATATTTATTGTCTTTAAGATATTCAAGGTTTTGTTTCTCTCTATCATCATCATTTTTCTTCTGCCAGGCTTCTCTAATTGCCTCATAACTAACAAAAACTCCTAGAATGGTTGCCTAGCAGGCTAGCAGAATAGGTTCGCTAGGACACCTTCTAAAACAGGTCATTCAATGCCTGGCAATGTCTTTACAGGAGGCAAAGACTACTCAGACCTCCCTCAGACATACCTAACCTAACCCAGGGACTTCATGCCTTGGATGCCGATCCCCAACAAGAAAAGAAAATCCCCTACAAGTACACAGACACATATAGCAGAAAAACACGGTACTCATAAAGGAGAGATATCACCTGGATCAAGCCACAAGAATCTCTCGCGCAACAAAAGGCTCCTTCCAAGCTCTTCTTTAAACCTGTCTAGCACAAGACTAAAACAAGAAACCATTAACCGCACCTACACTAAACAAACAACTAGCCCTCTTGGCCTAATGAAATAAAGCGTGTCACTACAAAAAACTAGATCAGCCCTCTTGGCCTAATGAAACAAAACATTTAAAACCTCACGAACTGGCCCTCTTGGCCTAATGAAATAAAGTAGAATAGTATCCACACATCTCTCCCTGAAATAGTACAGATATACAATAATAGGCTCCTTTCCAAGGATGAAAAAACCAGGTCTCATAGCCCTAAACTAAATGCATAAGGTTATGACCCATCCCTCCTGCATATATAGCAAGAGGCGTACGCATAACATGTTGTCTAATCAACCTATGGGTCCAGGATAAGAACGGTAGATCAATCTGAGCTATTCTTGACATCACCCATATCAACCATCGCCTGCCATATATTGCATGCTCTGATAACATTCCCCACAAGCGACGAGGTCCTATCTCATTATTGATAGCAATGCCCAAACTAGGACCACAGTTAAAGAAAAGGTCTTCTTCATAAGTGAGATTTGCCAGTGAATCCGCAAACTGATTCCAGTACTATGGAATCAGCTGAAGAGACACTCTCTCAAACTCCTCAAGTAGGGTTATAGCAGTTCGATGATACATACAAAGAATGGGATTCCGCACTGTGTATGTCCCATCTAGCTGATTCAGGATCAACTGGAAATCTCCTTTTACTAACAACCGACGAATACTACCTTGTTTGGCAATATGCAGTTCCATAATCAAGGCTTTATACTCCGCCATATTGTTAGTGAATCCTACCCGAGATAAGTAGCTAACTTCATCATAACTCTACGTTGGGAATCTCAGATTACTACTCCAACACTCCCTTTTTTATGAGGGCCCCTAGACGCTCTGTCAAAATATAATGTGTACGTCCACAATGTGTTTACATAGCCTGCCATCACGAACTCCTCTATTCGTAATTATGATAGTCAAAATTTAACATGTTGAGAGGGTGAACTGACGGCTCCATCCCACCTTCTTCATTGAACTCAACAAGGATACTTGTCAACAGTCGTAAGCAGTGATTGCAGAAGACTTTGATCTCCCACACAAAGGTCCCATCTTCTTGCTCAATCACATTGTATCCTTTGCTCCACCAGATAAGTTTCCCCTGATGGTATCTGTGCTCCAGATACGGGTGCTCCAAATAAGAAATTAACCGACCCATCGACCAGCTTTAAGCTCTTTTGCATGTCTCAAATCAGCCCCACCATGGACCTGCAATGCATTTTCCTGTATTAGTATATTTAGAAATAATAAGGTTTAATCTTATTAAGATTAACCTTATTTTTAAACTCTACTCCCTGTAGATCAGCTAGTAGAGTCGTAGACCTATTTTTCCCTATCCTAACAATCTTGTAGGGGCCATCCCACTTAGGTTCCAGCTTTCCTAGAAACAGCTCCCTATGCGTATCGTAATACAGAACTAATTGCCCTTTTTTAAAGGTATACTTCTTTGCTTTAAGGTAATGTAATTGCTTCATCCAACGTTTAGCTACATCTTGGTGTAATAAGTTCTGCAATTTTAGCTCATCCAAATGGGCTATGGTCGTGAAACGTTCAAAGAGCAAATCCTCATCTCCCAAAAAGTGGTTAATTACAAACCGTATGGTTGGCAACTCGATTTCAAGGGGTAACACATACTCTTCCCCATAAACTAATTTAAATGGAGTATGGTCGGTAGTTCGCTTGAACGTTGTATTGTATGTCCATACTGCCACATACAACTTCCTGTCCCAGTCTCGTTTCTTCTCAGAGACTATTTTAGACAAGATACCCACAAGCTGCTTATTAGTACTTTCAACTTGCCCGTTTGCTTGCAAATTATAAGGGGTCGTTTTATTGTGCTTGATTTGCCAAGCTTCAGTCAAGCTTTTAATCATTTTATTCAAAAAATGGATTCCACGGTCCGACACTAGTTCCCTCGTCGGTGGACCGAAACGGCAGATAATCTGCTCTAAAAGAAAACTTGCAGTCTCTTTTGCATTGTCCCACCTCGTCGCCCGTGCTTCTGATCATTTTGTAAAATAATCACTGGCTACTATAATGTATCTCTTCTGAGTAGTAGACGACAGGGTGATAGGACCCACAAAGTCAATGCCCCACTTCTCAAATGGAAGGATAGCCATGATAGGCGTAAGTGGGTGTTTCCTATTCTCTTTGTTGTCATGTCTTTGACAAGTATCACATCTCTTAACATACTCAAATGAATCTTGGAAGATGGACGGCCACCAATATCCAGCTCTTAAAGCTTTCTGTGCCATCAACCGTCCCGCAAAGTGCCCTCCACATGCAGAGTCATGGCACTCTTCTAAGATAAAAGGAACCTCGTCAGGCATCACAGATCGGCGGTAGATATCATCAACACCCTGCCGAAATAGTGTTCCTGCGATCAAGGAAAACTTCAAAGCCTGTTGTTTGATTTTTCTTTTCTTTGATTTTGTTAAACCAGCTCCAGTCTCTCCTGTTGATAGATAATGCATAATAGTAACATACCAAGATGGGATAGAAGCTGTATCCATTTTAAACCATTTTTCAATATCACTTCCTTCAGCCAAAGTCTCTTTCGGCTCCCTGAAATCCACAAGGCATTCCACAATCCCCTACAACCTCGATGGCTTACTCTTAATCTCATAATCGAACTCCTGCAAAGTGATTAACCACTTTGCCAAACGGTCAAGCGGTTGTAGCTTGTTCATAAGCAATCTAAGCCCTTCCGCCTTCGTATAGAAAACTACCTTCTCATAGAGGATGTAGTGCCTGAATTTTTTAGTCGCAAAGACCATCGCAAGACACAACTTCTCCATATAGGTGTAGTTAATTTCTAATATGCCCAATTTTCGACTAGCAAAACCTATTGGATGATACCACTTTTCCTCCCAGATTTGGGCTAAACAGTAGTTGATACTATGCATGGTGGCTACTGAAAATATATAAAATACTTCACCTCTTTTAGGTGCTTTTATAACTGGTGCTTTTACTAGCTCCTGTTTCACATCCTCAAAAGCTACCTTACAAGGGTCGCTCCATTCAAATAGACAGCTAAAGGATAATAAATCGTTAATGGCAACGTCCTTTTTGCCAAGGCATTTATAAACCTCCGATAGTACCCTATCGATGATAGAAAGCTATGTACCTCTTTCAGAGTGCGTGGTGGACTCATAGCGACTATCACCTTGATCTTTTCAGGGTCAGTTGCTATTCGTAGTGAACTAACCACATGGCTTAGCAATAGCTCATAAGGCACTCCAAAGACACACTTCCATGGATTAAGAGTGATACAAAATTGTCTGCAACGCTCAAAGCATTTTCTTAAAATAATCAACATCCTTTCCCTGACAGTGACTGACCCTAGGTCATCAATAAATACTTTTCACTCATCTGGGGAGATGTCACCAAAGGTCTTGTCTACTGTTCGTTGCCATGATCCACAAACCAAAGGCCATCACATGGTATGCAAAAGTACCAAAGACAGTAATAAAAGTTGTTTTCAACTTGTCCTCTTCAGCAATTGCCATCTAGTTATAACCTGCAAAGTAGGCCATGAACGAATATATTTCCCTACCCGCTAATTGATCCAAAATCTGGTCAATAAATGGCAATGGGTAGTAATCCTTAACTGTCTACTTATTCAGCTCTCTAAAATCTACACATATCGGATCTGGTTGTTTTTCTTCTTCCTGATAACAACTGGTGAACACCATTCTGTATGCTGTACCGGGAAGATTAAACCAGCTTTCCTTAACTTCTATAACTCCTCAAACAGTCCGTCCCTCAATTCAAAAGGCATACGCCTTACCTTCTGATGCACAGGATGACTGCCTTCTTTTACATGAATAGTATGCACAGCCAGGATGGGAGGAATGCCTCTTAGCTCATCATAACTCCAAGCAAAAATGTCACGGAATTCTTGGATCAAGGACACATAGTCCTCCCTTTCTGCTGAATTGAGCATGGAACTTAATTTAATTAGCCGCGAATCATTCGGAGTGCCAAGGTCTAACTCAATCACATCCTCGTCTCTTATCCTATCTTGCGGCTCTATCAGCTCATTTAGAGTTATCTGATAAATATCCTCTGTAGTGGACCCCTCTTTAGATTCATCACTGGACGATGTCTCACTACCAGATGGATCATCTGTTGTTTCTAATTCAGTAGAGGATAAAGGAGCTCTCTCACTCTGAGGAGACTGAGGGTAAGCATCGACTATTACTCTATTAGCACCTCTATCTAGAACCACTCGACCGGCGGGTATATCAACTTGACAGTCTGTTCGTAGGATCCAAGGCCTACCTAGCAAAACTCAATAGCTAGGACGTCCTGAAAATCTTATCACCCTAAAGTCCAAGAAGCATTCTACACTTGCGACTGTAACATGAACCTTAGTAACGCAACCTTCTGGTTGTCTTAGACTATCATCAGCCATTCTAGGAAGGGTGGAGCTATCTTTTTGGATGCCTAGACCCAGCCTCTCCATCAACTCTGAACTCATGATATTGACGGAGGACCCAATGTCTACAATAGCATGCTCCACTAATATTCCATCCACGTATGCTGGAACCCTAGGGCAATTCTTTTCAGCATGATCAAACCAATCTTCCCCTACTCGTGCTATGCCCAACATTTCTACAATATACCCAATACACAGGATCTTCTTGAATTCCTTGCGTACTCCTTGAGATAATTTAATCAATTGTAAAAGGTTTACATCTGGTTTAACTTCGCAAATAGAACTTGCTAAATCGAAATCATGATAAGTAGCCAAAGCTCTCTTTTCTCGCCAAACCATCCTTTCTTTTGGTCTCAGCACTAGCTTTGGTGCTTCTTTTTTAGCTCTTGCCTTTCTTGGCACTTTCTCATCCTTCTTAGGATTGACTTTTTTGTCAACAAGCCTTAGAGCTCCCTCTTCCACGCTAGGATTCAGGACTTGTGTCCCCTTATCCCCTTGCTTAGGGTTTTCCTTAACCGATTTTGCATTAGCTTTATCACCCTTATTAGCCTTTTGGCCTCTTGTCACGGCTCTTAGGTTAGAGGTTTCAGCGTCATTGACTCATACAGCCTCAATAAGGCTGACTCCATTGCCTTGTGGCAACTCTTCTACAGTGGTCTTTCCCCTTTGCAATATTTTTCTTGGTCCATCATTTTGCTACATGTTATTACCTTGCGCTCTATGATTAACTGGACTTGGCTGTTTACTCCCTTGTTGGAGGGAACTAATCTTACTCCAACAGGTAGCAGCTAAGTGGCCGGACTTCCCACAAATATCACATTTAACATTTAGACAGTTTCTAGGGAAATGTTGTCCGCCACACCACTTACAGTTGAATCTTGAGGGTCCACCCTCTTTAAGGATTCGACTCCCTATCAAATTCAGCTGCTTCTCCAAGAAATTGACGTCAACAACTATTTGCCAATATTGTTCAGAAATCATGTCGGTTTATGCTTCATCATATCCTTAACTTTGCCAAGGACATTAGATGCACTTGACTCATAGCCTCGATCGTCAACCCGTCGTTCCATTGGCCTAACAATTTGATTGGGTATTGGTTGTTGACTCACAGGAACAACATTAGAATTTGAAACTTGGCCTCCAACATTTGGTGGAGCCAATTGACTAGCCATAGGCATAGTCACACTGGGAGGAGCTGGCACCAAAGGTACATTTTGAACCATGCTTCCTCTCCCATTAGGATTATTCATAGGCATCCCTTAACTTCCATTCGTCAATGGTAAATTGCCTCCAGGTACTAAACCCGCATTAAGATTTATTCGAGAGGAGTAGGCCATTTGTAATCGTGACTCTACTCCTGCCCGCATCTATATCAGCCAAAGCCACACTGCTCAATTGTACTTGAATATTGAAATCCAATCCATGCAAGAAGTATTGCAATTGGGAAGTCGACGAAATGGGAATGTAAGTTTGTAACTTACGAAACACTTCCTTAAGCTTCTTGACATATACTTTCACATTCTCATGGGGGTCTTGGTGCGTTACATTCAAGACACACAACCAGTATTGGCCACCTCTTTCAGGGGCAAATTCTCCTCGAAAAGCTGCATAGAATTGATCGATTGTGGTTATGGTTCCAGACTCTATGCTATGATACCATACCGCAGCCCTTCCTTTTAATGTCATGTTAAAGAACATCATAAGATGTCCCTCATCTTGGATGCGATAATTAAACATTAATCTTTGGAATTCACAAATGGAAAACTCTGCATCTTCTTCAGCTAACCCATTAAATATGGGCAAAGGAACTCCTAAAGCTGGCAAATCTGGCGTCCCTGCAGGAATTGCAATGGGTTGTGCCATGGTGACAATCGGATTAGCAATGGCTGACAGAATCACACCCCCACTTGAAGTGGGTTGACTTGGTGGAAGAGAGAAAGAACTTACGCTTCCTCCTACACCTAAAGGACTATGTGGAGTAGTTGGGTTATTAAGACTACTGCCTCTTATGCGTATCAGGCTACTTCTTTAAGGAGAATAGCGACTTACGATCTCTAACCGCCGTCTAGCCCTCTCAACACATTCTGCTTTTTGTATTTCAGCTTGACCGTCCTTGTCAGAGGATATAAACTAACTTTCTTTTGGTCCCTAGAAACCCTAGATTTGAGAACCACCACTTATTGGTAGCGCCCGGCAGACGCACCACTGATGGGACCTGAAATGGGCCGGCACTGGCTATGGCACTAGCTAGACCTCATGCTCATGACACACAAACACCCTCACGGCCTCGCGGACCAGGAGCGTCAATCTAATGCGAAAGGACAAACTACCCTAAAGCCTAATCTATGCATTTATAGTCCAATGTTTCCCTTTCCATAAGCTCCTCAGAGGGAGAACCCATACACATTGGCAATGCCACAATCACATACATGGAGGCAACCTCTCGGTAGAAACACCGCGGCCCCACTGCAGCTCTCCTACATCGCAAGGATTGGCCCCTTGATGCACTGCTCAACATATAACACAAACGAACACAAACTCCTCTCTTTTATATTTATCGTATTTCCAAGAGATATACCATGTATCCTTACTTCACAGTCGCTTAGGAAACCGCCCCTCTATCCTACGGCAAGGGATAACCTCACACTCTCAATCGTGGGTCAAATTCCTAAGAAAACAATTGCTATGCAGTCCGGGAGCTTTTCCTTTGATACCATGAGCTATGCATAGTTCATAATGTGAATGGTTTAGTGCACAAACATAAGAAAATGAGCATTGTGCATCGTGCAAAACCAATCTTTGCATGATTCCGATGCTAACATTTATATACTGTAAAGAGAAAAGACACCGAGCCTTACGCTCATGCTGCCTTTCTCTTTATTTTAAAACAATGGCCTATAGGCATGATGCAACACATAAATCAAATTTTAATTCATATTTTGATGCTCAACCTCCCCTCTCACCCTACCGTTTAATGTTTTGCATTCGTTGATAGGTGAAAATGTCATTTTATATATATTTCTTTACAAAGAAAGCAATAAACACAGACAAAAGCATAAAAACGAGGGTAAACCGAGGCCAACCTCATGCTCTACCTTCATTATACATTGCACAAACACACATGTAATTTTTTAGAATTTTTCTTTTATCGTTCCTAATATTCTCCCATTTAAAACCCATTTTTCACCATTTTTTAGTATTTTGCCTCTATTTTCTTCAATAAAAAATGACTAGAAATTAAGATTGATTATGGGCTATGGACCTTAGGTTCCTTGACAAAAACATTTTAGGTTTTTGTAGATATTATGTCTCATATTTTCATTTATTTTGCAAAAAATCCCATTTTACCCCTTAAACGCATGTTTTACGGGTTATATGACATTAATTTCAGCCATATCACTTATGATTTTCTGATTTTCTAATTACACACTGTTGAAACTCATAGAAAACAATATCATGATGCATAATCAGCCCATGGGAACAATGTTTCATCAATCAAATAGCATAAAAACGCATTTTTTCTTAATAAAAATTGAATTACCGCTTAGGCTTCATGTGTCGCGATCTCGGTTTTGGTGTGGCACTGCGGGTCAGCCCACATTCAATGTCAAGCATTTTCACAATCAGCAATCTTCATGTCTACAACGATCCGGAAGCAATCCAGTCCCAACCGGACAAGCTTTTCTTCACCATTCTTCATTTTCCTCTTGCACACAAGAAAAACCCCTTAAGGGAGAGAGAGAGAGGAGAGAGAAAAACTAGAATTGGCTCTCTTCATTCACGCCACCATTGGACGGGCGAAGACAGGCGATAAGATCAACAGAGAGAGGGAATATCGGGGGTAATTTCTATTAGGTAGGTTGCTTGTAGGCTGGAATCTCCATCCATCTCCATGGAGCGCATTTTTCGACGCAAATATGGCGCCCTCTTCCTCACATTTTTTTTCTCCTCCTACATCCCCACGATTTCATGCTAAGTTTCATGTTGCATAAAAATTCTTGGGCTCCCAAAGGTCATGCCCACGCTTGGCCAAAACAAGTCCACCTCTTCATATCTTGTCCAATTTGTGGCCATTTCCCCATCCGGCATCTGATTCGAGTGCTGTAAATTTTTGGGCATCTAGCTTGACACCTTGCATTGGCTGGCAACTCTTGACACCCCACACGGCAATCTGAAAAATTATCAAAAATAAATAAGTGTCGCTCGGGCGCATTTTAAAAGTCGTATTTTGCTTGGTGCTTAAAATCATCCTAGTTGGAGCCGCTGCCTTCGATGTTAAATATTTTTTCCCTAAATTCTGGATTTTTTGGCAAATTTTTGGCACATCCCAAGCTCAAAACTCCGCTCTCAGCAGCAAGCCCCCCTGAAATCGACAAGTTTAATTTAAGTCTAGACTTGACCAATGAACAAACCCTCAAAGATGGTTGTTGATGTTGATAGCAAGCAAGTGTATCAATAATCTGTCTAGACATTTTGTTTTACTATGGATACTATTTTAAGTTAACTCCATATCAATGTTATTTGTGCTCTCCACATTGATGACTTTGCAAGTTGCTAGAAGGGTTGGGAAGCATTCGAGAAGAATATCTTGATAGGACACTACAATTTTTAAGTCCAAACTAATGACATTGCCATTGTACATGCTACTTTTAGCTCGGATAGGTGGGCTTCACTCTCTATCTTGAAGGCCCTATCAAATGTGCTATGTGCTTCCACCATCAACTCAAATGTGCACAAAATAATTCTTGTGAAAATGGAGTTGGGTGAAGCATGTATTTGGTACACACCTACATGGAAGGGTGTTGCAAACCATTGATATTAGAAGAGCCATAAGGGCCAACTAGGTAGCCATGCATGGAGCAATAAAAATTAACCTAGAGTGGCTCTATCCAATACTATATAAAGGTTGAGTATAGAAGTGCTACTATGGCAACATATGAGATGGCATGGCTACAAAAGTTTTTGGGTGATTTGGATGTGTAGGGAGATGGTCTAGTTGTCATTCACTATGGCAACATGAGGAGCATATAGTTAGCTAGGAACCCAGTGTTCCATACTAGGATAAAACACATTGAGGTGTATTATCACTTTGTGAGAGAGAGGGTACTTGGAGGAGAGATTGACTTGGTATATGTCAACATACATGATTAGATAGCTGGCATTTTCACAAATGCATTGGGTGCAGAGAAGCTTCAAATTTTTTGAAGTTCACTTGGAGTTGCAAAGATAAAGTTGAGCTTTTTTCTTTTTTTAGGGGGGGGAGAGGGGAGTCATGAGATGGAAAGCTCAACATATGCAGACATTAATGATGGATCACATGGCTAGATGGGTCCACACATCTACACTTAGCACATCAATGTTCATTATGATTCTCACATGGCCACTGACTTATCACTTATTATATTTAGTTGCTATACCTACCTACAATTGGCATAGTTATGGCACCAATTGATTAGTATAGTCAATTATGCATTCTTTGACTTAGTAGGCCACTTTTCTTTATATTGTATCTTATCTATGCTTTTTGTACATTGTATTGTGTGTGAAAGAAGAAGAAAAAAATAGCAAGAAAACATTTTTTTCCTTCGTCTCTCTTCTTATGTTCATGATTGAGCTTCCTCTTGTGTCTATGGTGTGTGTATGGCACAACAGCTCAAGCAAATCCCCCACCACACGATTCGTGATGTACTTATAGACTTTGTATGTATAGGCCCACACATATCGCTACACATTGTATCAAATAATTCACCCTTTTTTGTGTTTAAGTTTTTCTTATGATTGAACATACATGCTTTTTGTGTATACAATGCTTTAAAAAAGAAACACAAGAAAAATTAAGGAAAGACAAGTAACCAAATGAGATAATATTCACATTCCTTATCCAGACACATGTCCCAATTGTTGATGCCACAACAATACATTTGGTTTCTTTGTAATTGTAATTACATGAATTTTGACAACATATATATAAAAAGGATACAAAGTGTCATGTCTTGATTCTATAGCAATAATAAATGATTCATTGTGGACTTTCCAAGACTAACTCCCAAAGGTAGTGGAGGATCCCAAGTCATCCAACCAACTAGTGGATATTAAGATTTTAATAAGCAAATACATGGCATTCATACCAAAGAGAAAAGGTTGATCCATTCTAAAAAGCAAACTACATATCACTTGCATCAATTATATCACATACATAATCTTTATTGACATGGATCAACTCACACTTGTTATTGTAATATAAACAAAATCACTTCTTATTAGGATTCATATGAAAAAATGCACCAAAATCAAGAATCCAATATTGTGAAGATTTTTGCTTTTAATTGACTAAGATTGTTGTCTATTAGCTACAACTAACATATGTATAAGAAAAGTAGTAATAAATAGCACCTCATCATCATCATTATACATACTTATCACACTACACTGATTTATTCAAAATTTACCTTTCTTTTACCTTCTTTCTATCAATGTCCTTATCCTCCTTCTTCCTATACTTTTTCCCTTACTTTCATTTTTAATAATCCTATTTAATATGACCTATTTTATCATGATGGAATCTTTCAATATCTTTCTTTAGTTTGTTATATGACGATTCAGGATCTTGGTTCTTGTCTTTTCCTCTTTCTTCTTGAGTTGCCAATGCTTGACCATTTCTTTCTTAGATTCATGCATATCTCTTCAGCTAATAAATTATCCACGAGGTCATTAAACTTCAACTCACCATCAGGAGGCAAAATATTGATGCTTGTTTTACATATATTCCATAATACATGTAAGGATAAAAGCAAAAGGATTGCCTTAACCTCATCTTCAAAATTTAACTTTTAAGCCTGCATCTGACTAAATATAATTCTGATGAAGGGAGAAGCCGAAGTGGAACCAGGAGTAAGAAAAAGTGAGAGAGGTGTGAGCTATGGTGGATGGAGCAACAGAGCAAGCGAGAGAGTCTTAAGATGTGGGAACTCCAATAGTCACAATGTGTGACTGGCCTTCCCTTCATTCAAACACCACTGAAAGAATAAAGAGTGAAGTGATAGTGATGGGCACCCATTGCATGTAGTGTATAGGTGCGGGTAGCTGTTAGTGTAATAATACATGGGTGGCTAGGCATAGGCACCTTTATCCCTAACAACCTCCCACTTAAATGTGAATGTGTCTTGAGTGAAGAGGGAACAAGAGAAAAAAATTACAAAGTACTAAGTGTACATAGAACAAAATAGGATGAGAAATAGAGGTCATCTCATCCAATGTCCATCAACTTCTTAAGAAAGGAAAAATGCTTTGTTGAGAGACTTTTTGTGAGCAAATCTATAAAATTTTGGTCAGTTGAGATCTTAGCAAGGTCAACACAATTGTCCTCAATGACCTCTCTGATAAATTGGTACCACACCTCAATGTACTTTGTCTTCACATGGAAGATCGAATTCTTGGCTAATTAGATAGCACTTATAGAATTTGAATGCACTGTAGGGACCATATCAATCATACAAAGGTTTACCACCAGGTGACCTAACCAAAGAGCCTCCTTGTAAGCCTCAATGGTAACTGCAACATACTCGGCCTTTCTAGTATGAGGATTGTGAATTTTTGCACCCTATACATCCAAGAAACACCATCCCTATCAATGGTAAACATAGAGCCAGAGGTGGATTTCCTACTATCTGCATGTCCTACATAATTAGAGTCAATGTACCCTATGAATCCTGTATCCAAACCACCATAACATATGCATATATCTACTATGCCCTTTAGGTACCTCATGATATCATTGACGATATACCAATACCACTTGCTAGGTGTAGCCATATAGCATGCCACAACCCCCACTACAAAAGCTATGCTAGGATGAGTGGCTATCATGGCATACATCAAATTGCCCACTATGGATGCATAAGGAATCTTGGCCATCTCGGCCTTCTGCTCATCAGACTGCGGACAATCGGCTCGACTCACCTTCACATGAGAAGGAAAAGGACAACCAATATGCTTAGTTTCCTACATATGAAACTAATCAAGGATCTTTTGGATCTACTCCTTCTATGACAAGTAAAGGAGTCCCTGAGAGTGGTCATGTGTTATGTGTATCCTAAGAATATGTGAGGCTTATCCCATGACTTTCATCTCAAAGCTCTTCTTGTGCTTACTTTTTAGAGCATCCAACTCATTAGGAGCTCTCCCAACAATCAACACGTCATCCACATAGAGCGCCAAAATCAAAAGGCTACCATCACAAGCCTTATGTGTCTATAAACACAAATCCATATCACTATATGTATAGCCCTTTGAATGCATAAAAGCATCAAACTTGTGGTACCGAGTGCTTGATTAAGGCCATAAAGGGTCTTTCTTAATCTGCACACTAGGTGTTCCCTGGCTTTTTTCTCAAAGCCCTTAAGCTGCTGCATATAAATCTCCTCTCATACAATCACATAATCAACGAAGGGCTCAAACCACTCAAGAGGACATCTAGCTCTAGCAAAGCATCTCAAGGCACAAGAGCTGAGGAGCCTAAACATTCTATCTAACATCATGATCATGGGCCACTAAAGCATCACTTGCTGTTGTTAATGGTTGTCTAGCTAGTTGTACAAGAGAAGGAGGTTCCTCCTGAAATATAACCCTACGTATCTCGACTATCTACTCAAGTTTCTTATGCATATTTTCCTCATGGAAAACTACATCATGGATGGAGATGAATTTCTTAGCCCATGGATCTTATAGGCGATAACCCGTATCGTCTATACCTCCATAACCAAGAAAGATGCATTTCACAGACTTAGGATCCATCTTTATGCACTTGTTCTTGGGTACATGGCAGAAGCCTCACAACCAAAATACATGGAAATGAGCATACGAGGGAGATTTTCTAGAGCACAACTCCTCTACAACCTAAAAGTTAATAATACTATAAGGAGATTGATGGATCAAGCGTACGGCAGTAGTCACTGCCTCAACAGCCTAGAACTGCTATGGTAAGTTTGCTTGCTAAGCATACGATGGACCCTTTCTTGTATTGCCATGTTCATGCACTCAACCATACCATTCTGGGGTGGGGTGTATGGGGGGTCAACTGATACTTAATACCCCTGTCATCGCAAAACTAAAAGCATTTAGAGACATACTCACCCCCATTATTTAACTATAAGCATTTTAGCCTATAGCCAGATTGGTTGTCAAAAAATGCAAGCCAATGTTGAAAGCTCCACCCATTAGTTGTCATCAAAGCACATGCCACTAGTGCGAGGTCCACCTACCTAATCTAGCTTCAACTTTGTTCCAACTTTGATTTTTACTTTTGTGTTTTTGAAACATTGACATTTACCGTGGCGAATCAAGGACAAATTGATGTATTCACATATGTATCCAAAGAGGATAGATTGGACGGCAATAACTATTCTCTATGGTCCTTCATGATGAAGAATGTGCAAACTGCAAAACATCTTTGGGATTATGTTAGTGGTGGTGAAGAAGTTTGTCCTAGAGTTGTGGCTTGTGCAACACCTCCCCAAGGAAGACATGGCCAAAGGGTCAACCACTTTCCCAAAGATTAGCTGCACAAAAGGCTTGGGACACATAGGATGCTCAAGCATTGTCACTAATTGCATTGGTAGTTTAGTGGTCTATAATCCCAAATATACAGCCTATAGTCTCTTCATGAGAAGCATGGCTCACACTTGAGCATATGTTTGCTAGAAAAAATGAGATATGCATCTCTTTCTTGAAAAAGGATCGTGAGAATGTGAAGATGGATGAAGATGATGCCATGCAAGATCATCTTAACAAAATTGAGGACTTGCATGATCAATTAATGAACGTATATGATTATTAGTCTGATGCATAGATGATCTCTACTACTCTGAATTCCTTGCCACCCTCTTATTTGGCCTTTCACACGGCCTTAAATCTCACCATGAGAATTTCTCCGCAACCACCTACCTTTCTTCAATTGGTTAGTTTGCTTCTAGAATAAGAGCAAATAAGAAAGAATAATGGGGTGGATGTTGTAGCCTCTTAACAAGATTTTATGGGCGAGATAGAAGGGCAAGGGTAGCTAGTCTAGAAATGCTCCATAGAGTTCTAGAAATTCAAATACTTCACAGAGCAACAAGAAACAAGGGGCACACAAGCCAAGAAGGGAAAGTGTTGTTATTGTAAGAAGCCATGTCACTACATTACAGAATGTAAGAAGCACATTGCCAAGGAGGAGTCAAGGGGACGTTTGTTTCTAATACACCTTCTACTGCTATAGACCCACGCTTTTGTTGTAGACCATGACTACTATTTTTACACTTGTAGTTATGATTCTTCTTAGGCTAATAGAGCATTTAGCTCTAATGAGGAGGCTAGCACTTGGTTCTTTGACAATGGTGTTTCTAAGTACATTACATCCCGCAGGGATTCGTTTTCCTCTGTTATTATAGCTCCTCTTGGCAAATTTGTGCAATGTGCCAACAATTCATCTTACCCTATTAGAGGTGTTGGGGAGATTGACTTGAAATCCAATTGGTGGCTCTACTCTCCATTTATAAGATGCATTAGATGTGCTAGGGATAAAGAATAATTTGTTGTCCATTTCTTCTTTAGTAAAGTATGGTATGCAAGTCAGATTTGATGATGACAAATGCATGGTCAAGGATAATGAATTTTTTGCTTTGGTATTGATTGGAATATTATGTCAAGGATTCTATGAGTTAGATGCTTATTTGATTGATCAGTCAGTCTATTTAGGATCTATTCTTACCCCTACTATGTCACAAGTAGAGGTATGGCATGCTCACATAGGGCATGTTAACTATGGCAGTTTGATGCTTATGTAACATACATAGATGCTAGATGGCTTACCTCTCTTGAAGAGACCTCTTCAACATATTTGTGAGGAATGCATTTTGCGGAAAATGCATTATTTCTCTTTTCCTCGCGATGGTGCTTTTAAGGCAATAGCCAAACTACAGATTGTGCATTTGAATGTGTGTGGATCCATGGAGACAAAGTCATGGGGTGGATGTTATTACTTTGTCACCTTCATTGATGAATTTGCTTGTTTTTGTTGCATCTACTCATTGGTAAAAAAGTTAGAGGTACATGATACATCTTTGGCTTTTATTGCACTTGTTGAAAATCAATCTGGCTAAAAGATTAAAACTCTCCATTTGGACCAAGGGGGGAACACATGTCTTCCTTATTTTTTGAAGTAGAAAGGCGTTTCCCATTAGTATACTATTGTATATACTCCACAGCATAATGGGTTTGCAAAAAGGAAGAATCAATCACTCATGGAGATGGCCAGATTTATGCTAAAAGCTAATAATGTGCCACATGGCTTTTGGATGGAAGTAGTTATGTATGCTTGTCACATCTTGAATAGGTGTTGTACTAAGGCATTAAAAAATGTCGTGCCATTCGAGGCTTGGAACAGTCAAAAACCTTCAGTTGGCCACTTTCATAACTTTGGGTGTCTTGCATATGCTCATATTCCCAAAATACTAAGAAAGAAGTTGGACAACAAGGCTGTCAAATGCATTTTTGTAGGGTACAACAATGAGAGAAAAGGATACAAACTCTATGACCATGTTTCCAAGAAAGTCTTTATCAAGAGGGATGTGCTTTTTGATGAAAAATCGGAATTATCTCTTACTAGTTTTGACACATACCAGACTGCAAATGATGTGTTTGAAGGATTGCTGCCCTTTTTTTGTGACACAGCTGGAGTTTCAATAAATAAATAAAATGTTCAGTCAGCTGCTCTATTAAGAAATGCAAAAATTTGGCCTATGGTTGATCTGAATATTTAGCAATATGCTAAATTTGAGGTTCATCAAGAGCTTGTACATAATCAAGAAGCTAGGCAAATGCCTAGATGGTACTTGCAGGCTATGAAAGATAATCGTTTGTATGCTCCTATTGTTGGTCATGCTAGAAGACAAGCATGTCTACATAATCATGCTAATACAATGGAGTATGTTATGGCAGCACACACACTTGATGATGAGGAGCCTAATTGTTTTGAGGATGCACAACAGAGTATGCATTGGATGGCAGTAATGCAAGATTATTTTGATTCTATCATTAAAAATCAAACATGGAATTTATTGACATTGCTTGTTGGAAAGAAAGCCATTGGTACTAAATGGATCTATAAGCTTTAAAAAAAAGTGGCTAGATCCATTGATAAGTACAAAGCCAGGCTTGTGGAAAAAGGCTACGCACAAAAGAAGGGCATTGATTATGAGGAGACATTTGCTCCTACATCTTGCATAACTGCTATTTTGTGTGTGGTTGGCTACCCATTATGGTTGGATTGTGGACCAACTCAGTATTAAAACTACATTTTTACATGGGGAACTTCAGGAAGAAGTGTATGTATAGCAACCCATTGGTTTTGCAATTGAGGGGTCCAAACACTTGGTATGCAAGTTGAAAAAGACTTTGTATGATTGGAAGCAAGCTCCATGAGTTTGGTATGCATAAATTAATGTGGTTTTACTGAGCCAAGGGTTCATTAATAGCCCATTAGATTCTAATCTTTACATATGCAAAGAAGGGGGATCTTTGCTAGACATTTGTCTTTATGTAGATGATCTTTTGCTCATAGGGAAACATGCTAATCAGATTTCAACATTCAAGAAAAATTTGTGGCAAACTTTATAAATGTTAGATTTAGGGCCTTTACATTACTATTTGGGCATTCATTTTATCCATGATACTAGATGCATTGGATTGTCTCAGTCCAAATATATTGGTAAACTCCTTGAGAGATTTGGCTTCCAAGATTGCAAGCCAATTAGCACACTAATGAGACTAGACTCAAGCTATCTTTGCATGATGACAATGATATGTTTGACATTCATATGTATACTCCAACAACTGGATGTCTCATTTATTTATGCAACAAAAGGCCAAATATTCAATTTGCAATTTCAACCCTGAGCAGATATATGCATAGCCCATGCATGTCACATTGGCAAGCTGTGAAGCATGTTTTTTGTTACTTGAAGGGTACTAGGACTCTTAGATTGCTTTATACCAAGGAGGGGAACACTGCAACTACAAGCTTACAATGATTTAGACTGGGCTGGTGATTTTGATTCACGTCACTCTACAAATGGAAACTATTTCTTTATTGGCTCATCTTGCATCTCTTAGCTTAGCAAGAAACAATCCATTGTTGCCACATTGTCTTGTGAAGTTGAGTACACGGAGGCTTTGACTACCATAGTTGAATGTCTATGGCTAAGGTGTATGTTGGCTGATCTTGATGTATCTATCACGGAGCCTACTCCTTTGTTTACTGACAATCAAAGTGCCATTGCAGTTGCTCTGAACTTAGTGTTTCATGCATACATGAAACACATAGAGATCCACTATCATTTTGTCAAACAGATGCTACATGCAAGAGATATTAGACTTATCTATTATCCTATCACCAGCAATGTGACAAACATCTTCACCAAATCTCTTTCTTGTGACAAATTTGAAGCATTCACAATGCTTTAAATTTCATCTCCTTTGGTGAATGATCATTGTATGCTAATCACTTTTCATTCCAAGGTTTGGCTCATGCCTACACTCAAAAGGAGTGTCAATTATCTATAGTAGCACACTAGGCCACTTTTTACTCTCCTTATGAGAGGTTTTTCCCCCCAATTACACTATTTTTTATTTTGCATGTTTATGTCGCACAATTCAGTCACTTACCGTACTTTACACCTTTCAAGTGTGCATGTACCTTAACAACCCTAAGGTGTAAGGGTTGGACTTTGTACTTTCACTATGACACTTGGGAATTGCATCATGTATAGTATTGTGCATTCACTCTCACTCACTCTACTATCAACTGTGTACTCTCACAGCTAAGAGGTTTCATCTCCATTCTCACAATAAAGGGAGGGACCATATATATTTCTTCTTATTAATACAAGAAATGCAAGTTGGCTCTTTGGAAAAAAGTGATCCAAAAGGAAAGCGAGTCTAGAAAACACCATTATTGAAGCAAATGATATTTATGTGAGATTTTAGGATCACCATCATTGAAGTAAAGGATATTTACCATGAGATTCAAGGACCATGAGCTATGTTGATCCATGAAGTTGGAAGGAACCCAACTCATTGCCCTCTAAGACAAATGGTAATGTTTTCTATAAAGGATTATTGCAACACACCACTTCTAGTAAGTGACTTGAGAGGTTAGTTTTGGGGACAGTTGCACTTTGGTGAACTATGCAAGGAGTGTGTTGGGGTGAGCCCTTGCCCATTAGGGGGGGTGTGAAGCTTGGATGCAGATTTGGTGCTCATTTGGGGTGCCTAGCATGGAAGGTAGATGACATTTAGGATGGATTAGGATTAGATTACCAAAGTTGCCACCATGTGTGATTAGTCTCACTTAAATATATAGGGAGAAGATGCAAGAATCTACCACCTATAGTAAGGTTCTTACCTGATTTTAATAACTTTCAAAACTATTAGAATGCTATAAAAAAGAAGCCCTATGTATACTATGTGTAAAATGAATATTGACTATTCTTGTATCTGTCAAAATTTTTAATTTAAGCTACTATCTTCTTATCCTTCAATCTCATCTAAGTGAGCGTGAGAGAGATTGAGAGCTTGAAAGAGAGAGATAGAAACAGAGACAGAGACAGAGAGAGAGAGAGAGAGAGAGAGAGAGAGAGAGAGAGAGAGAACTCTTCCCATCTATATTCCCCTTCTTCTCTCTCTTCTCCCATCTCTCATCAATTGGTGGAGGTAGTGGTTGTTGAGAGGTGACATTAGTTGGTCAAAGTTAAGGTCAAAGGAGTCAACAAAGACCAACAGATCAAAGGGAAGTGAATGTGAAGCTAACTAAGCAAGTTAGAAGTCGAATGAGGTGTTGATGGAAAATATTGCATAATTGTTTTTACAAAGTTTGGGCTCATTGTGGACACTCACACTCCACAAACAAGGCATCTAGTTGTATATTGGCATATCTTGTAAGAAATGTTTTTTGAAAAGAGTGACAAATAGGCTCACTTTCATCTAAATTGTAATAACTCTTGAAGTCACATTTATTTTATTGTATTTATGTATGCACAAAAGACTTGCCAATGTAAATTTGTAGATAAGTTGGTTAGATCATGTAAAAGTCAGTTCCATAATACTAATATTTAAAGGCCAAAGGGTATATGTGCAACTAGATTATCAAACATGAGAGAGGATATGGATTGAGGCTACAGGCATGCAAATGACTGAATGAATAAATATACACAGACAATGTGTACATTGAATAGAGAATCCCATTACTCTGTATATAAACTTATGAGCTCCTACTTCCATCTTCTCCCTTCTTGATTTCACTATGACCAAAGCTAAAGAAAGTGAAAGTGTATGTATCTCAATGAGAGGCTCAAGGGACAAGGAGAATTTTTCTACTCGACTCTTTGCTTTTTTTCTCTTCTTTCTTCTTCTTCTTCTTCTTCTCTTCTCTTCTCTTCAACCACAATTGAAAAGCATTAGACAACCATAGTTTCACCTTGACAAAAAGAGAGTGAAGGGTGACGGAGCAAATGAGGAACCAAAAAGAAGAAATTTTTTCTTTGTTCTTACATCCTCTTTTCTTCATTGTACTTTGCTTCTCTTCTTGGTGATAGTGGAGGCAATGTCGAAAAATGGGTTTAAAGAGATGGCTTGAGAGCTTCAAGCAAGCACTGATCAAATCATGAAGCCATCAAATCTCATTTCAATGAATTAGACTACAATAATGAAGATAATAATTGGTAGGTCTACTAAAACCTTTTACATTCCTTTGTTCTTTCTCATTCGTGGGTTTATTAGAGAGAGGATTGTTGATTTGGAGCTAGAGAACAAGCCAACCATGTGAGAGGTAATTGAACCATGGAGTGAATGGAAGCTCTTAAACCTATAAGAGTTCTACCCATATCCTATTGTTGTGGATTGGGGTAAAGGCAAGTGCATATGAATGTACACTAGAGTCACCCATCAATGGGATATACATATACATGTATCATTCGTACATGTATCATTGGAAACTTTAAAATTCACAAAAAATAAGCCATGGGTCAAATGGAATATCGCATATCGAATATAGTGTTGCCAAACCACTAAATACAATAAAGATATTGTGCATTAGCCCATGTACAATTGATCATTGATGTGTACGTGATTGCATATTGAATTTATCCTCAACAAAACTACTTTCAAAATTAGAAACTTGGAAATACGCACAATGAAAATCATGAAAAAATAGAATATCAAATATCAGATTTGGCATTTCGAAACCATGAAATACACAGTAGATAGTGCATTGCACCAAAGTACTTTGGCATTACGAAACCACTGCTATCAGATCTTTTTTAGACCAATGCTATCAAATACTTGAAGGTCTACTGGAAATATAAAACATTACTAAGCTCCTTATAATCTACAACCAAGCCTGAGCTAAAAACATAGATCCAATTACAAGATAGCTTCTCAAAGCATATTGTTGACATTAAGATTAAATGCATCCTTGTTGCGGATCCTATGAACAAGAACCATATCTATGGGCTTAATAGTGATATGTTGGGCATGAATGGCGAAAAGTTAAGAATCACCCATTAGATCAATCAAGTAACTTTTAGCTGCTTCTTGGAGAGCAAGCAAGGCTTGGCTTGACCATTGCCCCACATTCCTTGCTTGGTTCCTTGAAAAGAACTTGTGATAATGCCCTAATTGCAAATCTTGCAGTATTTCTCACACCAACCTAGAGAATGGTGCCTTAGGAATAATCAAGTTGGCACTCTTTTGAAATTTTCTTATCTCACGTAGCGCAATTGTGTTTGGTCTCCATCTTCGCTTCTTATGTGTTGGAGGATGTGTATTACCAATTGGAGCAGTAGTGGGAGGTGGAGCAATTGGAGCTCGATTCAGAGATATGGTAGACTAGGAGCTGTCTCAGACACCATCAGGCCGTTCTGTTAGATATACTTTGGTGCGCTCTAATGCTTCAGTTTTTAGTAGATGAGGTCAACACTCCAAACTTGGGCCGGATAGAGGGAGTGGTTTTGGAGGATGCTATGGAGATGTGGATGCAATGGCTCGGGATACATGTGCTACTCCTCGCTCTTATGCAGGTTCAAGAGAGAGTAGCTTAGGTTGTTGTTGTGGAGGTACCGATGCAGTGTCTTCGTCTCCTCATTCTACTGGAGTTGCGTCACCTGTGAGATTTGTCACAGTTGTGGGGACGTCTACTCCAATCACTCCAAGTTTTGCTCAATCATCCATAGTTAGTACCCTTATGGGTGCTACTCCCAGAGATATCACCCCTGTAGGTACACCACATGTACAGGGGTCTCCTGGATATGCCCAGGAGCATGGTCGCAAGTGGGAGAGGACACATCTTAGGCATACCCTAGAGAGGTATGGATACCTTGTAGATGATAGGACAGGAGTTGTCATCATGAATGATGAGGGGTGGAGGGTGATGGCTCGTATGAGAGAGTTGAGCCACAACAAGTTTTTTGATACAACATCTTTGATCATTGGAAGAACATATCATAGGGGAGCAAGGACCACATAGTAGCATCCTTGCATGAGGAGTTTTTGGTACCCATCGCAACAGATAGGTTTTCCATAGGCTGGATGGTGGAGTGCATGCATACGTACGTCTCACACAGACGATCGGATGCATGCAAGGCACTTAAGAGTGGGGCCTCAAAGCTCGAGTGGCTAGACGTAGATGACTAGCACTGACTCAAGGAGGAGGCTATAGATTCTCCAAGACATTGGAGACAATAGCACAAGGCGGCAAGGGCACGACTGGAGGCATGAGTGATTCATCATCTTGGGAATGGCAACCACATGACTTATCTAGAGGACTTTGTAAGTTTTTCTTTTATTTTTTTTGCTTATTTTTTTGCAATATCCCTTGTACTGACAATTGTGTTTTTAACAACTGTATTTTATTTTCTTTGCAGCACTCCATTACAAACCGCAGTCCCATCGGCCTAGAGACTCAATATGTAGAGAGACACGGTCTCCCTGCATGCGGCGGCCCAGTAAGTCACTCATATTTCTTATTCGTATTTACTAATTTTAATTAAAATGCATTACAGTATGGTGGACTGATGTGTAGTTGTTTCTTTTTTCGTAGAGTCCATTTGACACTCCTTTACGACAAGATGAGCTTTCAGATAGCGAGGATCTATAGCTTGCCCTTGGATCCGTGGAGCATACGTCATCTTCTTTTTTAGTCATGTGATTTATGTAGGCATTTTCTATGTACTATGTTATTATCATCCTTTGTATCTTGCCATGATTCTATCGTCGCTTTTGTTACAAAATCTTGCATTTATTTCATGTATCAATCTTATGGATTCAAGTACGCTTTGCCTTCATTTTGATGAGCATTGTACACTTTACTATAACTCTTTTGTATGGCCCAAATACATCACATAGTGCTATTTGTGGCAGGGAAACTTGCTGCCTTGCATTAGTTTTTTTTTCTATGTAACCGTCATTATTAGCGTCGCAGTTTGCATCGCTATTAGCAATGCAAATAGTGATGGTTCTATAGCATTGCTAATATCGATGTTTTTTGCAATGATGGGAGACAGATTTTTAAATGAACATTTTCATTGCTTTGAACGTCGGTATGAGGGTTGTATCTTGTAGTGAATCTAGAGATAAAATAGAGGATACAAGTAGTGAGCCACATACTGAAGAGCTTATAACAGCATTGGAGACTAATGAAATGATGACAAAGGATCCACTTGATACCTTTGCTCCTATGCAGAGATATGAGATTCCATTTGGGTTTGATCAATTACCTTTGTCCATTCAATGACTTTACTTCCATTATTGGAGAGAGAGAATATGAGAATCTCATAGTACTAGGAGCTATAGGTCTTTCCAGTCCTCTTGTAAAGAAGATAATGGTAATTCTTTGAATGATGAAGTTGTTTCATGTTTTGCTACAAAGATTAATTGGGAAGAAAAATGGAGAGATGAATTGTCCTCATCATCAAGTGGTTGAGATGCCCCAAAGAATTGTGTCTCGTTTAGTGGATGCTCTGGAGGATGAAATTTTATGTAATAAAGATGAGGTTGCAAATGATAGTGATCTCATTCGACCATTGCTGAATAAAATAACTCAACTACAAATAGATAAAGTTGTTGCAGAGCATGAAGCATTAAAGAACAAAAGTTGGCTCAATCCTTACTGTTATATTACGATGAGGAGATGAATCCTTTAGAAGATATTGTGTTCCAAACTGAGAATTTTCTCAAGAAAATATTACAAGAGAATCGGAACATGGAACAAGTACAATCACAATTTATGGATCAATTAGCTATGCAGGCTGCAATGATCAGTTCTTTGGAATGATTTCAACAGTAAAATATGAAAGAGTCATGGTACCCAATAATTGGGGGCTTGGGGCTACAAATGTCCCTTTGCTTTATCATCAATTCCATCAAATAAATCACCTCAATCGGGGAGTGTCTTTACGATCAAGGATGGGAAGTTTATCTGCACATGTAAGTGGAGAGTGCGGTAAAAAACAGATTTGATCACATCCTGCTGAAAAGGTTATGGATTTTACAATTTATGTGGTGATGGGATTGAACCACGTATTTTATGAAGCGAACCAATTTCATAAAGCTTAAGAGGATTATTCACTATTTAGTTTGTCAAATACATGGTGAAGCAAATGAGAATCTTCATTTGTTGATACTCAAATTGAAACAGAAGAAATGGAGGTGGGCTTACCAAGATCAACAATGTCTTGAGCATCATAATCAGATTCTACGATGTTATCATTAGAATTTGCATGACTAAAGTAAAAATAAATATACAGATGCACAATATTATTTAAAGGGCTGGCAAGTGTCCAAGAAGCAAGATGTGTTAGATCATTATATGGTTGAGATTACTGAGTTCTCACACTTAGAAGAGTCTTCCAAGGTGTTATTTGTGTATCAAATGTCTTTCAAACCTCCATCTCAAGATTTATTATTTGACATTAATGATGGGAAACCTATGGGGGTGAGTAATTGGTTAGGCCATGTACCTATGAAGAAATCTGTTGCGATACCAGTTATAAAACCTAATAGGGTTCAAACAGTTTATGTGCGTAATTTCGAAATTGAAACAAACCGTTTTGAAGTGGCACCTAATAAGTTTATGTTATTAGGTAGTCAGTTGCAAGGTGTTTCTTTCGAGAAAATATAGAATGTTCTTAAGAAATATTCTCATGTGTTTTCTTGGAGCTATGTGGATTTGAAAGGTATGAAACCTGAATTGTGCCAACATTATATTGATATTGAATGTGGTGTTAGACCTATACGTTAACGTCGACGGCACACAGATCCTAACTATGCAGACAAAGTGCATGCTGAAATTACTAAATTACTTGATGTGGGTTTTATCTATCCTGTTGCGTACGTTGACTCGGTTTCACCTATAGACATTGTTCCTAAAAATAACTCTAATAAAATTCATATATGTGTGGATTATCACGCATTGAATAAGCACACTCGTAAAGATCATTTTCCATTGCCCTTCTCTGATCAATTATTAGATCAGGTGGTTGGACACGGATTATATTCTTTTATGGATAGGTTTAGTGGCTATAATCAAATTCTAATCAACCCTGAAGATCAACCCAAAACTACTTTCACTACAGAAAGGGGGACTTTTCCTATAAGATAATGCCATTTGGTTTGTGTAATGCACCAGCTACTTTTTAGAGAGCAATGATGGCAATTTTTCAAGATTTTTTAATTTAGTGGATGGAAGTTTTCTTAGATAACTTCTGTGTGCATGGTGATGAAGAAATATGGCTGATCAATTGGAGGGAGTATTCCAATGTTGTGAGAGTACAAGAGTTTCTTTAAATCTAGAGAAGTGTATTTTTGGAGTGTCGCGAGGCATATTGCTAGCCCACATAGTTTCGAGTGACGTTATTGCAATGGATATGGAAAATGTACATAAAATTGTTGATTTACCTGCACCACAAAATTTGAAGAAATTATGAGGGTTTCTTGGTCATTTAAATTTCTATCAATGTTTTATTGAGACATTTGCAGTAGTTGCTACACCTTTAATTGCCTTACTTAAGAAGAATCAACCTTATGATTGGGATTCAACATGCCAAGCTGCATTTGAGAAATCAAAAGCTAAGTTGGTTGAAGGACCAATTTTGGTCTCACTTGACTGGTCTAAAGAGTTTCATATTCATGCTGATGTTACTATGGATACAGTGGGAGTGGTTCTATGTCAAGAAAATGGTAAGAATATTGGTCACCCACTTTATTATGCTAGCCATAATTTAAGTGGCACCAAGAAAAATAATACAACTAAGAAAGAGTGTTTATCGATGGTGTTTGCTATTACTAAGTTTAGACATTATTTGTTGGGCAATAAGTTTATTTTCTATGTGGATCATGAATCACTAAAGTACTTATAAAATAAACCCAAACTTAGTGGCGGAGTTACGAGATGGATGTTGCTTTTTCAACAATTTCATTTTGAAGTCATTACTCGTACAAGTAGGTCACATGTTCTTGCAAACCATATGTCTCAATTAATTACTAACGATATAGAGAAAGGTGTAGATGATGACTTACCTCATACTCAATTATTTGAAGTTTCTATCACAATACTGTGGTATGCTAATATTGCTAATTTTCTTAGCATGGCTAAATATCCACCAATTGCAACAAAGCATGAATGTTGTCGTATTGTATTGCAGCCAATGGTCCTATGTTTTGATGTCAGGCTATCTATATAAGTATTTTACTCGTGAGGAAATTTATTGAAGGTGTGTTCGAGAAGATGAGATACCACGGATCTTAATTGTGTTACATGATGAACCTTCTGGTTGCCATTTTGCAGGAGATTTGACATACTAGGACACCGACTACATGCTCTGCAATGCCATTAAACCTCATATTAGCCCTTGTACCTTTTGAGAAGTGGGGTATCGATTTTGTCAGTCCAATTGATCCACCTACATGATATCATTCTAATAAGTGTATTTTGGTATGTACTGATTATGTAACTAAATGGGTGGAAAATAAAGCACTCAAGACTGATTGGGGCAAGGATGTCTCTCTATTTCTTTATGAGAATATTATTACTTACTTTGGTTGTCACTAGAATTGGTTAGCGATCGTGGATCTCATTTATTGAATAATTTAATTTTGAAATTGATAGATCTTTATAAAATTAAACATCGAAAGTCTACCCCTTATTATCCTCGTGCCAATGGTGCTATTGAAGTTACTAATCATATGTGATGGCAATTTTGACCAAAACAGTAGCTGAGAATAGACGTGATTGGGATGAGTGTTTACTAGAAGCACTCTAGGTGTATCAGACTGCTTACAAGGTAACAACTAATAATACACCTTTTAGTTTGGTCTATGGGACTAAAGCTGTATTTCCTATTGAGTTGGAAGTTCCCACTTTGCATGTTGCATTATTTGATTGCCTTAGTGAGTGGGAAACTCTTAGCAAGTTAGTCAAGCTGGATCACAATCATATGTTTGATCTACAACGTATCGAAGCATGTTATAACGAAGGAAAGCCTGGCATGATAGACACTTGAAGCTTAAAGATTTTTAGAAGAATGATTTAGTTTTATTGTATGGTAGTCCTTACTATAAATTTCCAAGGAAACTTCATATCCGATGGTTAGGTCCATTTCAAGTTAAAGTGTATGATAACGGTTCAATGGATATTCAAGACTTTGAGGCAATTCATATACCTTTTCGAGTTAATGGTCTTCGTTTGAAACCTTTTGTGACTTAGTTGAGAAGTTTGGGTTGAATGGTGTAGATAGATTATTTAAATGTTTTTCTTGCTTATTTTGTTGTTTTGTTTCGTTTTTTTGGGGGGGGGGATATATTCTTTTTAGGATACAAGTATGGAGATTTTGTGGATGGATGCCCTCAGACCTCATCTTGATGATGATAGTCTTGATCCTATGCATACATGACCTTATAGCATTCCTTATTTTCAGACACATAACAAGTTTTTGTACGCTCTGAGAGGTGAGGTATGTTGTGGTACATCTTTTTTGGTTGTCTTTTGTTTGCAGTATCATCCACCATTTGGTCATAGATATTGTCACAATAGCATCTATTTGTGCGTGCTCAGTTCCTGTCCCGGGGGGTCCACTAGGGTTTACCATATGGTACCACACGAGTGTAAGGGACGGGGGTTATTTAAGGGAAGGAAGATACATGTTATAAGGTAAGGCCCATGAATAGGGGGTAGATAAGGGGTATTTTCATATATTTCTTGCACGCAGGTGATGTCTCCTTATTACTACTAGTGAATCCTCTGTGGTTCCTTTATTGGCAGTATGGCACTTATTTTCCACACTATGGTACCACTTCCATGTAGGATGCTATAGGTTACACTTAGGAGTGCCATGATTATGCTAGTGTCTTTTCTCCTAAGCGTGGCATTGGTCAGTCTAGGGTGGGTAGAGAGCAACAAGAATTTACTAGATATCGGTCTACTACCTATCACCTTACTCCATCATATTATGACCTACATGCTAGTGTTAACTATCCTTGTTGGGATTTTATATGTTGGTATATGGATGCGACTAAGGGCCATTATTTAGATTGTTTACTAGTGGCACCTATGTCGTATTATGATGATGATGCTTGGCTCCACTCCATGATACACTGGAGATTTCTAGTGATGCGTCTAATGATGCCATTGATATATCTTATGTGAGGGCGCTAGGGATTCTTCAAGATCATCCTATATGTTGTGATTTGTCTGATGGATTTGATGTTGATAGTTTAGATGATTTTGGGTTACATTTGTTGTTTGTTTTAGAGGATTTATGAGTCTGTGATTATTTTTGTTTTCTTAGTTTGTTTAGTTTGTGTTCTACTTACATGATTTTTTTTAAAAAAACTCTTAATTTTAAAAAAACCAAACAAAATATTTGAACATAATTCACTTTTAATGTAAGGTTTCCTCTATTTTTTAACTTTTCACATATTAGATTAGTTAGCTTTCACTTAATTAGGTAGTTAGCTGCACGCACGATTGGGTTTACTTTTCAATGCATGTTTTCTTTTCAATTGGCTCTGGGAACAATGAAGTTACGATGCACTCTTATCATATGTTTCCTTACCCTCTTTTGTTTTGATTTTTTTAAATTATTACACTTTCTCTTTTTAGTAGTTTTGTTTTGTTATGATAAGAATGTTGTACTTATGAGTGTTAAGTTCTAAAGCGAGGGGGTTCCTAACTCATGCATGACTGTGTATTTTCTAGTTTGAATTATTTGATTAAAAGCTCACTAGAGTATATCCTTTATGGATTTATTTCATTTGTTGCTTGGATTTGCTAAGTATCAAACCATCTCTCCATGAAATTTTGACGGGTTTGTTTATGATGAAGTTACTTCTGTTGAGCCTTGTGAGATTAGCCTAGATGTTAGCTAATTGGCTAGTATAGCTCTTATAATTAAGTTTCTCAAGGGGGATTGTTGAGCTAAATTGTTTGAAGGCACAATGTTGAATAGTGCTCGCGTAAGTACTACTTTTAAAAAAACCTCAAAATATAATTAAATCAATAAACTTTTAAAAAAAAACACAAAGCCATGAAAAGAAAGAAAGAAAGAAGAAACAAAAAACACTCTCAAAAGAAGATATGCATCGCCTCTGAGGTCTTGGTAGGGCTGTAGGGATTTCCTTGATGGGTGCCCTACGTCCGATGCCTTGCATCTCTTTGGGGTGGGACCTTTTGAGCATGGTTGAAAACAAGTCTTTAAAAAAAAAAACAAACAAACCTATGATAAAAGGAGATAGATGTGTATTAATAATTATATTATATATTATAACCAATTAGTAGCTAGACAAATTGTCTCTTCTTTCATGGAGGGTTAGCAGTTCTGCCCTAGAGACTCTATCTTCTGGTGGAGTGTCCTATCTTAGTTTTGCTGAGGCCTAGTGTTGGTCTTGCAAGAGTAAGCAAAGTATTTTTCATGGATATCTAGAAGGAGAGTAGCATAACATTTCATTGACTCGATAGGTTTTTTGTTTCTAAGCAGCTCTTATGGTTTTCCATTTGGTTGGATTCTTGCTTAGAAATTGCAATGTCATGCACATTAGTGGACAAAGCGGTTCAAGCACTGGTTTTATTGCCACATTAAGTTAGTTCTTAACTGTAGAAGAAATACATTATTATTTGTTGGAATATAGTGGTTTCCTTTGTGTTCCTTGCAAGATGGTTGTAAATGTAGTTGTGCTCATGGGGACGCTCGCAGCTTAGAGGGGGAGAGCAATTATTTTTTCACACTTCTCAATTCTGAGCTTCAGAAGCTTTCTTGGTTGATGTTGCAGTTGAAGCCATTCTTGAAGACTGAAGTCATTTTCCCTTTGTTAGTTAATGGGAGCTCACTCAAGCTAGTGAGGGATGAATGATAGCTGCTTAGTTTGATCCATTTTACACTATTTTTTGGTAAATTCATGAGTTTTAGCTCTATATTACACACCATTTTTTATAAAACTTAATTAAAAAATAAGATTGTAAAACTATATTCATGTTGTGTTGAGGAGGAATTAGAAGTCCAGAATTAAGACATTTTTAATGGAGAATTTAGGGAGGGAGAAAAATAATAGTACTAAAAAGCGGAGGCGGGAAAATTTTTAGTAGATATTTTAGAGACGGGTATAGATACATGTATAATTTAGTATGCATATGTAGAATTCGAGTGGAGAAGCCCTAGGGGGGGAGAAAATAGGTCTAGAGATGTGAAAAGGTGTCAAGGAAACTGGTTCAAGTGGGAAAACTCTCAATTTTGAATATGGGTTATTCAAGAAGTTGATGGGGGGCCTGTAATGTGAAGGAGGAGTTGAAGAAAGAGAGAAAAAACAATAAGAAAGTGGGCACCATTATTCTTGGGCCCTTGGTGGAAATTGTTGTAGAATTTGTCCATTGAAATTAGCATCATTTGGCTACATTTGATCCTCTCTTCCATCTCCTCCATCCTCATCCCATTCTTGGTTTGCATTCTTGAGTGTAGTGAGAGAAATTTTTTGCAAGATTAAGAGGAGATTAGTGCATATTAGTGGGAGAAGTGGAAGATTAAGAAATTTGAAGATTTCTTGGAAGTGAAGGGAAAGGAGGAGCAAGCATCCGCATCCCCAAATACAGTGGAATATCTTCAGTTATCTTCTTAATCGAGTATGTTCGTTTTCATGTAAATTTGAATGAAAATTGGATAGAATGAATGATTTGTGGTTGAATATATCAAGTTTTGGATCTTTGAGTGTTGAATGAAGGGAAATAATTTGAGTTCTTGCATTGGTTGTATTGAAATGGTAAAGAAATGGCTGAAAATATGCTTAAATTTGTATTTTAAAGCCATAATTAAGGAAAATTAAGAGTTCTTAATAATATTAATAAGAATTGAATTTAAAAAAAGTTAGAATACATGGAAATAAATCTAGAAATGAAGTTTCATAACCTAAGGATGAATCTATCAAAAGATTTATGCATTTTAGTATTAAAAATGACATTTTTAATTTTAATTACTGAAAATTAAGAACATTAATGGGAGATTAAGGTCAAGACCTAAAAATAGAGTTGAATTAGTTAAGAAGAATTCATCTATCAAATATTCCTTCAAATGGACCTTTATACTCAAAGTTGTTAAATTTTCAAGTGTGAAAATAATAGTTTTTAGGAGTTTTTGAGAAATAATTAGTGAATATTATGAATTAATGAAATAATTTATGGATAAGAACTAGTATATACACTACATTCATCATGATGACAAATGTTTGGTTAATAGGGTTTGATGTATTATGATGGGATATAATTATTATAAATATTTTTATTTTTTCGAGTGGTAATAAGGGAAAATTAATAACTTTTGATGTCCTTTGTCAAATTTTATAAGTAAAAAGACTACCAAAACATCATTAGGAATTTTAAAAATCACACAATGCAACTTTTGCCACTACCATATTTGCAATTGTTAACAAGATTGCTAAAGTAGAAATCAACCAATGTATGGAAAGATGGCTTACGGCCACTCTTTTTTATATTAATGATTGATTCAACCATATCTCAATGGTGTGTCTTTATTTTATAATATTTCTTACTTCCATCCTAATATGTTGCTCTATTGAAATATATGATTGACAATAGGTTTGCTTTGTGTACACACTTATTCTTTCTAGAATCACCTATTATGATGAGCAAAGGATGCATTTCCCAAATGTTGGAACCTCTCCCTAAATTGTAAAAATCATGTTTCATTCAAAATAGGGAGTGAAAAAGAAAAAAAGTTTTAAAATAGATTAAAGATCCAACCCTGTAACCTATCTTGTTGTGTTACTATGCTAGAAGATATAGTTGAAAAAACAAATTTGCAAGTATATATATTCATACTTTTGAGAATCGCTTATTATGCTACAAGAGTGAGTGAAAAAATACCATTTGGTCAAAGATTACCTTTCTCGAACATTGAAACCCTTTCCTAAATTGTAAAAATTGTGTTTTATTTTAAAATGAAAATTTTTATTTTTATATTTATGCTGATCAGACCACTAGTATTTTTCATGAAAGTGGTTTTTTTGGTATTATGCACAATATGTGGTTCCTTCAAGAGCAGGTGTGTATGGATACCTTGAAGATCTGTAGTTACCAAGCCTCTCATCTTTGGATTGGGAGATGCCTGATGAAGCAACAATGGAGAGTTTTAAACTCAAGATTGCTTAAGATTTTCAAAAGGCTATGACTCGTGGAAGGATCTCGAGAAGAGTACTCTTATCTGGTTTTTACCCTTGAATGTTTTTGTAGCTTGCTTTAAAACAACATGTTTACAACGAACGAAGGTTTCATGGCTAAACAAAAATTTTCAGAGGAAGATTTGGATAAAATTTTAGGTCTATGTTGGAAAGTCACGGAATTTGACCACAAAGGTGACTTTATAAGGTGCAATGTGTGCCCTTAATCATTGGGTTTATCCTATAATATATCTCGACAATCTCTTAATATAGGTTTTGATTACAGAAGATACAAACTTAGATTGGTTGCTGGGTTTCCTTTAGATTTAGATATTGATTGTAAGACATTGAAACTTACAGTACAAGTTATCGCACAAGAAGTAAAGGAGTTGAACATTACTTCAAAGTGGAATCTTAAGGATGTAAGAGACACCTTGGAGTTTCTAGAGAATGTTGCTTCTGGATATAAGTTCAAGGTAAATGGTGCTATAATTTGAGAAAGAGTTGAGAGCTCTGTATCATGTATGAGTTGTTTGCCTCCTAGTGTTGTGAGTTTCGAACCATAAATATGCATGTATAAATAATTTTGAATCTTTCTTTTGCTCACAAATATTGCTACCAGAAACATGGAATTATACGCATTGATAAGTACTATTTAAAAAAATCATGGTATAAGCTTTACAGTGATTCTATGAAGAACAAATTGTTGTTTGTGGAACAAAAAGATTTCATTATATCATGAGTTACAAAATTGCAGTATAATTTAATAGGAAAGACTTGGTACAAGCTGTATAATTCTCTATGATTCTATGAACAAAAAAAATCACCTTTCATGGGTAAGATCAAAATGACATATCATTACATTTTGGGTTAGAATATTGTACTATATATGTATACACAAGGGGAATGTTACTTTAGTACAAATAGACAAACTGGTAATTATAAGGCTATTCTTTAGCTTCTCTTTGATCTTTGGCTTTTCCATCCTCAGGCTATTCTTTAGCTTCTCCTTGATCTATAGCTTCTTCATCCTTAAGACTTCTCTCTTTCTTTGGAAAAGTTGCTTCATCTTCCATACTTTCATCCATCATCACTAGTTTCCTCTTAGTAGGTGTCTTCCTTGGTCGCTCGAAGAACTTAATTACCTCATGCACTCTTTTCTCCTTGGGCTTTAGAGGAGATGGACTAAATTTCAATGGAGAAAGCTTAGGCATGCCCTTCATTTTGGGCTCCTTTTGTTTGGACCTTGAAGACTTCTTTTTCTTGGTGGTTGCCATTTTCTTGCCTTTGCCCTTCGTTGTTGCCTATCCTTTTGAATTTTTAGCTGGGAGAGGGAAATTCGAGCCCACCGATGTGATTGTTCTATCTAAAACTAGTTCAATACACCTCTCCTGTATCCACCATATGTATGACTCAGGGTAGTCTTTGCACTGTAACAAAGCACATAAGTTATTTGAAGTAGCAAGAGACTTTCATTATAAGAAGGATAAAGCATAGGAAACTTACATTCACCCCCCCTACATTTAGTAACTTTGAATCTATTATCCTTGAAGCATTTGAAACCACTCTCCAACCACAACTATGTACGTCATTTTACAATGGGACCTCTTGAAGCAGAAACTTGAAAGGTCTTTGAGGATCAACAATGATTTGAAAGCTGGTGTCCAAGTGAGTAGTAACAAGTCTAGTAGCACTGCACATTAACTTATTAGCGGATACTATAAACTTTATCCAATAAAAGATAAAATAAAGAGTGTTTATTGACAATACATCTTTGATTGGCCATGGATTCCTGAAAGAGAATTTGAAAGGGAATGACGGATCGAAGGTTGGACTCGAGAGCTATGGCGGAGAGCAAGAGCAAGAAAGGGAGAGACTAGAAATGGGAACTCCAATAGTCACAATGTGTGATGGGGCCTTCCTTTATTCAAACTGTCACTAAAAGAATAAAGAATAAAGTGATGGTGACGGGCGCCTGCCACCTGTAGTGTGTAGTGGTAGTGACTATTAATGTAGTAATACACGGGCGGCTAGACAGAGGCGCCTTTACCCCCAACAACCTCCCACTTAAAGACAAATCTTAGTGAGGAGTGAAAAGAAAAAGAAAAAGAAAGATAGTACAACATGTACACATGTACAACATGATGAGGAAACACGTCATCTCATCCCACGCCCATCAACCTCCTGAGGAAGGCAAAGCGTATAGGATTCTGGGTAGTCGAGATCTTGACAAGATCAACAGACTTGTCCTCAATGACCCCACATATGAAGTGATACCTCACCTCAATGTGTTTCACCTTTGCATGGAAGACCGAATTCTTGTCTAACTAAATAGCACTCATAGAATCCGAATGCAGTGTAGGGATAGCATCAATACCAAGTTCAGCAACTAAATGACCTGGATTCTTGTCTAACTGAATAGCACTCATAGAGTCCGAATGCAGTGTAGGGATAGCATCAATACCAAGTTCAACAACTAAACGACCCAACCAAATGGCCTCCTTGCAAGCCTCAATGGCTACAATATACTCGGCCCCTATAGTAGAAAGGGCCGTGCATTTTCGCACCCGGACATCCAAGAAACAAGACCTCTAGCATAGGTGAATACATAGACGGAAGTGGACTTCCTACTATCTGCATGTCCTACATAATCAGAGTTAGTGTACCCCACGACTCCTGTATCCTGGCTGCCATAGCATATGCACATATCTGCAGTGCCCTTCAAGTACCTCATGATACCCTTCACGGCATCCCAATGCTTCTTGCCAGGTGTAGCCATTTAGTGTGCCACAACACCAACTGCAAAGGGAATATCTCGACGAGTGGCTATCATGGCATACATAAGATTGCCCGCGATTCAAGTTGTTGCAAAAGTTCTAATGTATGATATCATGCTGTTTTGGAGAACTGAATGCCATACAACATGATGAAGGTTTTTACTTAAGTTCCTGAAGTATTCTATCATGTTGTTTCAAGCAATTCAGCAGCTTTTGATGTCGTTAACGTCGAACGTATGGTACCTCTGTCGATTAGATATGTCAGAACTGTCAGACGAACAATAGCCATGACATAACATGTGAAATTGCGTTCGCACCAACTGAGAAGATCTTATATACTTGTGGGTGCTGACCTCCACATGCCATGTTCTCATCAGCCATTTGATTAGGGTTTCTCGAATGTTTCTTGTTCCCCCCTCGCACCTATTTAAGGCCACCCAAATTTTTTCGTACACTTTCCTTCTCGATTTTCTTGCGCATCCAATGTCTCCATCACCCCCTCCGTCACCCCCTCTGTCAACCCCTGCATCACCCCTTCCGTCTCCTTATTCATCACTGACACCCTCTGCATCACCCCCTGTGTCACCCTTTGCGTCCATACTCCACCTTCAATCTCCATGTCGCACCCTCCGTCATCCGTCCATACTCCGTCACTCCCTTCATCCATACTCCGTCACCCCCCTCCGTCAAGGTTATCCTCACCACAGGCACAATAATAGCGCGTCGTATTCCTAGCTCGTCCTATTCCTAACTCATCCAACACAGTGCGAGAAGATAAATAGAAAGCTTTTGGTTTTCTTCCTATTGCGGTGTATTCCTAACTCCTCCAGCACTCGTTTTCCTACTCTCACAAAAATGGTGTGATATTGGGGTTTGGAGATTTCGAAAGCCTCCTATACGTGTCGTATTCCTAACTAATCCAACACAGAGCGAGTGCACCACTTCAAGAGGCTTATCAAGCAGTCTAGAGCTATTGAATCTCAAGATGTCTGGTACAGAGATGTCACACATGTCTGTCTCCACATCTATGAAGAGGAAAAGAGTCCTGAAGCCCACAATGACAAAGGAGTTAGTTGCTCATATGTTTCAATAGCATCTCATATGTCTATGACAACTGAAGATTCAAGCAAGGATCCAAAGAAGGGAAAGGCTTCAAAGTATCTTATGAGGATCCTATGACTGTCTCAAATATAGGATTTTCTCATAGAAAACAATATTGACATTAGTTTCTATCCAACAGCTAGGGAGATTTTCAATCCAGGGTGGGACCTTGATCAAGTTCTTAATTTCTCAAATGACTTTATCAATGAAGATTTTGCAGAGTTTGAAGAGTTGGCATATCTTGTTGTTCAGGTGGATTCCAAGGAGTATGTTCACACCCCAATTGGAAGGTGCACTAATAAGTCCTTGTTTACCAAGAAATGTGGTTATCATTGTCTTGATAGATTTTATGCACCTGAGTTATGCTGTTTACACCCCAAAAAAATGCAAGATTATGCTTAATTCTATTGCATTCATTGCATTTTCCCTTGTGAAATACCCTCTAAGATCTAATGAAAAGTATAAAGATACCTCAAAATTATCTAGATGTTTCCTTCTTAAAGAGATTGTAGATGAAGTTGATGTTGAGGAGCAACTAGACACCCAGATGGAAGCATTAGTTGCAAAGGACCTGGATGTTGCTGAATTCAGAACAGAGACAATAATTGAAGAGACCACTATAGAAGTTGATGAGCCATCTGATACTCCTTCAAGCCTTATCGTTCCATCTTTGCCTACTTTCCCAATTAAAGACAAGAAGTACATATTATTGTCTAATCTCCAAATTTTTTTCAATTTGAGAGAAGATTGTTGCTTGGCAGTTATTGCAGAGGCATCTGTAGATACAAAAGGCATAGTGGATGTTGAAAATGAGTCCAAGGAGAACTTACTTAGATTAGACTCTCAAATGTTTGATGATAACTTTATAGATGCATCAAATGCTTTTTTCCCCTATGTTTAAGCAAGGTTAAAGATGCTGAGAGAGAGTTACAAGCTGTTGACAAAGAGTTTGACCAATTTCAAGAGAAGCTTGGAATCTCCAATTTTGGAAGGGAGGAGTCAGAATATGTAGAGGAGCTCAAGGATGTCAAGGAGACATCAATTAGCTTATGTAATGCAAGCAAACTTGAGACTGATGAAAATCAAATGGTAATGCATTCTTTTGTTTTTGTGAAACCACATAAATATTTTCATTTTTTTCATTCTAACTGTTGCTTTTATAGTTGGAGATTGCAGATGAGGATAATTTCTTGGGAAGAGCCAAAGGATAGAGAGTTGGTAGTAGTTCCCTAAAGGATGTTGCACTTGGGCATTATATATCGAAGATTGATCCCAATATTTTGTTGGTTTTGCATAGCTCTTTCTCAGAGGAGGCCTCATGGCCAATTGTCTATGTTAAAGCACTTACAAGGATTCTTGGATACTCATGTTTACAGTACAATGCGCACAAAGTTATGCTTTTGGAAAAGGCAGCAGCCATCCGAATATTTGGTTATAGTCTCAGCTTCTTTGCCTCCAGGGCTGGATACTTCCTGGCATACTCATCTTATGTTTTAGCAGCAAACAAAACATATATCAAATCCATAGTTGGATAAAAGAGAAGAAATATTTACTTTATAGAGGAAAAATGCCTGAGGAGGACAAGGATGTAAAGGCTCTTAAAAGCTAGCCATGTATATAATATTTTGAAAATAGTATCAATATTTTAGATTCCACCACATTTATTGTGTTCTTGATCTTTGAAGTTGTCTTCGAAAAAACCAATTGAATAACTCCTAAAGGGCATTGGTTTTTGTTGCCCCTCCTCCATGTCTGGTGCTCCGAAAGAAACACATATGTGCTTGGTAGTGATTTCTCCATATCTTGGCTACTGTAAGTTTCTAGGGGCCCTTGCTCTTCCACAAAATAAGGCCCATGAACAAGAAGAATATGCTGTGACAACCCAACAAGCAATAATCAATTTAAATCATTAAACCTTGTTTTCAAAGCAGAAAGGATCAAATTTATGTCTATCTTACCAAGCAGAAAGTAATATCCTTTTCTCCCCAAGCTTCCTTAATTTCTTGAACAAGATTCACAATTGAACATTTGTACTCTTTTGAATAGTTAGATGTTATCTTTTGTTCCCTAAGTATTTTTAAAAATATGTCAAGCTGTCTCAGAAGCTCCATTTGTAGGAATGCAATTCCTGGTGTGGTAGCCACATTTGTTGTGATTGCATATAACTCTCTCTAGCACTCCCACAATGCATTCATTTGTTTACCAGTATGATTTCTTAGAAATTGTCTAGCTTTTGCACCCCCCATAGAGACATATGCTAAGACCTCTCTTGTTTTCCCTAAGACTATTGGATCCTTTCTCAGGTAAACTTGACCTTCATGAAGACCCATTTTTTACAGTAAAGCCTCACACTTATCAATGCAATCATCTAACAAAGATACTGGTTTTATTGGATATGCATAGTCAAGATGCAATCTAAGCAACTTATCAATTATTCTAATCTCTGCATGTAATGTACAAATATGAAAGTTCCTTAGAGAAATTGAGAGAATAGGATCCCACAAGCCATCCGCGTTTTTGAACTTGCTCAAATCTATAGAGTTCCGAGTCGAGGCTCTTCTTGCTGGCCGTAAAGTACTCCATTCTTTGGATTCCAAACTCTCCATATAATAAATACAAGGATATTTTGCATTGGCCCCATTACTTAATCTAAGCATACATTTGATACTTTTTAAGTCAGCACCCATATGCCATTCAACATTAAAACTACCAATACCATTGACTATCAACATTTCACCTTCACTTTGAGACTTTATAATATCAGGAATACCTGTATGAGAGAATAACCATTTCAAGATTTCATGACTTTCAGTTGATACTTGGGCCGCACCAATCCACCAAAGCTCCATCTTGGATTGTGTCTTAAACTGTTGTTCTTTCCCCCTACTAGTATTATAATCCAATGCCCTGTTCATGATACAGATGTTGACTGTTTCTATCTTTTGTCCCTTTTGAATATGTGCTTCATCTACTTTTAATCTGGACTCTTTTAAGATCAATCCAAATATTATTAAATGTTTTGTATTAAAAAAAAGCCTTTGTTTTATGTTTTTCATAGGGCATAGATCCTTCTATATGGATATACTCTCCAAAAACATATGGAATCCTATGATTCATAGTTGTCCTAGCAATCGAAACTGCAACTTAGAGGCTGAGGCAAACCAAATGCACTTATTCTATGACATTTAAGATTTGTAAACCACAACTTAGAGAGAGCACGATAACCTCTACGACTAATACCCATACTATCACATGTCTCCACTATTTCATTTGGTTTAACTATTCCTTTTAATTCTTTCATTAACTCTTTCAGAGTTTGGCTTCTCAAGTCTACATTTTCAAGTGATTTAAGAATCCTTATAATGTCCTTCTTTGTCATGGTTTCTTTAATAATCTTAATCCTCTCATCATTCTCTCGTATATTAATACCTGAAATATTAGTGAGACATCTCTTTGCAAGGTTTAGTCTCCTTTTTTTCACCCAACTACATAAGTTCATTATATTTTTAAGTGGACTTTTTCTCTGTCTAAATCCTATTGGAGTTTCTTTCAAGCGCAATAATTTTTCTTGCAATGACTAATTAGAGTTTTCTAGATTATCAACCTTGTCCGTTAGCTCAGAAATAGTTTTTTCTTTCTTCATTTCATATATTTGTTCTCTAAATTTAAAAGATGCAGAATATGACCTCATGCAATAGCCAAGCATCCCATCACAACCATCTCCAACATACCTTATGAAGTTGTGAATATTGTAAAAAGGAGGATGTTTACCTATAGAAGGGTCCGGAGGATAAATATTTCCATCCATCCATAAGTCTACATGCTTCTTTCCTTGTAATCGCAACCTGTTAGCTTCATCCTTATTCAACAATGCTTGATGGTATATACTCCTCCGAGATAAATACACAGGATCTAACTAAATAGTAAGTTTATACTTGCATGGTGGGGCTGCGCTTGTATTGCTACACTACAAGATATAGACCTTATACCAACATTAAAAGCGACGAAAATGTAAATAACAAAATTTGCCCCCGTCGTCGCAAAAAGCATCATTATTGGCGACGCCATAGAACAGTCAGTATTAGCATCGTTATCAGCATCGCATTTATCGACATAAATAATGATGCTGATAGCGACGCTATGCGACACTAATAACAACACCAATAACGATGCGTGCATGTAATTTTGCAATGCTAATAGCGACGGTAACAGGGAAAAAAAAATTGTGGCTATGCTTTATTTGGTCCATACAAAATAGTTTCTGCACTGTATACAATGCTCGTGTAAATAAAAATAAAGTGTACTTAAATCATAACACTAATACTTGAAATAAATACATGACCGCATAATAAAAGTGACTGGTACAATCATGGCAAGATATCACTACTACAAAGAAAATGTCTACACAAATCAGGCGACAAAAGAAGAGTGTGTGAGCTTCAAAGATCCAAGGGCGAGCTATATATCCTCGCCATCTGAAAGCTCCTCCCGTCGCAAAGGAGCATCGAACGGACTCTGCAAAAAAAAAAACAACTACACATCAGTCCACCATACAATAATGCATTATAATTAAACATGGTAACTACGGACAAGAAAGATGAGTGACTTACAGGGCTGCTGCTCTATACAATCGGTCGATCAATGTAGTGAGACTGTGCCTCTCTGCATATCGAGTCTTAAGGCCGGTCAGATCGCGATTTGTAATGGAGTGTTGCAAAGAAAACAAAATACTAACAGTTAGAAACATGATTGTCAGTACAAATGATATTGCAAAAAAATAAAAGTAAAACAAAAGAAAAAACTTACAAAGTCCTCCAGATATGTCCTATGGCCGCCACTCCCAAGATGATGGACCACTTTGGCCTCTAGTCGTGCCCTCACCACCTCACATTGCTGACTCCAACGTCCTGGAGAATCTGTAGCCTCCTCTCTCAGTCGATGCCAATCGTCCGTATCTAGCCACTTGGGCTTTGCAGCTCCACTCTTGAGTGCCTTGCATGCGTCCGATCGTCTGTGTGACATATATGTACGCATGCAGTCCATCATCCAGCCCATAGAAAATCTATCTACTGTGGCTAGAACGGGAAACTTCTCATGCAAGGATTCTACTCTGTAATCCTTGCTCCCCTCCGGTATGTTTTTCCAATGATCTAAGACGTTGTGCCGAAAAACGTGTTGGCAGAACTCTCTCATGCGAGCCATCACCCTCCTCCCCTCATCATTCATGATGATGGCTCCTAACTTATCATCAACAAGATAAGCATATCCCTCTGGGGTATGCCTAAGATGAGTCCTCTCCCACCTGCGTCCACGCTCATGGGCATATCTAGGAGACCCCTGTACATCCGGTATACCGACCGGGGTAGTATCTATCGGTGTAGCACCCATAGGGGTGCCACCTACAGATGGCTGAGCAAAAGTCAGAGTAATTGTAGTAGACATCCCCACATGTATAACAATTATCCTGGAGGTGATGCAACTCCAACAGAACGACAAGACGGAGACACCACGTCCGTGCCTCTACAGCAACCACCTGAGCCACGCCCCTTGGAATTGCCACGAGAGCGAGGAGTAGCACTTGTATCCTGTGCCAATTGCGGGATCACTTCCTCCATATCTCTACATCATCCCCCTGACCTTGGAGCACTCTCTTCCTCCGGCCCAAGTCTGGAGCGTTGACCTCGTCTGCTCGAAGCTGAAGCATCTAATCACGCCAAAGTAGATCTAATAGAGCAGGCTGACGATGTCCGAGACAGCTCCTAGTCCGCCATGTCTCTGAATCTCACTATCTAATCTGGAGACATGCGCGTGAAGATATCTTGCAACTCCTCATCGCTCATCCCTTAACTCATCCTGATGATCTAAGTATCCAAAAAGGTCACCTGCCACCACAGACAAAAAATGATGTTAGCATAATCAATTTAAATCATACAAAGAACGGTAATATAAATCCTTAAAAAATGATCTCACTTAAAATGCATATCTTATGTATCATTATAAGTGATTAGTCAACAAATTGAGTAAGTGGATGCTCTAAGTATGAAGTATCCTATGGTCCCATGTCAATCTCCTGACACAACTCCACATCCACTAGAAGGTCGATAGATATGTCACCATAAAAGGATGAGTCCACCTCATTCTCAAAGAATTCTTGGACTCCTGTATTTCCATCATTGTTAGCCGATGCTGGCTCCTTTACATACTCCAAGCTTTCAATGGCCTCCACCCCTTGCAATATGGACCCCTCTAATTGCATATTGTCCTCATCTATGCTTGGAACATCACTTTGATCATATACTCTCGCACTTCGGGGAGCTAAAGGGATAACATACCACTATCGAGGTTGTTGGGGGTTTTGATAGAAGATTACCTGTTCACAAACACGTACAAGAGAGATTAAACTATTGTGATATGTACCATGTCGTAATACAATTAACAAACAAATGAGTTCATGCACCTATTCACAATGGGCCGGCAACACAAAGGTGTCGCACAAATTCGTCCATTTTTTTCGGAATCTATTTCGAGAAATCCAAATGGACCTCCTCGAACTGTTGATCGAGCTTCTTCAAGTACCACTTTGAACCACTACCCATCAAATAGTGTCATGAAGAAGCTACGGTAATCCATTGTCTCATCTATAACTGTGTTTGGATCTGTTTCTCATCGTCGTCTCTCCTACTCAAACCTTGCCATGATACCACAGTCCATTATGGAGCGCATTTTATTAATACGCTCCATGCAAAAATGCCATCGTCTGCGGGACCACACTGTATTATATATTTTGTACTATACATTGAAACACTTAAATTAATTGTCGCATATAAAATATAGATACAACAAATTCTAAACATGTCATCACCTTTGGACTACATCCTCTCGAGAATTCCCACTCCTCAATTGAGACCTTCGCCTCTTCACGAGACGCTACGGTCAAAGCTCCATGCAACCATCGCGTTGACATAAACCGCGGCATCTCCTCCATGCCCTCGAGATATCGAATCATTCGATGGCACGTACTACATCAAATTTCAGATTGCGCTTCCTCTCGATCTTCCCTAGAGATTTGTTACCTAGCAAGCCACGTCTCCATAAAGGCATGGTGCAACATACAAAAGCGATTCACCTTCTCCTCCATTGCAGCATCCATCCTTTTTTCTACCCCGTTTTCAACCACCATATCTCTGGTCAGTCTATCATCGTCCTTCAGCGACCATAGCATTTTGTTGTCTAGATCCACCGTTGGTAGCCATTGTGAAATATGCACTAGCGCCTCAGACACCAACCAACCTTCAGCCATGCTACCTTCTGGTCGAGCTCGTTATCGCACAAAGCCTTTCAAGGTTTTCATGAAGCGCTCCAAGAATAACATCCATCACGTATGGACACGTTCAGCAATCTCCACTTCATCTACAAGATGCATAAGAAGGTGGATTTGTATCGTGAGCATGCTAGTAGGCAGGTATTTCTCAAAGAGACAGACCATCTTCACTACTCCTCGCCTCACGGATTAAATAGAGGACGTCTTAATATCCTTCTGTGAGATCCATTGCACTAAATTTGACAACCTATAAATGGACCCATGTATTTCTAGAGTAAGGTATCCTGCGACGCGATCGGTAGTACAAACTGCCACAAATGAGAAATCATTATGAATAATGGCTACACTCCAAATAGCAAAATGCGCATGCCAATTACAATCCATTCGTAGTACAAACTTGACATATCTTATGCCAGTCATGGGATTTTAGCCCTGATAATTGGTCATCTTTAGAAAATGCAGACCTGAGAGAACGCATCATACCCGATCGGAGCGCGGATAGACTTGACTATTTGCTTCACAAATGCGCTCTTCTTTAGTGAACAAAACCCAAGGAGCACGAGGTAGCTGCATGCGACCATCAGCACTCGAGTGTGGCCAAAGCGCCTCCATCTTGCCTACCTACTTCAAATCCATTCATGCCTCTATAGTGTCTCTCTTTCCTGTGATGTGGTCCCATAGCAAGCTGCCCACGTTCTTGAAAATATGCATGGGATCCAATAAGTGGTTAATTTGTAAGTGGGTCCAATATTGCAACTCCTAGAAAACTGAGAACTGTCGCATTCCCTTTGGATTTGACTCCGCATAAACCATTTTGAGTTCCTACCAGCTTGTGGCATTCATACGTGTTGGAGGTCGTCCAAAATAACCTTCCCTGATTTCATGACCCTCTGGCAAGAAAGCAACATATCCTTGATATACCATCTTCTTCATTGTTCATGACCTTTGAGAGTCTAGATGTGGCCCGGACAATGGACATGCATGATAACCTGAGGTAACCAGACCTGCTCCAACACCTCTATCCAGTGAATACAAACTTGAACAAGATAAAATATAGATATTACCAACGAGAATAGAAACCTATTTACCTGAGCACTCTCCGAGTCTCAGAAAGTCATGTATCGTCCACATGAGAATGGCTCCAATATTGGCGGACCGTCAACCATTGCGCTTGCTCATATCTTGCACAGTGGCCCTCTTCTCCCACAAAATCTTAAGCTCATTGACTAGTGAACAAAGATACATGTCCATATTTTTGACTTTGTAGTGGCCCGGGGGACGAGTAAGCTAAGGATGAGATGTCATTTCTTCGTAGAAAGTCATGGAGAGATATTGTAGTTAACAAGGACTATAGACCACACACTGTAAGAAGTTGAGCACAGAACGAATGGGTTTACGCTATTCATTGCAAGACCGAGCTGAAGATTCCTTAGCTCTCGGGTAAAGCCTGGGAAGGTAGAGTCAATATGGCTCCATGCACGTGAATCCGCTGATATTCGTTGAACTCCATCTGTGGACCTATTCTGTGCATGCCACGTTGTCAAGCTCGCCATGCCAGACGTAGGAAACATGTGGTTTATGCAGGGGATAAGTGGAAAGTGTCTAAGAACTTTTTGAGGGATGGTTTGCCCTTGCAAGCCCTGTCGATACCTGTGAGTACCACACTTTGAACATGTCTCCATAGTCTCATATTCTCCTCGAAACAATATGCAATCGTTGATACATGCATGGCCGCTGTTGTAGTCCATGCCAAGCTTTCATAAAACATGTCGTGCACCATTAGAGACTCAGGCATAGTATTTGTAGGTGGTAATATATGATATTTCAGTAACCTAGAAAAAAATCATAAAACACCTTGAAAAAGCACAAATGTTTTTAATGATAGTGCCGAAAAGAAATCAACGAAGCATACGTACAAGGTACCTAAACAACTCGGTCACACTTGCATCACTCCACCCATATTTTTCTTGCACACTTAGGAGTGCAAGTAGTGTCTTCAGGCAAGATACTCGGCACCCATCATATAATGGTATGGATGCTTCCTCTCTAAGCGGATCAGAAGTCTCGACATCCATGGGAATTAATGCATTGATCATTGCCTCTATCTCAAGCTCCAAGATTGTAGGTAAGTCAGGAAGGATGCCCCTCTCCTCTAGTATTGACAATATAGATTGGGTAGTACATTTCAAGTGGTGGATTGGCTTAGGCACTGGATCCATTGCATGCCCACGAACTCTTCTAATTGGCCGTAAAGTGTGCACTCCTCCTTGGGACAAGACGTCACCTCCCTAGATAGAAAATTTGCCACCGATACCCAATCTTCTTGTATATGGTATTCAATTAACTTGCGAGTACAATGCATGATTGATATTAACTTTTCTTACCGTTTGTTGAAAATCCAAGTTCATCTAATCAATGATCTCAGATTGAAACTCGCTGATGCATCGTACATATTCTATAGACAATCAACGTTTTCGTCTAATTGCTAGCTTGCATTGAGAGCAAGGACATGGGACATGCTGATTAAGATACGCCTCGCGATCTTAAACAACAAGACCTTCATCGTTTTCGATTTTGTTTACGTTACGACAAACAATTTGTTTTTGTTATCATTCTTTTTTTCTTTCTTAAATTGTTTGAGAAGGGATTTGTTCTCTTGTAACTCAGCAAAAATTAACGTATGTAAAGTCTCCAGCCACCCACCCACAAATTAACATATATATGTCGGAGTGTTTCCTGTCTCGTGGTGTTGCACCAAACCTGGCCACCACTCTCTCTTTGTTTTTTATCCATTCATTATCTCCTCTCCTTCCATCTCTCTCTCTCATTTTCTCTTTCTTTATTATGCTGTATGTTTATTTCCTCTCTCTCGTTCCTTCTTCTTTTTTCTCTTTCTCCCTCTCTCTCATTTTCTTTAATGATCACGACTATGACTACGACGAAGTCCATGACCACGACTACGACCATGACCATGACCATGACCATGACTACAACTATGACTATGACTACGACTATGACTACGATGACCACAACCACGACTACCACTACCACTACCACTACCACTACCACTACCACTACCACTACCACTACCACTACCACTACCACTACCACTACCACTACCACTACTACTACCACGACTACGACCACCACATCTACCATTACCACTACCACGACTACAACCACTATAATAAACAAGAAAAGAATGAAAAAAAAAAACTACTACTACTTCTACTACCAAAAAAAAAAAAACTAAACAACAATAAACAAGAAAAGAAAAGAAAAACTACTACTTCTACTACTAGAACAAACAACAACAATTAATTTTCTTATCTCTCTTCCTTTCCCTCTCTCATTTCGTCTGCCTCCCTCACCCTCTCCCTCTCTTTCTCTCTTTCCCTATTAGGTTTAATGTTTTTTCACTCTTTTTCTCTGTCCTCTCCCTCTCTCATTTTTTTCTCTGTCCTCTCCCTCTCTTATTTCCTTTTTTCTCTTTCTCTCCCTCTCTCGTTTCCTCTCTCTCCCTCCCTCACCCTCACCCTCTCCCTCCCTCACCCTCTTTCTCTCTTTCTCTCTTTCCCTATTATGTTTAATATTTTTTCTCTCTCCTCTCCCTCTCTCATTTCCTTTCCTCTCTTTCTCTTTCTCTCTCATTTCCTCTCCCTCTCTCATTTCTTTTCCCTTCCTCATGACTACAAGATATTGGCCTTATACTAACGTTAAAAGCGATGAAAATATAAATAAAAAAATTTACCCCCGTCGTCGCAAACAACGTCGTTATTGGCGACGCCATAGAACAATCGGTATTAGCGTCGTTATCAGCATCGCTATTTGCATCGGTATTAATGCGACACTGATACCGACACAAATAACGACGCTTTGCGATGCAAATAACAACGCGTGCAGGTAAACTTGCGATGCTATAGCGATGATAATAGGAAAAAAAAACTTACTGAAATCATAGCACTGATACATGAAATAAATACATGATCACATAATGAAAGCGACTGGTACAATCATGACAAGATATCACTACTACATAGAAAATGTCTACACAGATAGGGCGACCAAATAAGAAGGGTGTGTGAGCTCTAAGGATCCAAGGGTGAGCTGCATATCCTCGCCATCCGAAAGCTCGTCCTGCCGCCACAAAGGAGCATCGAACGGACTCTGCAAAAAAAGAAACAACAATACATCAGTCCACCATACAATAATGCATTATAATTAAACATGGTAATTACGGACAAGAAAGATGAGTGACTTACAGGGCCGCCACATCTATACAATCGATGAATCAATACAGTGAGACCGTGCCTCTCTGCATATCGAGTCTCAAGGCCGATCGGATCACGATTTGTAGTGGAGTGCTGTAAAGAAAACAAAATACTAACTGTTAGAAACATGGTTGTCAGTACAAAGGATATTGCAAAAAGAAAAGCAAGCAAAACAAAAGAAAAATTTACAAAGTCCTCCAGATATGTCCTGTGGCCACCACTCCCAAGATGATGTACCACTCCAGCCTCTAGTCATGCCCTCGCCACCTCGCGTTGCTGACTCCAACATCCTAGAGAATCTGTAGCCTCCTTCCTCAGTCGACGCCAGTCGTCCACGTCTAGCCACTCGGGCTTTGCAACCCCACTCTTGAGTGTCTTGCGTGCATCCGATCGTCTGTGTGACATATAGGCACATATGCAGTCCATCATCCAGCCCATAGAAAATCTATCTGCTGTGGCTGGAACCGAAACTCCTCATGCAAGGATGCTACTATGTAGTCCTTGCTCCCCTTCGGTATGTTTTCCCAATGATCTAAGATGTTGTGCTAAAAAAATTGTTGGCACAACTCTCTCATGCGAGCCATCACTCTCCTCCCCTCATCATTCATGATGATGGCTCCTGATCTATCATCGACAAGATAGGCATATCCCTCTAGGATATGCCTAAGATGGGTCCTCTCCCACCTATGTCCACACTCGTGGGCATATCTAGGAGACCCCTGTACATCTGGTGTACCGACCGGGGTAGTATCTATCAGAGTAGCACCCATAGGGGTACCACCTGCCGCCGCAGACGGCTGATGAGCAAAATCCGAAGTAACTGGAGTAGACATCCCCACAGGTGACAAATCCTGGGGGTGATGCAACTCCAACAGAACGACGAGACGGAGACACCGCGTTTGTGCCTCCACAGCATCCACCTGGGCCACCCTCTCTGGAACCGCCACAAGAGCGAGGAGTCGCACCTATATCCCGTGCCGACCATGGGCTCACTGCCTCTGTATCTCTACGGCTTTCCCCTGACCGTGAAGCACTCCCTCTCTCTGGCCCAAGTCTGGAGCGTGGACCTCATCTGCTCAAAGTCGAAGCATCTGATCGTGCCGAAGTAGATCTAGTAGAGTAGCCTGACGATGTTGGAGATAGCTCCTGGTCTGCCATGTCTTTGAATCTTGCAATCTGCTCTAGAGACATGCGCGTGAAGATATCCTGCAACTCCTCATCGCTCATCCCTCGACTCATCTTGAAAAGGTCACCTGCACAGACAAAAAATGATATTAGCATAATCAATTTAAATCATACAAAGTACGATAACATAAATCCTAAAAAAATGATCTCACTTAAAATGTATATCTTATATACCCTTATAAGCGATTAGTCAACGAATTGAGTAAGTGGATGCTCCAAGTATGAAGTATCATATGGTCCCATGTCAATCTCCTGACACAACTCCGCATACACTGGAAGGTCGATAGACATGTCACCACAAAAGGATGAGTCCACCTTGTTCTCAAAGAATTCTTCGACTCCTGTATTTCCATCACTGTTAGCCGATGCTGGTTCCTCTATATGCTCCAAGCTTTCGGTGGCCTCCACCCCTTGCAATATCGACCTCTCTATTTGCATATTGTCCTCATCTATGCTCCGAACATCGCTTTGATCATATAATCTCGCACTATATATTTTGTACTATACATTGAAACACTCAAATTAGTTGTTGCATATAAAATATAGATATAACAAATCTTAAACACATCATAACCTTTGGATTGCATCCCCTCGAGAATTCCCACTCCTCCATTGAGACCTCTGCCCCTTCGTGAGATGTTATGGTCAAAGCTCCATGCAACCATCATGTTGACATGAACCGTGGCATCTTTTCCGTGCCCTTAAGAACGCTGTGGTCAAAACTCCATGTAACCATCGCGTTGACATGAATGGCGGCATCTCCTCCATGCCCTTGGGATATCGAATCGGTCGATGGCGTGTACTACATCAAATTTCAGATCACACTTCCTCTCGATCTTTCCTAGCGATCTGATACCTGGCGAGCCACATCTCCATAGAGGCATGGTGCAATATACAAAAGCAATTCACATTCTCCTCCATTGCAGCATCCATTCTTTTTTCTACCCCATTTCCAACCACCACATCTCCGGTCAGTCTATCATCGTCCTTCAGTGACCATAGCATTTTGTTGTATGGATCTACATTTGGTAGCCATTGTGAAATATGCACTAGCGCCTCAGACACCAACCAATCTTTAGCCATGCTACCGTCTGGCCAAGCTCGTTGTTGCACAAAGCCTTTCCGGGTTTTCATTAAGTGCTCTAAGAAGAACATCCATCGCGTATGGATAGGTCTAGCAATCTCCACTTCATCTACAAGATGCACATGAAGGTGAATTTATATCATGAGCATGCTGGTAGGCAGGTATTTCTCAAAGAGACAGACCATCTCCACTGCTCCCCACCTTGCGGATTCAATAGAGGACATCTTAATCTCCTTCTGTGAGATCCATTGCACCAAAGTGAACAACCCGTAAATGGCCCCGCATATTTCTGGAGTAAGGCATCCTGCGATCGTGATCGGTAGTACAAACTGCCACAAATGAGAAAGCATTATGAACAATGGCTACACTCCAAATAGCAAAATGCGCACGCAAATTACAATCCATTCTTAGTACAAACCTAACATATCTTATGCCAGTCAAGGGATTTTAGCCCTGATAATTGGTCGTCTTTAGAAAATGCAGACCTGAGAGAACGCATCATACCCATCAGAGTGCGGATAGACTTGACTACTTGCTTCACAATGCGCTCTTCTTTAGTGGACAAAACCCAAGGAGTGCGAGGTAGTTGCACGCGACCATCAGCACTCAACTACAGCCAAAGCACCTCCATCTTGCCTATCTCCTTCAAATCCATTCATGCCCCTGTAGTGTCTCTCTTTCCTGTGATGTGGTCCCATACCAAGTTGCCCACGTTCTTGAAAATATGCATGGAATCTAATAAGTGGTTGATTTGTAAGTGGGTCCAATATGGCAACTCGTAGAAAATTGAGAACCGTCGCATTTCGTTTGGATGTGACTCCGCGTGGACCATTTTTAGCTCGTACCAGCTTGCAGCATTTATATGTGTTGGTGGTCGTCCAAGAAAACCTTTCCTGAGTTCATGACCCTTTGGCAAGAAACCAGCATGTCCTTGATATAACATCTTCTTCATGGTTCGTGACCTTCGGGAGTCTAATTGTAGCCCGCACAATGGACATGCATGATAACTTGAGGTAACTAGACCTGTTCCAACACCTCTATCCAATGAATACAAACTTGAACGAGGTAAAATATAGATATTACCAATGATAATGAAAGCCTATTTACCTAAGCACTCTTCGAATCCTGGAAAGTCATGCATCATCCACATGAGAATGGCTTGAATATTGGCGGACCGTCGACCATCGCGCTTGCTCATATCTTGTACGGTGACCACCTTCTCCCACAAAATCTTAAGCTCATTGACTGATGGACGAAGGTGCACGTCCATAGTTTTGACTTTCTAGCGGCTAGGGACGAGTAAGCTAAGGATGAGATGTCCTTTCTTCGTAGAGAGCCATGGAGGGATATCGTAGTTGACAAGGACTATAGGCCACACACTGTAAGAAGTTGAGCACAGACTGAATGGATTCATGCCATCCATTGCAAGAACGAGCCGAAGATTCCTTGGCTCCAGGCAAAGCCTGGGAAGGTAAAATCAGTGTGGCTCCATGCATGTGAATCCGCTAATATTTGTTGAACTCCATGTGTGGACCTATTCTGTGCATGCCACGTTGTCAAGCTCGCCATGCCGGACGTACGAAACATGTGGTTTATGCAGGGGATAAGTGGAAAGTGTCTAAGAACTTTTTGAGGGATGGTTTGCCCTTGCAAGTCCTGTCGATACCTGTGAGCACCACACTTTGGACATGTCTCCATAGTCTCCTCGAAACAGTATGAAATTGTTGATATATGCATGGATGCTATTGTAGTCCATGCGAAACTTTCATAAAACATATCGTGCATCATCACGAGACTCAGGCATGGTATTTGCAGGAAGAGTATAGGAAGAGAGAAAGAGGGAAGATTGAGGGAGACTGAATTGTTGAGAGAAGAGAGAGGAGAAAGAGAGAGAGATCCGATTAGAGCATTTGACATCCATAGCCAACATACCGTGGAGAACACAAGCACAAATTGACTACGACAAGGATTGCGACCACGACTACGACTATGACCACGACCACGACCACGACCACGACTACAAATTCCCCTTTACCATTTACAACTCACCCTCCATCTCTCCACACTATTGCACACTACAATCTCTATGAGGGCATGAGATTGGGATCTCCACAGATACCAAAGCATGATCTTATATAGCTTGATGGTTGCATATATACTACTATATTCATGGAAGAAACATTAAAATAGTTATTATGCTCAAATATACGCTTGTTAGAGCAGAAATTTGTTCCTAAGACTATTCTAAGGATGAAAGAGGGTTAATGATAAAAGATCATCATTCCTTGCAAGTGATTTTATATTATATTTTTTAATTAAAATTGATAGTTGAAGATGAGTTTCCTAAGAGATCTTGTGGTGATGCTGTTTTAGTTTTTGTATTTGTCTTTTTAATAAGAGATTGATTTTTATGAAATATCCAAAGTTATTTTTGGATTTACGTTATGAAAAATGAATATTTTTCTAATTGATAGGCATCAGGAATGCACAATGCATGCACTCACCGTAAAGACTCGAAGAAGGGTTTGGCAGCTCCTCTTCGCGATGGCAGCTCCTCTTCGCTCTCCGTATACCTACTCTTTTTCTTCATGAATGGTGGCGGTCGCGGTGGCGGCGGCGGCGGCGGCGGTGAGAAGCTTTCTTTCTCTCTTTCTCTCCCTCTCAACAAGATGGTCGTTCTTCCTCTCGCTCTCTGTTTTGTGAATGCACGAAAAATGACGCGCTTGGGTTTCAGCCCGCGTTTTTTTACTCTGGGTACCGTCGCTATTAGCGACGCAAACAGCGACACCGCTATTTATCGTCGCTAACGCCCGTCACTATAGGTTCATATCCTTGTAGTGCACCCTCTCCCTATCTTTCTCTCTTTTCCTATTATGTGTAATGTGTTTTCTCTCTCCTCTCCCTCTCTCATTTCCTTTTCTCTCTTCCTCTCCCTCTCTTATTTCCTCTCCCTCCCTCTCCCTCTTCCTCTCTTTCTCTCTTTCCCTAGTATGTTTAATGTTTTTTCCTTCCTCTCCCTCTCTCATTTCCTCTCCCTTCCTTTCTCTCTTTCCCTATTATGTTTAATGTTTTTTCTCTCTTACTCTCCCTCTCTCTTTCCCTATTATGTTGAATGTTTCCCTCTCTTTCCTCTCCCTCCTTCTCCCTCTCCCTCTCCCTCCCCCTCTCTTTCTCCCTTTCCCTCTATTATGTTTAATGTTTTCCCTCTCTTCCTCTTCCTCTCCCTCTCTCAAATCCTCTCCCTCCCCCTCTCTTTCTCTCTCCCTCCCTCTCCCTCTCCCTCTCTTTCTCTCTTTCCCTATTATGTTTAATATTTCCCTCTCCCTCTCCCTCTCTGATTTCCCTATTATGTTTAATGTCTCCCTCTCCCTCTCCCTCTCCCTCTCCTCTCTTTCTCTCTTTCTCTCTTTCCCTATTATGTTTAATGTTTCCCCCTCTCCCTCTCCCTCTCCCTCTCTCATTTTCTCTCCCTCTCCCATTTTCTCCCTCTCCCTTTCTTTCTCTCTTTCTCTCTTTCCCTATTATGTTTAATGTTTTCCCCTCTCCCTCTCCCTCTCTCATTTTCTCTTCCTCCCTCTCCCATTTTCTCCCTCTCCCTCTCTTTCTCTCTCGTTTCCTCTCCCTCTCTCAATACACACGAATTATACCAAAAACAAGTAAAAGAGAGAGAGAAAATACAAAAGCAAAGCAAGAATAGACAATGCACTCACTGTAAAGGCTCAAAGAAGGGTTTGGCGGCTCCTCTTCGCAACAGCGGCTCCTCTTCGCCCTCCGTGCACCTCCTCCTCTTCTTCACGAATGGCGGCGGCAGTGGCAGCGATGGTGAGAAGCCTTCTTTCTCCCTCTTTCTCTCTTTCTCTCCCTCTCAAATTCAAGATATTCGCTCTCCCTCTCGCTCTCTCTTTCGTGAATGCGCACAAAATGACGCGCTCGGGTTTCGGCTTGCGCTTTTTTCGTCTGGGTACCGTCGCTATTAGCGTCACACGACACCGCTATTTCTCGTCGCAAATGGCTATCACTATACCCTCATATCCTTGTAGTGCTAGAAGAGGTATTGGTAAACATTTTGGTAGAAAACCCTAACAGGGCAGCAATATCACATAGAAGGAAATAGAACCATAGGAAAGAGAGGTGCAAAAAATGAACGTCGAGAAATAAATGAGCGGCTTCTTTTGATGTTAAAATTCAAAAATACAAGATTTTGCAATTTCCAAGAGAATAAGACTGAAAAGATGACACTTAATATCCATTAAAGAAGGAAGATATTTAATACCCGATCTCTTAAATGAATCATACATTCTCTCATTAATCACGTTCAAACAACCAAATTTAGAGGGTTTTTCTCTTCTAAACCTCTTCTAATTAGCAACTTAATCATTTTCTTATGAGTGTTGTTTTGAAACGTTTTTGGCCCTAATGGTTGCAATAAAAGCATAATCCTTGATGAAAATGAGTCACTGCCCTATAAGCTTAGGAATCCTTTGATTTTCCAAATGGTCTAGGTAGGTGGCCACTCTTGGACATCCTTCATCTTTGCAGAATCAACCGAGATCCCCTCGTCTAAAGAATGAATCCTAGGTACTAAATCTTCTTCTTAAACAAAAGGCGCATTTGTTTCACTTTGAATAGAGTTTGTTTTCCCTCAAGGTATCAAGAATGACTTTGAGGTGGCTTGGATGATCTCCCTCTTCTTTGGAATAGGCTAGGATGCCATTAAAAAGTACAATGAAAAATTCATTGTGGTACGGTTTGAAAATGTCCAAGACTATTATATTGAAAGTAGCGGGTGCACAATTCAATCCAAAGGACATTATACAGAATTCCAAATGGCCATACTGATATTTATTTTCAATGGTTACCTAATTTAGCCCATGACAATCGATACCAAGCCTTAAGGTTCCATCTTTTTTCTTTTGAAAAAGTAAAGGAGTACCCCATGGTGAATTGCTTGGTTGAATAAATCCTTATTCTAGAAGTTTTTTAAGTTGTTCTTTTAATTCAATGGACTCCAAAATAAGCATTTTGTAAGGCCTCTTGGCTACTATTTTAGCCCTTGGATTTAATTTAATTTCATGGTCTACATCACGAATAGGTGATAGTTAAATTAAATCTTCAGAAAAAACATATGCATAATCTCTTAGCCATGAAGGTTTTTCATGGTCCATAGCCAGATCTAGTTTATTCAAATTGATTAAATAAATGGATAATCCCTTCCTTAGACCTTGTATTAGCTAACAGTCTTGCCAATTACAGCTTGAGTATCCTTGTTTTTCCCTGAGCTTGAACTAAGGTTCCATTGATGTTATTAAAAGTGATCGCCCCTTGCGCACAATGGATACTTGCTTGATTAGGATGCCTCTTGATTATTAATGGCTACATGGACCGTTCCTCTTTTCATTTCCTCATAGAGGGCATGATCCTCTCCCTCTTGTTGTGGGCTTGTTGTCCAATAAGAAAACAAGCATGGCTAACACTCTTTATCTTGCTTTTTGTTCTTGCCCTTGGTTATTGAAATTACCTCTTAGTGGAGAATTCCAAGGAGGGATAGCATTATTTGTAAGAATGGGGTATATATGAACTTTCTAGTGAGCATCCTATAGATAATAGCTCATGGAAACCAAAATAAACTAACTCCACTACTAGGTGAGAGGGGCTAAGCATGGTATATGCTATGATGAAAATTTTCCATTACTTATTAGCCACTCGATTCACCCTTTTTCTCGACCATCAAACGTTGTTTTATCTTATAATCAAATCCTAACATGCAATAGGATGCATAGCTAGATGGCTATTTCTACTTCTTGAATTTGATTCTAACATGGTGTTAAGAAAGGGGAAACACTATTACAAGGCTAAGTGGCAATGGTGAAAGATCAATCAACATTGATAATAATCTCCATGAGACCCAAGAGTCCATAATGCAATAGGAATTTGAACTGTTTAAGGTTTTCCTAATTGCTTATTTGACTAATTGCATAGTGGACACCTTATAGCATAGGCTACCCAAGTGTCCAATAGAAAAGGCCCCCCTTGTGTGCCTCCTCATCAAGAATAGGCCTTATTAATTGATAGTATTTCAATTGTAAAGAGTGGGATAAGATGTTTTGCTAAGAAAATGTCTTTGTGAACACAACATAGTAGAAGTATTGAAGAAATCACATGGGGGAATAGTACGAGGACATTCTTATATTGGAAGTATAGCTTGAAAGCTACTATAGTTTTGTTTGCAATTGTTGACCCTATTCAAAGACAATGCATGATTCATTACAATGAGTGTCATTGCATCGAAATGCCCATTGAAAATAAAAATATGGAGTTGGCACCAGTAATTGATGACCACTTAATTATTTGAGAAGTTGGGGATTGAGTTTATGGGACCGGTTGGCCATCCAACTCAGTACTCACAAGCATAATAAATCATCATTGTTACAGACTACATGACAAAGTGGATAGAGGGGAGGCATCATGAAAGAATGATGCTATGGCTATTGCGAGGTTTCTATGAGAATAGCTACCCCATTGATATTGGTAGTGATAGAGGGATACACTTCATCATGAATGACGTTGTGGAGCACTTGCTCTCTACATTTCTCATTATCCAGCTCCCTATTACCCATAAGCAAATGACGAAGCAAGTCCACTCATAAAACCTTGATTAGTGTGCAACTAAGATGGTCTCAACATCACTAGCTCATTAGGACAACAAGCTTATGGCAATGCTATGGGATTATTGAATTGCATGTAAGACCAACATGGACCCTTCAAGCTAACCTATGGCATAGCCACCATCATGGCAATCAAGATCCTTAAACCTATCCTACACATAGTGATCCAAGAATGTTGGGAATGAAATAAGGCTTGGACTAATCATCTAGTCAAGTTGGAGCGTCTTATGAAGACTAAGCTACTACCCATGCATGCATTAATATTTTAAAAAGCCTACCACAAAGCATAGTTGGATAAACATGTGCAATGATAAAGTCTTAACACAAGGGACTTGTTTCTCCTATATTTATTTAAATCCCACAAGCAAAATATAAAATCTAGAGGTATGGGACCCTACTAAGTTCGTGCCATTAGTTGGATTGAAAATATAGAACTAGATATCCTAGAAGGGGGGAGGGGGGGGATTGGATACTATTTAGAGGCATAGGATCCTATTGAGTCTGTGCCATTAGCTAGATTGAAAATATAGAACTAGAAATCCTAGAAGGGGAGGGAATTGGATACTTCAATGGAAGCAATGTAAGGAAATAGTACTGTCCCCAAGGCACACAAGCCATGAGAATGATGCTCCTTAGAACCCACCACGATTCCAATTGCCATTAATACTCAATCAAAAACCCAAACAAAATTGTGTAGATTTAGCCTAGCTTAAAATGTATAAAGTCAGAGTAGAATAATTCTAGGGCCAAATGGACCATCCTTTGCTAGTTCCCTTTGATGCTAAAGTAGATCCATGCGAGGGATATCCTTATACTATATTGCGAAAATGTAAGCTAATGATAACAATAGAAACCAAGAGTATCTCCATGCTCTTCTACATCCTAGAGAGATATTGGATGGGAAATCCTACTAGGATGATTGTTTAAGTTCCACACAAGTGCTAAGTTGACTATGTAGAAGAGTGAGTCCACTTGAGGCTCCCAAGAACTGGAATAATTTTTGCCTTTAGTAAGGGGGATTGGGCCAATACATGCCCACTATTAACAAAGGTGATGTCACACCTAGCAAGAAGAACTAGCCTACTACGAAAAGAATGTAATAGTCATGAGCAACATTTTGGCCAACAACACTAATTTGGTCCCTACAACCTCCCATGGTATCTAAAAGTGCAAAATTTTTTCCTAACACCCCACCTAGGATATGCGAGTAGTTTGAAGGGTGCAAGAAAACTGCCTCCCATGACATATCTCTGATTGATAGGTGCCCAAGACCCTCCTAGAGGCACAAGGCTATTATGAAGCCAATGGCCAAGTCTCTCTAGTCCCTCAAGGTCCACAATTATGACGATCCGCATTCCCTATATTGTGGGAGACCTTCGATTGAAGCTTTGCTGGAGCAAGTTAAAGAGGCATGCCTTCACTGTGGTCTTTGGGGCTACTCCTACACAGAATGCCCCGACAGCCAAAGATGATGAAGACCCAGCTAGCCTAATTCATTCAGGGAATGCATCTTGGGCAACAGTGGCTAAACAAGGGCAAAGAATGCATGAGAGTATTGGTTGGGATCACGACTCTTGATCTAGGTAATGCTTATGGCTTCAATGGGTCAACGCTAAGGAAGTCTGTGTGGCAAAATCTTAAGGATAAGTCTCAATAAACGTCTCCTGAGTGGGCTGTCGTTTCTACGTAAGCAGCAAGACAATATCAGCAAGAATGAACTGGAGTTGATAGACTCAAAGCTTAAGGACCTATTTTGCAAGCGCGCACACACGTTCTATATGTGGGGTTCCATCGTTACTTCAGCGCACGCACCCTGAGCATGGGCTGCCTTACAAGGAGGCACTTCAATTCAGCGGACAGGTTATATTCATGCGTTACTGGAGCCAAATAGCCATGCGTGTGTATGCTATTAATGCAGCAGCAGCGATCAAAGCAAGCATGTGTGCAGATTCAAGGTCTGGAATTAGTTTTAGCAGTGAAACGTCTGAGCCCGAACCAAAATATACATTGGGAAAATTGTCATGTTAAGCAGGCTATTGGGAAATTTGTCATGTTAAGAAAAGCCTGCTGCTGCTTGGAAGACACCCGGCTCAGGGTCTTTTCTGATACTCTGCCTTCAAGATTAGAATGATGCAGTGTGATATGGAACTCGATTTGCTTGCATGTCATGCTACTCAAAATGGGCTTGGCCGTGAAGCCCTTGCTATTTATAAGGGCATGCAGAAGGAGATACTTTCCAGCAGAAAATTGCCCAAATATCATAGGATACTGTGCTCACAGGTTGTGTAAAGTGTGGCCTTGGCCAAGTTAATACTCCAGTTCAGCGAGGAGAGTGGGCTGACTCTCGTGGCCCTTCCACCAGAGGACATAGATGTCTAGGGCTCCACCTTTGTGTACCTCAGACATTTACACGCCTTGATTATACTTGTCCTGTGTCGCTGCCTTGAAACGATCTTCTCCGAAGAAACCTCCTCAATCATTGGCTGCTCTTTTACCGTCAACATTCCACGATACGTCGCAGCTGCCCATGGATTCCCTAGTTTAACTGCTTGCCCCAGCTGTGGCCCCTACCTCCGCTCATGGATCTCTTCATTCCTCTGATCTTCAACCAGAATGTGAATTCCACGCCCAGGAGTTACTTTCTCCTAAAGCATGCACTTCGAGTCCATCATCCTTGGCTGCTCCTGATGCCACAACTTCAGTTGATCTCTCACCCCCGGAATCACCTCCTTAGCGCACTCGCTTCTTGGCTGATATATTGGGCTCAATTAATCATGCTGCTGCTGTTGAAGATCTCTTTACTGCGGAGCAACACCTTCAGTATCTGTCGGATGATGGCTCTGTCTCAGTACAGGATGCCATGAATTCTAATGAGGCCGCTCTATGGAAAGCAGCTATGCATTCTAAGAATCTGCGATCCATGCGCATTAACAACACATGGCAGTTGGTCCCTCTCCCTCCTCGGAGCCATGCAATAATCTCCTGCAGGTGGGCACTTCGTCTCAAGTATTGCCACGATGGCTCCATTGATAGATATAAAGCCCACTTGGTTGCGCGCGGTTTCTCTCAAGAACATGGTCTTGATTATACATAAACTTTTTCCCCTACTTTGAGAATCACTACTTTCAGGATGCTCTTGGCAATAGGCACACAATATGACCTGGAAATGCATCTAATGGATGTTCAATCTGCCTTCTTGGATGGGCATTTGGAGGAGGAAATCTATATGGATCAACCTCCCTATTTCAAGGATCCTAATCATCCCAAGCATGTATGCCTCCTTCGTTCTATATACGGTCTGAAACAATCCCCTCGGCAATGGAATGCCCGGTTTAGTGGTGCCATGGCTCATGGAGGATATACTCATCTAGTTAGTGATGTTTCAGTTTACATTAGGGAAGCTTTTGGTGACATTCTTATTCTTGCTCTGTATGTTGATGATATTTTGCTGCTCTCTTCCTCAATAACCCTGTTGAATCAGGCCAAATCAGAGCTCTGCAATCATTTCTCCATGACAGATGGGGGGGAGCTTTCTTACTTGCTTGGCATTCATATCCATCGTCATAGACCCACTCGTTCTCTTCATCTTACCCAGAGCAATTCAGCAGAATCAATTTTAAAGAAATATGGGGTGCATGCTAATGGAGTATACAATACACCATGAGCAAATAGACAACAGTTTACTCTTCAACCTACAAAGGCTAGATGGATTCGAGACAAAACCGGGCTACTCAATATCGAAGCCTTTTAGGTAGTCTACACTACTTGGTCTCTTGCACTAGACCAGATCTCCCTTTCTCTACCGGTCTACTATCAAGTTTTATGCATAACCCACAAGCTGAGCATCATGCTGCATTGAGCAGATTACTCCAATACCTGGCTCAAACAAAATCTATGGGAATTACATACAAGCAAGTGCAAATGAATGGAGATATACAATCTCCTTATGCTTTTGTAGATGCAGATTGGGCATCTGACAAAGAGACCAGGAGGTCTACCACTGGTTACGTATTCATGATGGCAGGGAGAGCAATCTCATGGAAGACAAAGAACCAAAATACAGTCTCACTCTTTAGTACTGAGGCTGAATATAAAGCCATATCTCTGATGCAACTAAAGAGGCTATGTGGATTACCACATTTCTCAGGGAACTCAAGTTTCAAGTAAAGCTGCCCATTGCTATCTATAGTGACAACATGGCTGCCATAGATGCAGCTCGCAATCCCAGGCAGTCTGAGAAGCTCAAACATGTGGACATACAGCATCATTTCATTTGCCAGCAAGTAGCTGAGGGCAACGTAGAACTGTTCCATACCACCACTCAGGCGAATGCAGCAGACTTCTTGACAAAATCAGTTCCAGTAGATAAGTACAATGCTTGCATGATCTCCATTGGAATGGAAATCGCCGCTTGATGGCTTTTTTATACAAGGGGGGTTGTTCAAAATAAAATTGAATAAAAAAAGCCAACAAATAAAAATGGCAATAAAAAAATCAGATCTGTAACAGCATAGCCCGATCTGTAATTGCATTATTGCCCGCCTATGTAACAAACCCTCTCGTGAATAATAAGAACAGTTCGTCTTTCTTTCTCTCTCTGTCTCTGTATTTCTCTGTCTCTGTTCTGGGTACAGCACTTCTGTATCTTAGGCACGAACATATCTGAAACACAAAACACACTCCTAAGGATGCCTCATTCTGACAACAATACTGGGTGGACGTCAGTGATTCATGCTTGCCAAAGTCATGGTGACATGGAAATGTGACTGAGAGCAGCGCTTTCATGGACCTTATAAGATTTGAATGTGGTGGTGGCAAGTGGAATAGAAGTTCCTCTAGTTGACTGCTTGACAAACTCTGCAGGTGCCTGTAACAGCCCTGCAAAGGCCTCATTCGAGGTTGGTATGAAATAATATCCTATTCAAGACGAGAAACATCAAAGCACACTTCAAAGAATGTGGGAGATTATGTGCCATACACAAAGCTGGTGGTGAGGCCAATGCGTGTAACCCAAGTCTATCTATTGCTGAAAAAGTTGGAGCAGGCAGTGTCCTTGCTATGGGGTCTCGTAGCTATTTGGATTCAAAAGTTGAAGAACAAAGAGGATTGTAGAACCAGTCTTTCAATGATACATGTAAAGGCAATAGTTTGGTATATGTTTCAGCTGATCAAAATCCTGTGTTTAGTGAGGAATATGTTTGGATATTATGGGGAAAGAAACACTCTGTACCCAACACACTGGTAAACAAAAGAGAGATATTTCCCTTCTCAATTAGACTCCGGTTCTTGGTTCTTGAGGTCTGTATCCACATCAAATGGGGCCTATCCATATCAAATGGGGCCTGTGCTTTGACTGCACTATTAGGCCTATCCATATCAAATGGGGCCTGTGCTTTGACTGCACTGAACTCTTTCCTATTGCAGCAGTTGATCTACCCACACCTGATATGCACTTGAATACATGGATCAGCCTGAAAGGGTGCACATCTAATTCTGCAAACAAGTTCCACACTCCAGCATTCCTGTCATCACTGCGATTAGCCTGAAACGAGAAACTTGCTGCTACTTCTTAGGTGCATGGTCAATGTGTTGTCTTTGTTAATGTGATGCATTTTCATGTAAATGCATCCTTGGTGCAGTCTTTATGCTTAAATAAACCAAGTTAGCGGCTGAAGTTCTTGCATGTGCTATCATCCGGCAATATACAAGTAGAGATCATTAGCCCAGTTCAAAGAAAGTAGCTGCACGTAAATCAACAATCTGGACCAGATTTCCCTTCTGATCTGAGATCATTAAGAACATTTGCAGGCATGAACATTTTCAGTTCATCTTGGATCATGAGAATATGAAAATGTGTGTGTGCGTGTGTGTGTGTTTTTACAAGTCTAGACCGAATCAGCCCATGAGTAGACAACAAGTCTAAATACATCTGGGACTGTATGGATTGTCAATGTCTCCCAAGTAGACAGTAAAGAATATATAAGTGAAACGAAACATCTAGCTAGCAAATATGAGGCAATGCTTGGAAGAAAGACAAAGAACATATAACTGAAAGGAAACATCTAGCTAGCGAACATGAGGCGACGCTTGGAAGGAAGACAATGTGTTAAAAATTTGAAGCCCATGCTGAACCTTCGATCTAGCTCAAAGACATGATCCATGGTCCGAGTATTCACAAGAGAGTCTCAAAACTGCAAGACCGACATTGTATGACACTTTTGGGGGGGCGAGGCTCATGTCTAGCTCTAGAATCTCTTTCCAACCAAAATCAATGACTTATGGACTGTCAGGTGCAATTATTGTACATGAGAAAATTGACAAATGAAATTACAGGGTGCTATACAAAAACCGTATTGCTCTGCTACCATTCCAGTATATAATTCGCAAATGAGGGGAACCACTGATTTGAAACTTGTGTTTCTTTTGCTTCCACTGACAATGATCAGCACACAGTTCTTATCAGGTCCACTGCACATAATGTGGATTACTGTGAGCAAGGAGCTTCATCCCTTCATGCATAGCCATTACCACACTGGATTGGGCAGCTGTGTTATACTGAGCCATTCCCTCTGAGAAGGTTATGATTCATATGATTGCAAAAGCCTTACAATTGGAGGCTGGCCACTATTGACTCTCTCTCTATTAAAGCTCTCCTCCTCCTACTAGCAATTAGGAAAATGCACATTCGCCAACCTTCATTAAATTCCCCTCCTAGATAAATGAAAAAGAAACGGTAATCAGGGGTTTTCTAAGGTTTGAACTAGCCTTCTAATTTCTACCAGATTACATACACTACACGCAACTCTACATTCTAGATTCTAGTCATGTTAATCGGGAAAAATGTTGTAGCAAAAAGCCGTCTTCACCTCAAGTACAGCTCAGTCGGTACGGTGTGCCCGTAACGAATATATAAGATCCTATCGATATCCTCTTGCCTTATCAGCTTTAGGAAAAGGGGGCTCCTCCATGCTATATTATTATGGAGGTGGTTGGGAGGTGATACATGTGCCAATGTAGCTGCAACCATGTGCTCATCTAAGTGCATGACCCAACGATCCATAGTCACCTTCCAATGCTAGCTATTTGGAACAGGTCCTATCTTTGCCCCGAGAGGCTCCAAAGCTCTCGTAAATCCTAGTTGCGTTGTCTTGCACAAAGATCGCCTCGACCAGGATGGGCGGTGCCTCCTGTGTTACTCCTTGTCATCTACCGGCATTAGCCTGGGTCACTTTGTTTGCTTCCACCCATCACAAACCTCCTCCCCTCTCATGCTGGCTACTAGTTTGTTGTTAGTCTCCTCCTCATGTGGGAGAGGCTTTGGCCCTAGCACAAAGCTACAAACAGTAGCTTTGTGGTGTAACCAGTGTGTCACGACATTAGAGCCCCCTGAATGGTGGGAGTAGAGGGGAAGTCTAACTAGGATGCTATTTGAGATAGAGTTCTGCATGCCAAAAGGTATGCAACCAATGTTAAGGTTTAGCTGGGGCTCCTAAAGCAATCAACATTGTGTGCTATTCCATGAACATGTGATCGTCTACTAAAGGACAAAGAGGCATCACACCGTATGAAACCTTTTATATATATATATCAAACCAGGCATCAAGTATATCATCTCAAAGTGTTTAACTGCTTAGCATATACAACTATGGAAAGGGAAAACCTCCATAGAAAATCTGGGAAATTCACATTTATTGGTGGAGTCATATAGTTAGTGCGAGCAGAGGTAACTATATGCTTAATAATGGGATGCCACATTAGACAAATGTGAAATATGGAGATCGGCCTAGTCCTTAGATGTGGACACATCTCTCTGATTCTATGTATCCATAGACACTATTGAAGAGCTAAAGAAAGACGATATTGACGACGATCATTAAGTAAGTTTAAGGAGACCTACAAGGAGTTGAGCTAAATGAAAGATGATATTGATGAGGAGCATTAAGTAACATCAAGGAGACGTAACAGCATCAAAGGTTTAGCATATCATAGAGATAACATTTCAAATTTCTAGTGTAAGCAGTCCTTGTTGCATCACTTTCATAGCATGATGAACTTGTTATATATAGTAATGACTGATATGAGTAAAAAGAGTCAAGGGATGCAAGGGATAAGAGCAATGCTTTTCTTTTAGGTGAATTTTGCATTCTAGGCTAAGAATATGGTCCCTAGAGGGTCATTTTTGAGTGCCCCAAATTCATAACCATCACATAGTATTGAAAATTTTGGCATAAAAATGAAGTTTTGATTGCCTAAAATGGGTATTTCTATAGAGAAAAAATATGGATATCCATAGACATCCATACAAAAGTATATACCAACATGTGATAATGTATCTCTCAAGTTGAGGACCTTGTCGCCAAATAATGACTAATTTTCGATGAAATGTCTTTTTTTTTAAATCACTAGCTAAGAGATGTTTGCATTGCATGCAAATACTTAAAGTTAACTCCAATCTAATAAGAAAGCCATGCTGTTGTTATGGGACTTTGGTAAAGTTATCTCTCACATAGTTGGATTCTACTCTAGCCATGCATTGTCGATGCCTCTCCAGTCAATGCCCACGAATGTAAGAAAGCAAAGAAGGTTCAAAATTTTCCCACACTCACCAAACTAACCCTTTCTCATATGTATTCTATCTTTCAAAAGGATACTTTATGTTCTCAAGGTTCAAGGTATGTTGCCTCAAGCTCTCAAGGTGTCGATTTGATTTGATCCATTCACTTCCAATGCCACCAAGAGTAGTAGAGGTGGAGAAGTAGAGTAATATCGTCCCCTTTCCGATCCGTTGCTCTCTTTCTAATTCCCTCGATTTCTTTCTCACAATAGAAGTAATGGCTACCTTAAGCCTCCATATTTGGGAATGGTTCAAGAGAGAAGAAGAAGAAGAAGAAGAAGACAAGAGGAGCAATGAGTAGAGACTTACTCTTCTTGGTCACTCACACACACACACAAACACACATATGCACACACATGCACTCACACACACACACACACACACACACACACACACACACAATGTGTGTGTGTGTAGCTTTGGCTATAGTATAAGCAAGAAGGGAGAAGAAGGAAGCAAGAGGTGAAGGATTGCACGCACAAAAGGGAGAGCTTCAATTGATTTTATGGAGGGGCCTCAATCCTTGCCTCCTCTCATCCTCTCCTTCACATTTCCCTTTCTCTTAGATTTCTGGTACAAACTTGCTATACCAAAAACAAACTTACTAGTGGATTTATATGACTTATTAATTGTTTATGTATATAATATAAGTTATATATGGATTTACATGAAATATTGGTTGTTCATATGTACATGAATATAAGTTACAAACATCCATGACTCCAAGGGATCTTACAATTTTCATGGGACTGAGCTAGTCTCTCACACTTTTACTAAAAATTACTTTTATGTGGGACAATATAAAATCTAGTTTATCAGGACACCCAACAAAATCAATAAGTTTTGGATAGCCACTTCAGTCCTAGATAGTCATTGTTCGGAATCGCTAGAGTAGAAAGAAGATTGGATGTTGTTTTGCTATGTATTCCCTTCCACTAGATTTGATTATGATTTCAATTCAAATGAAATGATAACAATGGTCCGTGCTTATAATCGTCGGACAAAATTAGGGCATAAACACCTCCCCATGGGTTTCATTGGGACTCTTCACCTCGAGCCATAATAAGAACTACCCAAGGTACCCAATCAGTGTGTGTGTGTATATGTGTGCATGCATGTGTGTATTTGTATGTGTGTGCCTCCTCTAGGTAGGATGTCTCCTCGTGGTGCCTTAGGATGCTCTTTTTAAGATAGTTAAGTTTACAAAAACTATGAGAAAATAGATAGTGTCTTTATTCTTGCAAGTTTTAGTATAATTTACAAGGAATGATCTTTCTAATTAGAAATTATTATTTATATCTTCCCAATTTAACTTGAGATTTAGGAATGTATAAAAATAATCAAGTAGCTTGATGATTATAAGAGGCTAGATTTCATTATAATGGATCCACTAACGATAGAGAAATCAGTAACATGGGCATTGTTTACAACTTGCACTTTTTGATTCATCATGGAGGATTGTCCCATGGCTTCAATCTATTTGCATGGAGCCATCTACAGTGAAGAAGAAGAAAAAAGATGATGCTGTGTTGCATTTTGAACCAACACTACTCATTTGCACCCAATGGAACCCTTTGGCTTTGCGTATGTGTGTCCTCTTTGCCCTCTTTCTCTCTCTCATCACCGACTCACTAACTCACTCTCACTCTCTCTCTTTCTGTGTCTATGTGTCTCTATGTGCACACGTGCGTGTGTGTGTGTATCTCCCTCTTTCATTTAGCCTTGTGGCCCTCCAATCTACAACACTACAAGATATAGGCCTTATACTGATGTTAAAAGAGACGAAAATATTCATAAAGAAATTTGCCCCTGTCGTCTCAAAAAGTGTCTTTATTGGTGATACCATAGCACAGTCGGTATCAACATCGTTATCAGCATCACTATCAGTATCACTGATACCGATGCAAATAACGACACTGATAACGATGGTTTGCGACGCATTTTGTGGCGCTAATAGTAACACGTGCAATAAATTTGCGACGCTAATACCGACAGTAATAGGGAAAAAAAAATTTGTGGTAGGGCAGCAAGCTGTCCTGCCACATATAGCACTATGTGCTTTATTTAGGCTATACAAAATAGTTTTAGAAATGTTTACAATGCTCCTATAAGTAAAGACAAAGTGTACTTAAATCATAACACTGATACATGAAATAAATACATGATCGCATAATGAAAGCGACTCGTACAATCATGGCAAGATACTGCTACTACATAGAAAATATCTACATAGATCACGTAACCAAAAAAGAAGGGTATGAGAGCTCCAGGAATCCAAGGGCGAGCTATAGATCATCGCCATTTGAAATCTTGTCCTGCCACAAAGAAGCATCAAACGGACTCTGCAAAATAAGAAACAACTACATATTAGTCCACCATACAATAATGCATTCTAATTAAACATGGTAACTACGGACCAGAAAGATGAGTGACTTACAGGGCCGCCGCGTCCATACAATCGGTCGACCAATGCAGTGAGACCATGTTTCTCTGCATATCGAGTCTCAAGGCCGGTGGGATCACGATTTGTAATGGAGTGCTGCAAAGAAAACAAAATACAACTATTAGAAACATGACTGTCAATACAAAGGATATTGCAAAAAAATAAGCAAGCAAAACAAAAGAAAAACCTACAAAGTCCTCCAAATATGTCCTGTGGCCGCCACTCCCAAGATGATGGACCACTATGGCCTCTAGTCGTGCCCTTGCCACCTCGCACTGCTATCTCCAACGTCCTGGAGAATTTGTAGCCTCCTCCCTCTGTCGGCGCCAATCGTCCGCGTCTAGCCACTTGGGCTTTGAAGCCCCACTCTTGAGTGCCTTGCGTGCGTCCGATCGTCTGTGTGACATATATGCATGCATGCACTCCATCATCCAGCCCATAGAAAACCTATATGTTGTGGTTGGTACCGAAAACTTTCATACAAGGATGCAACTATGTAGTCCTTGCTCCCCTCCAGTATGTTCTTTCAATGATCTAAGACGTTTTGCCGAAAAACTTGTTGGTACAACTCTCTCATGCGAGTCATCACCCTCCTCCCCTCATCATTAATAATGATGCACTACAACAGAAACAAGACATAGACGCGCATGTTAGATGCGCAAAGTCGGGCGCGTCTATCATTGCGTCTATATGCGCGTGTAAAAGAGCGTGTAAATAGACACGAATTTTGTGTCTATACATCCGTGTAAATAGATGCATCTTCAGATGCGTAATTATTTAACCATGTGAAATTGGACTTAATATAATAAAAAAACTAGAGTTAATAATTATTTTTGCATTGCTCTCTAATGAATGGCAGTTCCTCCAGTTGACAAGCCTGATATAAGTAATTAGCGGCAAGCGACAGAAACCTTACTATACAATTAGTAGCAAGCATTGCATGTATCTTGTAATTTCTCTACTTGAAGATGATAAAAAATACTTCTTTTTTATTATGAAAAATTTAATTTAGCTTTAAACTTGATTATTGATTCTTGAATATGCACGTGTGCGCATGATATTTTCCATAGAATTAAGAATATACATTGAATCATTAAGCAAATTAAGTATGTTACAGTGAATGATCCATCTCATCTTCAATGAGATCAGCCCTTGCTAAACTATCTACTTCTAGGTCTATGTTACCAAGAGGTAACAAAACAAATAAGTCTGTCCCACTATCAGATGTGTTGCTATATTGCTCAATAACTTCATCAATATCATCAATCACATTATTGTCCTCTTCTGCGTTTCCTTGAACATCCTCACGAGGTTCATCTTGTACTATATCACACATATCATCCATTATGGTGTCATCATGTACATACATCATCATTAATTGTTGGATTGTCATCTCCTATCTCTATGTTTGTAATATTACCATATATTGGTTTTGAGCGATTATATATAGGGATAACATACCACCATCAGTTATTGTTTACCATTGGATGATACACAACCTGTATTTTAAAAACAAAAGCAAGAAACTTAAATACTTATTATATTGTGTATATGTATCACATGTATATATATACAAAAATTAGCTTTTGCATATATACCTGCTCGCATTGTTGAGGTAGTACTAATGTGTCATTTCTGTTTTGGTGAAATTTTGTAGAGTCGATCACAAAACCACTTAGATAACGTCTGATTGTGCAATGCTCACCATTTGTTACCACTTCTTTAAACCACTTCATATCTAGTACATATATAAAGAATCCTCTGAAGTCAAGATTCAGAATATCTTGGATCAAACCACAATAACCTTCCATGGTACCATTGGCATCCGCGAAGTGAGCAAGGACACCACAATCTTGGGTATTTCTATTTTCATCTATACATTGAGTTGGAAGATGTCTACCCTCACACCAAATAGCATTGAATAATGTGCACTAGTAGTAAAAGATTAAGATCAAACATGTCAATTTTTTATATAAAATATAACTTATAGAAACAAATTAATTGATAGTATGTCTCACCTTTGATAAGCAACCTCGTGCGTATTCCCACTCTTCTTGAGATATATTAATTTCCTCCTCTTTTTCCATTCTCTCCATTTCCTCATGTAACCAATCTATATCAATATGATGTGGGAGCGCATTTAGATGATCTGGAAATGAGACATTATGTCCATATCTGGTGCGAAATACTTGTCTTTCACTTTTTCTTCTTCCCCTTGCTTCATTATATAGTGTCACCCATTTGCTCATTATATCACTATTGAGCACACAAAAACTATTTAACTTACGAAGTTCTTCTTTTGTTAGCACTTTACTCATTCCTTTTCCTTGAGGTATAATAGAGGTCATCCTCAAGTCTTCATCATCTTTTCATAGTTGTGGTTGAGAGGGGTCCACTTTATCAAGATATTCAGAGATATAAACAAGGGAATTGCACTAACCAACCCTCAGCCATGCTTCTCTCAAGCCGTACTTTTTGCCTCACAAAATCTTTCAAGGTTTTCATGAAGCGCTTAAGAAAAAACATCCACCTTGCATGAACTGCCCCACAAAGTGCGATCTCATCAATTAAATGTACGAGTAAATGTAATTGAGTAGTCAAAATGGATCGAGGAAAAATTTCATCCACCAAACAAACCACCTCAACAGATAATACTCGAGCATCTTGCAATGTGTTTGGATCAATTTCCTTCGAGCTCACGTGTCTGTCAGGATGTATTTGACAATTGTTTATTTTTGTGTAGAAATTCAAAGACATATAATGAAAAAATACAATGTATACACACCTCACAAGCTCTTCCATCTTGTAAATGATATCACGTACATCTTTGGATACACAATGGGATATGCTAGTAGGAAGTACGAACTGAATGTAAACAATATTCATAGATCAAATGATTAGTTGAGGAAAAAGTCATCATACCCCAAAGTTTACACATAGTTACTCCACTAATTACTATATTTATGGTTAGAGATACCCTTACTTGAATCATTTTGTGCCAATAGTGGGACTTCAAACCAGATAGTTGCTCCACACCTCTTTTCTTTTTCTTTATGAAGGCTCCCTTGAGACATCTCATACATCCTATGGGTGTTCAAAAGCTACATATTTGTTCCTTCACTATTTTTTCCTCGTTCTTTGACAACATCCAAGGTGCATGGGGTAGCTCAATCTTTCCTCTAGGTCCAATGCGTGGCCAGGCTCGTCTCATGCGACCAATGTTACGTAAATCCTCCCTTACATTGACTGAATCACGAGCCCTTATCAAGTGATCCCATAATGTAGATACAACATTTTTGAATATATGCATGGGGCCCAACAGGTGATTGATCTTGAGTTCAATCCAATACGAAATACGAAAAAATATAGAGAACCTAACAAACAAACAATATATTATGTAAACAATTCATCATGCTAAATACTTTAAAGTCAATCGAGAGAAATTCACTTCTTACCGACTTAAGCTGAGTGGAGGGTGGATGTCGGCATTAATCCATCTCTCCTTCCAATCTCGAATGGTTAGATATTATGGAGTCATTCCATTAGTAGGGAGAACATATTTGGGATGGTCAATAGGAAGAAATTGATTATGATTGTTGTAGATAACCTTCTTTAAACGTATGGGCCTAGAGGAAACTAGAGAGGAACCACAAATAGGACATGAATGATATCCTGATGTGGTTAAACCTGAACAAACAAGTGAATTAATAAAATGCAATTGATTCAAGTCTTGAATTTCAAATATAGAGTTATAACATGTACCTGAACACTCTCCATATCCTGGAAAGTCATGCATGGTCCATAACAACATGGCCTTCAACGTGAAATCTCTACATGTCTCTTTTTGATTGCCATGGATGGAGGAATATTATAGTTCACCAATACCACTGGCCATACACTGTATGATGTGCTTTTGATGCCAAATGGATTGATTCCATCCATACCTAAACCAAATCTCAAATTTATTGGTTCTTCTTTGAAAACGGGCCACAAATTATCTATATGTTGCCATGTCGATGTGTCTACAGGGATCCTCCATTTTCCATCACTTGAACGATGACTAGCATGCCATGACATGAGCTTTCCAATAGACTTACACTTAAACATAAGTTGAATGCATAGAACAATCGGAAAATGTCGCAAAACCTTACGAGGCACATCCATTGACTTCATCTCCACTTCGTATCTTGATTCACCACAAACAGGATACTCTTGTGCGAACTCATGAATCCCACGAAATAAGACACAATCATTAACACATGCATTGATCTTGACATAATCGAGGCCTCCCAAAGATGTCAAGTAATGTCTTGCTTGCTCTCTCTTAGTTGGCAATTTGTTTCCTTTTTGAAGCATTTGTGATAATAACCTACATATATTTTTAAAAGTGAGTTAAAAAACCACCAACATATATTTGTGTCTGATTTCAAAATAGAACAATTAATATTATGACTCATAAGCCAAACTGAATTGTTACCTACTTCAATAACGCATTCAAACTGACATTACTCCATCCATAAATTATTTGCAAGTTAAGTATCTCGAGGGACGCACGAAGAACGGAGTCCATACAACCTTCATACAATGGAGTAGATGACGCTACGTATAGTGGATCATCTGGCTTCAGTCCCATTCTCCATACATGTTGAGGTGTGACATTGCAACTCGACGTGCTTGAAAAATACACCCTCGACAACGATCACACATGCATTTAATTTTTTGTCATAGCCATGCATCTCGATTATGAAGACGTAATGTTTCATCCTCACTTGAGGATGTGCTCATTGACTCATCAGCATGCACCGCACTAGGTGATGACGACGACATGATTAAACCTAATTCATGACAACATAAAAATATTTGTCATTCATATGTTTACATAAGAACTTCAAGCTGGCATATTAATTATTCTAAGATCTCAATTTTAAATACACAAAACTTATCATAAATACATAAAAACTTATGATAAGAACTTACTATCAAAACTTATCTTAAAAACAAAAATTCATGATAAAAGCTAAATGTGTGTCTATATCTGCGTTTACCTACGTGTCTAGATCTGCGTCTATTTGCGCGTCTAATTTCCCGTTTATACGCGTGTTTACGTAAACGTAGACGCGCATATACACGCGAAAATAAATGCAAATGTCAAATTTTAAAAGATACTTGAATCATTTCTTTTTAAATTGCGCCTTTCCTTTATTGTATTTTTTGCACATTCTGAAGCTCAAGTTTTGCCGACATGCAGTCTCTTCATGTCTCACCTCCTCATGACTCACCTCTTATTTCACTTCAAACAGACAAGAGGGGAAAAATGAAAGCCAAGGAGAGGAAGAAAGAGAGAACAAGAGAGAGGAGAACAAGAGGAAGAAGAAGCAAAGGGAGGAGACAACAAGCAGCAAGCAAGCATCAAGGAAGACTAACTCACCAAGGAGAGGAAGAAGCGCCACCACCCGCCACACCAAACACCCAAGGTGAGTCCTCTCTCTCTCTCTCTCTCTCTCTCTCTCTCTCTCTCTCTCTCTCTCTCTCTCTTTGTATTAGGATCTATGATTGCATTTTGTATAGCACAAATAAATCATGAATGGCGGTCGTCGAACTGAAATTAGCCAACTGAGCGTGTTTGCCAGCGCGTCTACATTTCAGCACATATGCAGGGATAGACGTGAAGCTATGTTTGCTGTCATTGCATCTGGAGCCGCATCTCAGAGCATGTGTATTCTGCGTCTCAGACACGAGAATACACGCACTCTGCATAAAAGAAGCTTTGACTTCAGAGTCGCGTCTCCAAGCGCGTGTATCTTGTATGTGAGATGCGGGAATACATGCACCCTGTCCAAAAGCTTTGACTTCAAAGTCACGTCTCTAGGTGCGTGTATTCTGCATTTCACACGCGAGGATACATGCGCGCTAGAAGCATTGACTTAGGAATCGCATCTGAGAGCGCGTCTATCCTGCATTTTAGACGTGGTTATACACGCGCCAACCAGCTTTGATAAAAAACAAATTTTTATTTCTGAAATTGTACGAATTTATCTTTTTTCTGTGTTTTTTTTTTACAGATGTCACATCCTGGTTCATCTAGCAATGACCGGGATTTGGATCGCATGAATGATACATTGGGCTTGTTCGGCAGAGGGGTCAATGCATTTTTTGGAGGTTTTTCTAGTAAGGAAGACTTCATGGGCATCACATCTTTTACAGTAATCATATGCATCCTTATGAATGGTCGGCCACTAGTAACCTGCTAGCAGAGCTTTCCTGGCTGTAGCTTCTCCTGCAAAGTGACCTCCACACGGCTCGTCATGGCAAGCCTTCAAAACAATCCAAATCTCATCTCCTGCAACACATCTTCTGAGCACTTCATCTTTGCCTTTCTTGTATAGTGCACCGCCTAACAAGATGTAGGGGGCTGATTCTAACATAAGCTTCTTCATGTCCCGACTAGAAATGCCAGGAGGGTACTGTTGGGTTGCCAACAAATTGGCAATGTCTGCATACCAGGGGGTTATAGTTTCTACCAGAAATAGGGAAGCATCAGGGAGGTCTGGATCATCCTACTCCTCATCTGCAGTCTACAGGATACGCGCTAGATGATTACCCAGAACATGGGAATGACCAGGTTTGGTAATTACCTCAAAGTCGAACTCTTGGAATAAAAGGAGCCATCTCATCATTCATCCTTTCACATCTGCTTTGTTCATCAGGAAGGATAGGGCCTCATGATCCACATAAAATTTAAAGTGGGTAGACAGTAGGTAGTGGCGAAACTTCTCTAGGGCAAACACCATTGCCAAGCACTCCAGCTCTGTCACTGTATAGTTCCACTCTCTATCAGTGACTTTTCGGCTTGCGTAATAGATTGGTTGATCTAATTTTGAGGGGCCCTTTTGACATAGGACAACACCTGGCCCTTCAACTGATGCATCAGTGTGTACATGAGACTCCTTCGTTCAATCAGGAGGTTGCAGGATGGGTGCCTCAATCAGATACTACTTCAGAGTGTTGAAGGCTTTGTCACATTCTTTCGTCCAAATAAACTTTGCATCTTTCCTCAAAAGCTTGTGCAAGGAGATTGCCTTTGTTGCAAAATGGGCTATGAACCTTCTATAGTAACCCACATGGCCGAGGAATCCCCTCAACTGTTTAAGGTTGGTGGGTGCTGTGAGAGCTGCGATCTTCTTGATCTTTGCAGGGTCTGTTTATATCCCTTGTGCAGAGACAATGTGGCCCAACAGAACTCTTGAGGAGACACCAAAGATACATTTGTCAGGGTTGAGGGAGATCCCATACTCCCGGCATCGGTCAAAGCATTGTTCCAAATGTCCCCAGTGTTCACGGATCAAACTATAGACACAGAAGTCATCCAAATATACCTCAATAAAGTCGTGCAGATGATTTTGGAATGTGGCCATCATGACTCGCTGGAAAGTAGCAGGGGCGTTGCAGAGTCCAAACGGCATCACTCGGTAAGCGTAGGTCCCCCATTCTGTGGTGAAGGTTGTTTTGGACTGATCTTCTTCTACTATATGCACTTGGTTATATCCACTCAATCCATCCAAAAGGGAATAAAGCTCATGTCCTGCCATTGTGTCCAACAGTTGGTTTGTGAAAGGGATAGGAAAGTGATCCTTCTTAGTCTTGGAATTCAACTTGCGGAAATCCACACATATACGAAGCTTGCCATTCTTCTTGCGTACAACCACGATGGGTGAGACCCATTCACTATTTGCCACTGGATAGATGAACTCAGCTTCCAGAAGCTTCAACAACTCCGCTTTCACGAATGTGGAATAATTCGGGTTCATTCGCCTCTATCTCATTGCCATACTAGCTTGGTATCAGGCTCCAAATCAACATGATGCTGACATATTGTGGGATGAATCCCCTTTAGGTCTTTGTAGGGCCAAGCAAACACGTCCAAATTCTCTTTCCAGAAGTTGTACAAGGTTGACAACTCCTCTTCTGGTAGGCTGCTACCCACCTTCAAATGGCATTCAGTGCCATCTGCATCCACAAAGGTTAACTGCCTTTCACCTTCTACTTCACGGATGAAGGTCCCACGGACTGCTTCTGGGTACAGATTCGACTCCTTTAAGGGGGTGATGTCCTCTTCTGATGTCCCACTAGACCCAACGTCTTCGTTCAGGAAGGACTTAGGTTGCCCCTTGAAATGGTGAAATGGGATCAGCGCTGTCTCGGTTTTGGTTTGAATGTTAATTACCTTAGAGCTTGAGGACTCCTCTTCAGAGGATGCATCCAGGAATGTTACAAAACAAGGGCTCTCCGAATTCTGTTGTGGCCTTGGGACTGGTACTTGTTGACAAGGAGCATCATCATCATCCTTTCTTGACATGTGTGGATAGGTGGGACAAGAACCACTGATAAAAGACAGCTTATTTTACTTAATCCACTTCTTATATAGGCTTTACCTATGGAAAGATCCATTTACCAATCCAAAGGGTACCATTGCCATTCTGTCCCACAGCATGGGGTCTTCTGCTTCTGAAGCTTCTAGAACTCCCTCCTCATCTATGCCTTCTACGGGTGGAGTGGTTTCTTCTGTCTCGCTTTCAAAGTCTCCTTCTTCAGATTCATCATCATCCTCTTCAGACTCCGGCTCTGCCTCTGTAGGCGCCCTGTAAGAGAAGAACAGGTCCTTTGCTTTGCCTTCTGCCTCTGTCACTGGCTCTGCTATGGCCATATAACAAGGAGAGCAGTACATCCATGCTTCTATCTCACTGTCAGAAGTGATTTCGGAAATCATTCCTGGTTCAGGCAGGAAGTATTCACCCATTAACAAGGACTTTGCATCTTGAGGAAGTTGGCTTACAGTGCCTATTGTGAGGGACTATGCCACTGTTTTCTTGGGAAGGATCTGTTTGACAGCATCTTCGTCTGCTGATGTTCCATCTGTAGCCTCATTGGGGGAGTCTGAAGATAATTCCAAGGAGGTGGATCCATGCCCTTTTTGAGCACCATATAGCTTCAGCACCACTTTATTGGGTCCTCTACCCAAGGTCAAGGTTCTTTTGAACCAATCCGTCCTTGCTCTAGCTTCAAAAAGCCATGGTCTGCCCAGTAATAACAGGGGGTAGGATGTACCATAAGAGTTTGGCTTCACCACCAGATAGGTTAGCCAATAATCTTTTCCAGCCACTGTAGTCTTCACATATGGGTGAATGCCCAAAGGCTTGATTCTGCTATGATCCGCCTGTCTATTGAGCCATTGAGTTGGTTGCACACCTTGTAGGCCTAAATCCTTCATTGTCACATCCGTCATAATGTTCACTGATGAGCCACCATCAATCAATGCTTTTGCAATAAAGCAACCTTCTATCCACATGCCAGTCTCTGGGGTACCTGGATCTAGGAAGGCGTTAGCCACATCCACTTCTTTTACAGTCTCATGAGCTTTGTTGGACTTTGTTGCTGTTGAGGGAGCAATCCTTAAGCCACGTCTTCTTGTCAGTATACTTTTGAACCTTTTTCGGGACAACATCAACAATTGTCGGAATGTGAAGTTTGGTTTAAAGGTATCTAGATCTCTGACCAGATCGTATTCCTTAATAGGATCCACTGGCTTCTCTAACCGGTTAGGGAATGGGGCAACACCCATTTTCATTTTCCCTTTTCCTTCCAATAGGGGCATCATGGGGACTTCTTCTGCCACTTGTGGCACTTCCTCCTCTTCTATCTCTTGGACCTCTGGTCCTATCTCTAGAACTGTCTCTGTGATTCTCTGTGGCACTCTAGTGCTCTGTACGGCACTGTAAGGCTATGTTCTGTTCAGTTCTTCTGGTGGAAGATTGAACTTCACTGTTCTGGCAGGAGGATTATCTTCTTTCTCGATAGGTGGTTCCTTCTTCTTTGCACGCATAATGGTAGCCACTTCCAATTACACTAAATTGGAGGTAGGCTCTTGGGCCTTGGACGGATTATCAGTAGCACTATTTTTCACTGGGGCTGGGCTTGGACAGTCTTTTGCAGTGTGGCCTTCTCCTTTGCATCAACTGCATAAGGGCTTGTAATCCACTAACCTTCTGGGATTTGGACAATTTGGTGAAATGTGTCCCTTTTCTCCACATCTGTAACACTCCACTTCTGATCTCTGACCACCACCAGACTATCTTCCTATGTAACTTTGGGATGGAAATCTTCTAGGTCCGAAATTAGGACCAAACTCCCTAGGCTTTGGTCCAATATCCTGTGTTGTCATTTTGGATTCCAGCAAGTTGAATCTTGCGTCTTCTTCCTTCCTTCTCTTATCATGCATCTCCTTCAGAGAGCACATATCCTCTGTATGGTTCTTCCTAAGACAGTAGGAGAAGAAAGCTCTAGGAATGGTTGGTTTTCATGTACATTCAGTGGCTAAATGGCCTGCTTGATGACACTTACCACACCAAGTATTTGACCGCATCACATCTCTTCCTGCTCCTGCAACGTTGGATATGCTAGCGGTATTCACTTTCAGCGTCTGTACCTGCTCTGTAATCACATCCATCAACTCCTTTTTTATATTTGCAACTGAGTTGGATAAATAATCCTTCAAGCTTTCTCCTCCTGAGGCACTGGTAGTAGGGTTTTGAGGAGTCTCTGTAATCACTGCATAAACAGGTTGGGCTGGTGCAGAGGGGTCTCTGTTCTGATTCTGATTCAGAGCTCCTGTTTGAACTGTTGGCTGTTGGCTCCAGTTGATAGGGTTCCACTGTTGCTGTTGATTTGGCACTGGGGAAATCATTTAGGACCATTGTTGTTGTGGTTGAACCATCATTTGAGGCATTGATTGTGGCCACTGTGGATTTGGGGCACTGTACTGTGATACTAGGGGCATCTATTTGGTAGGGGTAGGGGACAGTCCCTAGGATTGCATTTGGTGGGTACATCATTCCTGACATCAGAGGAGGTAGGACTCCTCTTCCTAGATTCATTGCCAATCTAGCTTCCACTTCATCGTACAATCTTGCACCTTTTGTTGCAGCTTACAGTGTGGCTGGTCTTTGCAGCTCCACAAACTTACGAACTTTTGGTTGTAATCCTTTGAGAAACACTCCCTTCTGAATGCCATCATCTAGATTATGGTTAGTCCATCTCTTCAGGATGGATTCCATTCGTGAGACATAAGCTTCTACTCTTTCTCCAAAGGACTGATTTAAATTCATAAATTCCTCTCACATCCGCTCTTCAAAGCCTTCACGACTGAATTTAGTGAGGAAGGCCAACTTCAGGTCATCCCATGTGCCAAAAGATCCTGCTGCTTGTCTCTCATACCACTGAAACGCCGTACCCTTGAAAGTGGCGGGGAATATTGCTAACCAATGCTCAAGGGTTCTGGAATTGTTAGCCACACATGCTACCATAAACTCTGCTACATGAAGATCAGGGTCTTCATTGTACTCTCCCTTGAAAATTGGCACAACGGGACTACATTCGTTGGCCTGTCATCAATATTTCCAAAACGGATCTGGCTTGGAAGTGGACCTCCAGCAGGAGGAGAAAGGGCTTGATGTGCCATTGGGACTTTTGTAAAGAGTTCCGCAAGGGCGTCAAAGGCGGCTTCTCCTGCCTAGCACGTTCTCAGCTTTGATTTTTGCTTTCTCTCTTCTCACGTACCTCTCGACTCGTTCTAACACTTGCCTCTTTATTGCATCATTCATCAAGGGGTTGGCTCCACTATGTTGTTAGTGCTCCACATAGGGATAACAGAAGGCTTCAGCCTCTGGAGGACTCTCTTGCCAACATTTCTTCTACTTCTTCCTTTTCAACGTCTCTGAATTCTGCTTTTATGCCACTGCACAGAGGAAGGTATTCGGTTCTGAAGGTGTCAAAATGCATACGTCTAAGCATTGTGGTGGTGCCATCATCATAGTAATGCCAGCTTATGATGGTTTCAACAGTGTATGTTGTAAAAAACACTCTGTCTACCAACTTCTAGTGGGTTTCCAATTGGACAAGCAAAAGAATGTCAGAACACCAAGCATCCCACGTATCTTGCTGTTGAGCGTCTATGAACAAATTCCAACTCTGTTCCTTCTTATTTTTGTGAACCTCCACAGACCAAGACTGCTGAAGCTTCTTCACAATCTCCCACTTGATGATGTCTGAAAACTTCTCAATGAATGACAAATCTTCCATGGATGGTCATTCTCTCTGTTTCTGCTCTTCAGTTTGTTCCCAAACTGTTTGCCACCAAGATGCAAGTTTCTACTGCTTCAACAGGAAGAGGAAACAATCCACCACATAGAGCATGCATCATGATGGTGATGTGTTTCCGCCATTGTGGGATGAACTTCTTGTGGAAAGTGGCTTTGATTATGAGAGATTCCAACTCTTCAGTGGAAGAAGGAACTTTACAAACATCCATTGAATTCTCCTCTTCTTGACAATGCCATTTCCTTCATTTTCAGCCTCTTCTGGTGCTTGTTGATGGCAAGTTTCCCCGGCTGCACACCAAAAACATGGAGCCCCAAGAGGAACACCAAGGGAAAAGGAATTCTCTTGCAAGAAAATCTATCTTGTAACATCAAGAAGCTTTTATTTCATTCTTTTGATCCTCAAAACAAAGACAACAACAATTCTTCACGCAGCATCATAGTAGATATCTCCCACGGATTTATCTTTAACAAACTTGATCATGTTCTTCATATTCTTCATATTCTTCATTAATATACAAAGAGAACACAACTTTTGATGGAAAGAAATCACATAGTATTCATCTTCATTGTCTTCATAGTCTTCTCCCTCATAGAAAGATACAATGTTTCACATAGAATCGACTATCTCTTGCATATGATCTCTCTCACAATAGTATGCTCTCAATACTACATCATATGCTCACTACAATCACTCAATAATCACTCACAATAATCCTTCTTAGATCGTGGATACACCTCCCAAAAGGTATGTCAGATGTGAAATGGCACCAGAGACATCATAGTGTCCTGTGAGATTTGTCTTCTGTCACTGTCTTCTGTAATCTGCTGTAAAGCTTCATCAGCTACTTCTTCACTTCTTTTGACTTAAATAGAGCTTCCATTCATCCTTTTCCTAAGACAAGAACACTTCCCAAAACATCCATACATCCATCATAACACTCAATAGAAACAACAAAGCAAAACCACAAAACAACAGAGCAACAGGACTACAGAGCTACAGAAGCACATAAGCTACAGAACATTACAGAAAATCAACAAAACCCATAAAAACCAAAACAAAACCAATTCAATCTCTCATAAACCTTTTCACACATTTTCAATCATCTCTCAAAACATCCATCCAACCATCTCAACTACCAAAACAAAACAAAACAGAAGAAAATCAGACCTTACAGAACCATACAGAGAGAATTACAGAACTCTTTAGAACAACATATTTCATCAAAGACCAACATAAACCCTTTCAAACATACTCAAACCACTCCAAACACTTCAAAACATCTTCAAACTCAAACAATCAACCACCAAAAACAACCATTCAGCAACAAAAACAACAAAAAATCAGCCCAAAAACCAATCATTTCCACAATCAATGCGTGGTTTTATAAGAGTACATGGTTTTTAAGTATCAAGATTCGAAGTACCTGTTTTTTTTGTTCAGAGCTAATGAAGTTAGACATTTGGGGTCAATACTTGCCAAAATTTCTCTCTTGGGTTGAAGCCCCTATCCATTTTGTTTCCATGTTAGGCTCTAGTATTGACAAGTTGGTGGTTTCCATGTTATTCATCGAGGTACTAAATTTAGCGCTACGTGTCAACTCATTCCCAAGTACCAACGTCAAATGCGCAAAGTTCAAAACTTTGTGGCTTTATAAGAGTATGAATCTTTGTATTGTTGATAATATAACTAATTATTCCCAATTATAAGTAATGGCCCATATCAAAAAAGCGGGATTGATTGGGACTTCAGCCTTGATGTACGTGCTAGGTGTAGTTTTTAGATTGGTTGCTTATGTGTAACAAGCAAACAACCTATCAACAACTTCACAATTCTAGCTGTTGGCAAGCTGACGGCCTCGGCCTAAAATTGACATGATTGGGCTTTAAGGATCCTTAAAAAGGCATCAATTATCTTGGCATATGGAGAAGGGAACAGAAGGTGGTGAAAGCTAAGGAAAAGCATGGAAGAAGTCAAACTAGGCATACTATTCTAGAGGGCCATGACAAAGTCAGATGAAGAGGGAGAGGAAGCTTTGGAAGGGCCAAACAACTAAGAGGAAGTGGAGGCTTTGGAAGGGCCATACAATTGAGAAGAAATGTAGCCAACACTACTATTAGCTTCTTAATTGGACATGCTACAAACAAGTGGTCAAGTTGCTATGTTAACTATATAAGGGAGTTTTGTTGCTCTCTTTGTATAATATCACACCTGAGTATTGTTACACATGATGTTGTTGGTGTTGGTTTTTCCAACATAACTTCTTTACTTAAAGAAGACATTATATTCATAATTCTAGATGTGGATTTGGTAGTGCAAGAGATCCCTTCCTTCTGTGAAAGGCATTCTATTTTTTATTTTGAAAATTGGGTTCTACAATTGCACAAGTACAGGCACATCGTGATCATTGGCAAGCATGTCTAGGTGGGAATTGAGCTAATATTCCAATAGAAACACTTCCCTCCTCTTTAAGGGCAAGTGGTTGGATGCCATTTGGATTACTATGTCGTAGCTCTTGTCCACAAAACCTAACTCTAGAGTCAATACCTTTATAAACACCCCTTAGCTTCTAGGCAAAGCACAACTTCTAATAGTCTCATTTAACAATAGTTCGAGTGTTTATCAAAGTATTTCTTAGAAAAGTAAATTACTTTCAAGCTAATTCAATACTTGATGGTAAGTTTCCTTTCTCTCTCTATGTACATGTATATGTATTAATACTTATGATCATTAAAACAAGTACAAATAAATATTTTTTATCAAATTCAATGATAGTATTCTTAAAATTATCAATAAAATAAGTACAAAAACTCATTTATCATCCTATTTAATGGTTCTATTTTAAAAATTATCAACAAGATAGAGATAGTTGTTTACCATAATCCATGATTGTAATTGATCAGCTGAAAGAATTTGGAGCAAATCACCTATGCATAAACCGGACCGAAGTACACAATATCTAGAGTGATCACAAGTAAAGGAATTATGTCCACAGAGAGAGAGAGAGAGAGAGAGAGAGAGAGAGAGAGAGAGAGAGAGAGAGAGAGAGAGAGAGAGAGAGAGAGAGAGAGAGAGAGAGAGAGTGTGTGTGTGTGTGTGTGTGTGTGTGTGTGTGTGTGTGTGTGTGTAAGAGGGCACATAGTAAACGACAATAAATAAAGAGAAACAGAGAGGAAAGGAGCATTCGGGTTTGTTCGTAGAATGGCGTTGTTTAAGTGACGACAGGAACTTGTTGCTTAAGTGATGCAAGTGATGGTCAAAATTTTCCCAACCTTTTACCACTTATGCGATGCAAAATATATGCATTTTCGTCGCTTATAGCCTCAAATTTGTAGTGGCATAAATGATGTACACTTGCGAGGCTATTTGCGACGTGCTCCTGTATTGCCTATGCGACGATAATTCCTCACTTTTTGCCTCACTATATGGGGGTCATTGTAGTAGTGTTAGCATATACAATTTTGAAAGGGAAAACCTCCATAGAAAGTCTAGGGAATTCACATTTGTTGGTGGATATAGTTAGAGGGAGTAGAGATTATAAGCTTTATAAGCCTAAAATTTCAAAAAACTTTTGTATCAAGGGATGCCACATTGGATGAGAGTGAAATATGGAGATCACCCTAGTCCTTAGATGTGGATACATGTTTGCCATCATCTCTCCGATCCTACATATCAATAGACACTATTGATGAGCTAAAGAAAGATGATATTGATGAGAGCATTAAGTAACTTCAAGGAAACTTATGGGGAGGCTAAGGGCACCTTCTATATTAGCATATCATAGAGATAACATTTCAAAATTTTAGTGTATGTAGGCCTTCTTGCATCAATTTTATCGCATGCTGAACCTGCTACATATAGTAATGACTCACATGGTGAGAAATAATCAAAGGATGCAAGGGACAATATATGTTTTCATTACATGCAAATAATTATAGTAAATTGCAATGTAATAATAAAGTGATATTATTGTGATGCAACTTTGGCAAAACTATTTTTCCCGCAATGCCCATGAATGTAAGAAAGCAAACAAGGTTCAAAAATTTTCCCACACTCACAAAATCGACCCTTTCTCATTGTAGTCTGTTTGTCAAAAGGATACTTTATGGTCTCAAGGTTCAAGGTATGTTTCCTCAAGCTCTCAAAGTGTTGATTTTGATTTAATCCATTCACCTTGCAATGCCACCAAGTGTAGTAGAGGAGGAGAAGTAGAGAAATATCTTCTCCTTTCTAATCCCTCACGCTCATTCTAAATTTCACAATTTCTTTCTTGCAATAGAAGCAATGGTTGCCTTGAGCCTTCATATATGGATGGATATGGTTCAAGAGAGAAGACGAAGAAGAGAAGAGAATCAATGAGTAGATACTTACTCTTCTTGGTCACACACACACACACACACACACACACACATAGAGTGTGTGTGTATAGCTTTAGCTATAGTATAAGTAAGAAGGGAGAAGAAGGAAGCAAGAGGTCGAGGATTGCACAAAAAAAAATGAGAGCTTCTATCAGTTTTATGCAGGACTCGATCCTTGGCTTCCCTAATCCTCTCTTTCACATCATTCTTTCTCTTAGATTTGCAGTACAAACTTGCTACATCAAAAACAAACTTACTGATGGATTTGCATGACTTGGTGATTCTCTATATATACATTAATATTAGTCATAAACACATGTACATGACTTCAAGGGATCTTAAAATTTTCATGGGAATGAGCTAGTCTCTCACACTTTTACAAAAAATACTTTTAAGAAGGACAATATGAAATCTAGTTGAGAAAGAATATACATCCTACCTATGGCTTCCTAGTGACTCTAATTTTCTCTAAACTTTCTAAAATTGATCATACCTAGCTTGCTTTTACTTTCGATCTACTTTTGCTCATCAACTAGCCTCTAGTTACTCCTTTGCCCATAACTTTGCCATTCTTGACCAATCCTTGACTTTGATTTTGCATAGCCTTTTATAAGATTTCTCTATTCAGGGTCAATACCGCACTCTCTAGATAAGTGGAAATCCCTTAGTACATCAATTGAAGATAGTAAGCAATAGCAAGTATTGATGATTATAACACTTAAAATTACATGAATGATGGAGAGGTAATGATTAATTGCATAGACATGCTAAAGGAGCTGGGTGGATATTTATGGTTCACATTGTTCTTTGAGATGCACCTTTTGGTGGTTTCCAATAGACTTGGTCTTTCAATGCATATATTGTGCACCAAGCCTTTACTATCCTTACAAGGCTAGACAAAAGGTCCTTCAAACCATCTTTCAACCATAAATATGCATGTACATATGAGTTTGTTAATTGTGGATATGGGTAAGAATCTCTAGATGAGGGGTGACACAGTCAACAACAACATGGATATTGGACTTTACTTGCACTACAAGGATACACAAATAGCCACGGTACTCAGATGAAAAAATGTGGGCCGAAACCCAAGCGCGTTATTTTGCGCGAACAAACAAAAGAGAGAGCGAAAGGGAGAGAAAACTCCATCTTGAATTTGAGAAGGAGAGTGAGAGAAAGAGAGAAAAAGGGAGAAGGGAAGCTTCTCACCGCCACCGCCACCATTCGCGAAGAAGAGGAGGTACGGAGGGCGAAGAGGAGCTACCGTCGCAAAGAGGAGCCACTGAATCTATTCTCGGGACTTTACAATGAGTGCATTGTTCATTCTTGCTTTGTTTTTGTTTTTATCTTTTTCTTTCACTTTTTTTAATTAAAAATCATGTGTATTGAGAGAGGGAGAGAAAATGAGAGAGGGAGAGGAAGAGAGAAAAGGAAAGAAGAAACGAGAGAGAGAGGGAGAAAACATTAAACATAATAGGGAAAGAGAGAAAGAGAGGGAGAGAGAGAGGGAGGGAGAGGTTGTTGTTATTGTTGTTGTTATTTTATTTCTTCTTTTTTTTTTAATTGTTTGTTGTTGTTGTGGTAGTGGTGGTAGCGGTAGTGGTAGTTGTTGTTTAATTTTTTATTTTCTTCTTTGTTGTTTTTGTGGTAGTCGTAGTAGTAGTAATGGTAGTAGTTGTTTAATTTCTTATTTTCTTGTTTGTTGTTGTTGTGGTAGTCGTAGTAGTAGTATTGGTAGTGGTAGTGATAGTAAAAGTTGTTGTTTAATTTCTTCTCCTCTAATTTATTGTTGTTGTGGTAGCCATAGTCATTGTAGTCGTGATTGTAGTAGTAGTACTAGTAATAGTAGTAGTAGTTTTCTTGTTTGTTGTTGTTGTAGTAGTAGTAGTTTTTTTTTTCTTTTCTTGTTTATTATTTTTTAGTTTTCTTATTTGTTGTTGTTGTTGTTGTTGTTGTTTTTTCTTATTTTCTTGTTTGTTGTTATTGTAGTAGTAGTTGTTGTTGTTGTTGTTGTTGTTGTTGTTGTTGTTGTTTTTTCTTCTTTTCTTGTTTATTGTAGTGGTAGTAGTTTGTGGTAGTCGTAGTCATAGTCATAGTCGTAGTAGTAGTAGTTTTCTTGTTTGTTGTTATTATTGTTGTTGTTGTAGTAGTAGTAGATGTAGTAGTTTATTTTTTATTTTTTATTTTTTATTATTGTTTAGTTTTCTTGTTTGTTGTTATTGTAGTAGTGGTAGTAGTAGTAGTTTTTTCTTATTTTCTTGTTTGTTGTTATTGTAGTTGTTGTTGTTGATTTTTCTTCTATTCTTGTTTATTATAGTGGTAGTGGTAGTGGTAGTGGTAGTGAGAGAAAGTTGTTATGGTAGTCGTAGTCATGGTCGTAGTCGTGATTGTAATAGCAGTACTAGTAGTAGTAATAGTAGTTTTCTTATTTTTTGTTGTTGTAGTAGTGGTAGTTTTTTCTTCTTTTCTTGTTTGTTGTTAGTGTAGTAGTAGTTGTTGTTGTTGTTGTTGTTTTTTTTTTCTTCTTCTTCTTTTCTTGTTTATTATAGTGGTAGTGGTTTGTCATAGTCGTAGTCGTAGTCGTCGTAGTCGTGATTGTAGTAGTAGTAGTGGTTTTCTTGTTTGTTGTTGTTATTATTGTTGTAGTAATAGTTTTTTTTTGTTTTCTTGTTTATTATTGTTTAGTTTTCTTTTTTGTTGTTGTTGTTGTAGTGGTAGTAGCAGTAGTTTTTTCTTATTTTCTTGTTTGTCGCAGCAGCAGCAGCAGTAGTAGCAGTAGTTGTAGTAGTTGTTGTTGTTTTTTCTTCTTTTCTTGTTTATTATAGTGGTAGTGGTAGTGGTAGTGGTAGTGGTAGTGGTAGTGGTAGTGGTAGTGGTAGTGGTAGTGGTAGAGAGAGAGAGATGTTTTGTTAAAGGAAATTGGTAGTAGAGAGAGATATATATTTTGTTAAAGGAAATGAGAAAGGGAGAGGAAGAGAAAAAGAAAGAAGGAAAGAGAGAGAGAGAATAAACATACAGCATAATAAAGAAAGAGAAAAAGAGAGAGTGGCAGTGAGGTCCAGTGAGATCTGGTACAATACCACGAGACAGGAAACACTCTGACATATGTTAATTTGTGGGTGGGTGGAGACTTTACATATGTTAATTTTTGCTGAGTTAAAAAAGAAGAAATCCCTTCTCAAGCAATTTAAGAAAGAAAAAAAGAATGATAACAAAAACAAATTGTTTGTCGTAATATAGACAAAATGGAAAATGATAAGGTTGTGATATTCAAGATCGTGAGGCGTATCTTAATCAGCATGTCCCATGTCCTTTCTCTCAATGTAAGCTGGCAATTAGACGAAAACGTCAGTTGTCTATAGAACATGTATGACGCTTCGGTGAGTTTCTATCTGAGATCATTGATCGGGTGATCTTAGATTTTAAGCAAATGGTAAGAAAAGTTTATATCAATCATGCATTGTATTCGCAAGCTAATTGAATACCATATACAAAAAGATTGGGTGTGGTTGGTAAATTTTCTATCTAGGGAGGTGACGTCTCGTCCCAAGAAGGAGTGCACCCTTTGTGGCCAGTTAGAAGAGTTCGTGGTAGGCGTGCGATGGATGGAGTACGTAAGCCAATCCACCACTTGGAAGGTACTGCCCAATATATACCGTCAATACCAAAGGAGACATGTAGCCTCCGAGTCTTACCTACAATCTTGGAGCCTGAGATGGAGGCAATGATCGATGCATTGATACCCATGGATGTCGAGACTTCTGATCTGCTTAAAGAGGAAGCATCCATACCATTATATAATGGGTGTCGAGTATCTCACCTGAAGACATTCCTTGCACTCCTAAGTGTACAAGCAAAATACGGGTGGAGCGATGCGAGTGTGATCGAGTTGTTCAGGTACCTTGTACGTACGCTTCATTGATTTCTTTTCGGTACTATCATTAAAAACATTTGTGCTTTTTCAAGATGTTTTATGATTTTTTTTCAAGTTACTGAAGTATCATATATTACCACTTGCAAATACCATGCCTGAGTCTCGTGATGATGCACGACATGTTTTACGAAAGCTTGGCATGGACTACAATAGCATCCATGCACGTATCAACGATTTCATACTGTTTCGAGGAGAATACAAGACTATGCAGACGTGTCCAAAGTGTGGTGCTCACAGGTATCGACAGGACTTGCAAGGGAAAATCATCCTTCAAAAAGTTCTTAGATACTTTCTACCAATCCCCCGCATAAACCACATGTTTCGTACGTCCGGCATGGCGAGCTTGACAACGTGGCATGCACAGAATAGGTCCACAGATGGAGTTCAACAAATATCAGTGGATTCATGAGCATGGAGTCACATTGACTCTACCTTCCCAGGCTTTGCCTGAGAGCCAAGGAATCTTCGGCTCGATCTTGCAATAGATGGCGTGAACTCATTTGGTGTGCCCTCAACTTCTTACAGTGTATGGCCTATAGTCCTTGTCAATTACAATATCCCTCCATGGCTTTCTACGACGAAAGGACATCTCATCCTTAGCTTACTCATTTGCGGCCGCTACAAAGTAAAATATATGGACGTGTATCTTCGTCCATTAATCAATGAGCTTAAGATTTTGTGGGAGGAGGGGGTCACCATGTAAGATATGAGCAAGTGCGATGGTCGACGGTCTGCCAATATTCGAGCCATTCTCATGTGGATGATGTATGACTTTCCAGGATTCGGAGAGTTCTCAGGTAAGTAGGCTTCTGTTCTCGTTGGTAATATCTATCATAGCTTATTCAAGTTTGTATTCACTAGATAGAGGTGTTGAGACAGGTCTGGTTACCTCAGGTTATCATGCATGTTCATTGTGCAAGCCACAATTAGACTCCTGAAGGTCAGAAACCATGAAGAAGATTGTATATCAAGGACATGCCACTTTCTTGCCAGAGGTTCATGAGCTCATGGAAGGTTTTCTTGGATGACCTCCAGCACGTATGAATCCCCAAAGCTGGTACGAGCTGAAAATGGTCCACATGGAGTCACATCCAAACGGAATGCGACGGTTCTCAGTTTTTGCGAGTTGCCATATTGGACCCACTTATAGATCAACCACTTGTTGGATCCCATGCATATTTTCAAGAACGTGGGCAGCTTGCTATGGGACCACATCACAGGAAAGAGAGATACTATAGGGGCACGAATGGATTTGAAGAAGGTAGGAAAGATGGAGGAGCTTTGGCTGCAGTCGAGTGCTGATGGTCGCTTGCAGCTATCTCACGCTCCTTGGGTTTTCTCCACTAAAGAAAAGCGCATTGTGAAGCAAATAGTCAAGTCTAATCCGCACTCCGATGAGTATGATGCGTTCTCTCAGGACCACATTTTCTAAATATCACCAATTATTAGGGCTAAAGTCCCATGATTGACATAAGATATGTCAAGTTTGTACTACGAATGGATTATAAGTGGCCTACGTATTTTGCTATTTGGAGTGTATTCGTTGCTCATAATGCTTTCTCGTTTGTGGTAGCTTGTACTACCGATCACGATCACACGATGCCTTAATCTAGAAATATACAAGGCAATTTATAGGTTGTCGACTTTAGTGTAATGAATCTCACATAAGGAGATTAAGACATCCTCTATTTAATCCGCAAGATGAGGAGAAGTGGAGACGGTTTGTCTCTTTGAGAAATACATGCCTACCAGCATGCTCACGATACAAGTCCACCTTCTTGTGCATCTTGTAAATGAAGTGGGGATTGCTGGACCTATCCATACACGATGGATATTCTTCTTAGAGCGCTTCATGAAAACCCTGAAAAGCTTTGTGTGACAACGAGCTCAGCTAGAAGGTAGTATGATTGAAGGTTGGTTGGTGTCTGAGGCGCTAGTGCATATTTCACAATGGCTACCAACGGTGGATTCAGACAACAGTATGCTATGGTCACTAAAGGACGATGATAGACTAACCGGAGATGCGGTGGTTGGAAATGGGGTAGAAAAAAGAATGGATGCTGCAATGGAGGAGAAAGTGAATCACTTTTGTATGTTGCACCATGCCTCTATAGAGACGTGGTTCACTAGGTACCAGCAAGCTAGGAAAGATCGAGAAGAAGCGCGATCTGAATTTCGACGTAGTACGCGCCATCAACCGATTCGATATCCCGAGGGCATGGAGGAGATGCTGTGGTTTATGTTAATGCGATGGTTGCATGAAGCTTTGACCGCAATGTCTCGCGAAGGGTCAGAGGTCTCAACTGAGGAGTGGGAATTCTCGAGGGGATGTAGTTCAAAGGTGATGATGTGTTTAGGGTTTGTCGTATCTATATTTTATATGTGACAACTAACTAAGTGTTTCAATGTACAGTACAAAATATATAGTGCTGCATGGTCGTGCGGACGGCATTTCTGCATGGAGCGTATTAACAAAATGTACTCCACAATAGATTGTGGTATTATGGCAAGGTTTGAGTAAGAGAGTCGAGGACAAGCAATGGATCCAAACATGGTTATAGATGAGATGGAGTATTTTGAAAACTTGCAAAGTATTGTCATGGTGGATTACCGTAGCTTCTCCATGATCCTATTCAATGTGCAGTGGTTCAAAGTGGTACTTGAAGAAGTTGGAGCAACAGTTCACGAGGTCCATCTGGATTTCTCGGAATAGATTCCGAAAAAAAATAGACGGATTTGCGTGACACATTTGTGTTGCCAACCCATTGTGAATAAGTGTATGAACTCATGTATTTTTTAATTGTATTACAACATGGTACATGTCACAATAGTTAAATCTCTCTTATACATGATTGTGAATAGGTAATTTTCTATCCAAACCCCCAACAACCTCGATGGTGGTATATTATATCTTCAGCTCCCTGAAGTGCGAGAGTATATGATCAAAACGATATTTCGAGTATAGATGAGGACAATATGCAAATAGAGGGATTGATATTCCAAGGGGTGGAGCCCCCCCAAAGCTTGGAGCATGTAGAGGAGCCAATATCGGGTAACAATGATGGAAATACAGGAGTCCAAGAATTCTTTGAGAACAAGGTGGACTCATCCTTTTGTGGTGGCATGTCTATCAACCTTCCAGTGTATGCGGAGTTGTGTTAGGAGATTGACATGAGACTATATGATACTTCATAATTGGAGCATCCATCTACTCAATTTGTTGACGAATCACTTATAAGGGTACATAAGATATACATTTTAAGTATGATCATTTTTTAAAGATTTATATTACCATGCTTTGTATGATTTATATTGATTATGCTAATAACATTTTTTGTCTTTTTAGGTGACCTTTTTGGATATTTAGATCATCATGATGACTCGAGGGATGAGCGATGAGGAGCTATAGGAGATCTTCACGTGTATGTCTCCAGATTAGATGGCAAGATTCAGAGATATGGTGGACTAGGAGCTGTCTCGAACATTGTCAGACTGGTCTATTAGATCTACTTCGGCGAGCTCTGATGCTTCAGTTTCTAGCAGACGAGGTTGATGCTCCAAACTTGGGCCAGACAGAGGGAATGGTTCAGGGGAATGCTACAGAGATTCGGATGCAGTAAGCCTGTGGTCGGCTCCAGATACAGGTGCTACTCCTCGCTCTCGTGGAGATTCTAGAGAGCGTGGCTCAGGTGGTTGCTATGGAGGTACGGACGCGATGTCTCCATCTCGTCATTCTGCTGGAGCTGCGTCACCTCCGGGATTTGTCACACTTGTGGGGACATCAGCCCGTGGTCGGCTCAGGATACAGGTGCTACTCCTCGCTCTCGTGGCAATTCTAGAGAGCGTGGCTCAGGTGGTTGCTATGGAGGTACGAACGCGGTGTCTCCATCTCGTCATTCTGCTAGAGCTACGTCACCTTCGGGACTTGTCATACTTGTGGGGACGTCTACTCCACTCACTCCGACTTTTGCTTAGCTTTCCGCAGGTGACGTAAATCCCGAAGGTGAGTGGAGTAGCCGATAGATACTACCCCAATAGGTACACCAAATATACAGGGGTCTCCTGGATATGCCTAGGAGCGTGGTCATAGGTGGGAGAGGACCCATCTTAGGCATACCTTGTAGATGATAGGTCAAGAGCCATCACTACAACAAAAAGGCCTCTTAGATGCACTTTTAGATGCGATTTTTGAATTGAGAGAAAATCTTACGGGCGTGTCTACCCGCCCGTCTATTTGCGCGTCTATAGTCGTATGTATGAAGAAACTTACACGCAAAAATAGATGCGTAATAGACGCGCATATACACGCGTGAATACAAGTGCATATAAAAACTAAAATTGTTATTTATTTAATTTCTTTTGTGCCTCTACCAGCACGTCTACATGGCAAATTAGACAGGCATATAGACACGCCCATAGACGCGCTTTTACAAGAGCCCATAGACACGAATGCAAAATAAAAAATCTTCTTTTTTTTAAGATATTTAATTTCTTTCTTTAAATTTGAATTATGTAGTGCATGTATGAGCGCATGTACTTTGTACTTTAGACGCGCTTATAAACAGAGAGCATGATGTTGCTTTTTTTCCCTCCCATACATCAAATTGTGCATTTGGGAAAAACATAATGGATCTGAAAGCACGAGAATTGAAAACAAAAGTCTATGTATTCATTATAGATAAAAAGCATTTACATGGGGAGTTTAAGTGCTTGCGACCTAAAGCATAGCCATAAGCAGTAGGCTCAAATATGGATAATACATATACAAGAAAACAAGGCCATAGAGGAGGTATGGTGCTCCTCTACGAATCTGAAGAAGAAACATCTTTGCTAGCACCACCATGGCTACTAGCGTCGCTATCCCCCTCCTCGCTCGCTCCACATCGGGGTTCGCCTACACACACAAAAGATCAAGGTTGCTTACATACACATGGTGGAGAAAAAGTTATAATTAGCTATACTTTTAATAGAAAAGTAAGAAAAACATACCTCCTCTGGCTGTCGAATCCTCATAGCCTGGTTGTATTGGTTCTCAGTGATGAGACCCTCCTCATAGAAGTGAAGCCATGTGGCTGCGCAGTTATGGCCTCGATGGTAACCTACCTCTCTAGGAGTAGGTATCCCACCAACGATAGTAGTCTGCAAAACAATTATGATATATACAAACAATTATGAGACACAATGTATTAGAATAAATTATATAAAGAATTGAAAGAAATATAAATTTTAAAAAACTAGAAATCAAAATATACTTACAAACTCTGCCTCCCACGACTCTCTGCTACCCAATCCGTAATGCGACGATCCCATGGTTTCCATTTGGATGCGTCGCGCCTCTACGTGCTGGCGACTCTTCACTTTCTCTGTTGCTTTCTTCTTGGCTTTCTTCCACTCTATGCGGTGGCACATAGGTGGTTGGCTATAGGCTCCACGCCCCTCCTCCTGTCTCCGCAGTGACTCCCCGGTACGTGTCATGAGGTGGGATCTTTTGTTGTGAAGCAAATCCCTCACTTTTGTGCGTCTCCAATCATCTGAGAATCGCTGAGCCTCAGGATTTGGGTACCTCCTATGGACTTCCCTCGACACCTCTTGCCACAAGCCACTTTTCTGATTCTTAAAGTAAACGAAACAATCTTTATACGTCGCATGCACGACGCTCCTCATTTACGCCATTACATCCCTTCCTTCATCATCATGGAAGATGCTACCAATATCTGTAACTCTATAGTACTTGCGTACAGGCTCCTCTACGTGATCTTCTAGTGAGGGTAATCGCTTGCCACCTCCTAGGCAACCCCCACACAAGCCTCGTCCTCCCCCTCAACTCTCCCTCCTCCCTCTCTGTCGACTACCCTCTACCTCGCTGGATGCACGTGCTTCTGCAAATGCACATGCATCAGCTGACACTTATGCTTCAGCCAATGCATGTACAGGTGCTGCACGTGGAGTACCTGCAATTGGAGTTTGGACATTTGGTATTTGGGAAGTAGTGCCAGGCAAAGACGTCAGAGGCGTTCCAGACATGATGTTGAACACCTCGTCTACTGTGGGAGAGTGGCCAAGGTGTCTGGTCATGTGTCAGCGAATGGGGAAACCCACCAAAACAAGTGCCGTGCCATTGCAACCTATCCTTCCTTTGAAGCCGTTTGAGAAGTGGGGCATCGACTTCATGGGTCCCATTGATCTACCCACCAAAAGAAAACAGAACAGATACATATTGGTATGTACGGATTATGTCACAAAGTGGTGTGAAGCTAAAGCCCTAAAGCGGGACGATGGTAACAGCATGGCCCTGTTCATGTACGAGAATATCATCACCCGTTTTGGCAGTCCCCTAGAGTTGGTAAGTGACAGAGGCACTCATTTCATTAATGAAGTCATGGAAGAGTTGACATAGCTGTATAAGATCCGCCATCGCAAGTCCACTCCTTATTACCCCAGAGCCAATGGCCAAGTAGAAGTCACCAATTGCATCCTCTGCTCAATCCTGATAAGAAAAATTTCCGCACATCATCGTGATTGGGATGATCGACTTACAGAGGCCCTCTGGGCGTACAGAACCTCCCATAAAGCAGCAATAGGATAGACCCTTTTCAGCTGGTGTATGGTACAGAAGCTGTTTTCCCTGTTGAATTGGAATTGCCCTCTTTGTGAGTGGCTATCAAAGAGCGCTTGGGGAACTATGATTCACTGCAACGCCGTCTCCTGCACTTGGAATGTTTGGACGAAACTCACAGGATGGCTCTACAGTGCATGGAAGCCACGCAAGCTCGACGTAAGGCTTACCATGACAGCTTCATCAAAAGTACAAGGAGTTCAAAGAAGGTGATTTGGTCCTAGCCTATGATTCGAGATTTGGCAGGTTTCCTGGCAAGTTGCAACAATGATGGATGAGTCCCTACAAGGTACTTGCTATCAATCCTAATGGCTCTATCCAAGTGCAGGCCGTTGATGCCTCTGATGATCCCTTCCCTCCTTAGGGATCTTGACAATCACGGTCACCTGGTCCTTTCCCCCGTTGGCGTGGCACTGTAATTCTTATGATGCTACTTCTGATAGCCGTCCTTCAGCCACTCCTGATGAGGTGGACGCGACCCTCTGTCCCCTTAGCCCGACCTTTCAGCCCTGATCTCTTATCCTCTATTTTCCACTAGCGGCAGTGGCCAGGTGGGTTCTGACAAAAGGTATTTCCACCATTCCCTTGCTTAATTCGAAAAAAAAAAGAGAGAAAAAATATATACATATCGATCATGGGAGAAAAGAACTTCGATCCCTGTCATGCCGACCTATTCTTTGAGAAAAGGTGGAGACACCCTCACGAATAGGGGAAAACAAGAAAAAAGAAAAAAAACAAGAAAAAAGAAAAGAAAAAAAAACTGTTATGGGAGAAAAGGAAGAAATTCCCTGTCATAGCAAGCATCGTTCCAAGACAAGGTGGTCAACACCCTTGGGCGGGAAGCTGGCTATGGAAAACGTGGCAACACCCAGCAATCTAGAAAGTGGATTCATCAATTGACATCCCCAGGATCCAATTCTGAAGCCGCCTCCCTTGGTACGCTGTGTCCTGTGCCTTTCTGCAGAGCATTTGACAGTCCTCTAGCAGATGCCATGTCCTATGTAACACAACGTTCAATCTGATGGCTACCCTCTGGGTATGCCTCTTCAACAACTGACGACGCGATCTTCATCGACAAACAATCGAGTGACACGAGCTTTCATCCTAACCGGATGGGGAAGTGAGTATGGTTTGCCCTCTGTATCTATCAACAGAGTGTGAGACAGAGGGTGGGGCGAGTGACCAGTCTTTTCCCTTCAAATCAAATGAGAGGTGAAAAGTGTGAATGGAGTGTTGCACGCACGGGATGGGCCTCTCAATGCACAAAGCACGATTTCTTTCTGTGCATTGCACCACAAGGCTCCCTGGCCTTCCTTCTTGCACCGTATGCTGGCACAGGGCGGGATGCACAGTTGCACCATCAAATGCGCACAAGGCATACAACCTTTGCACAAGTGATCGTGAGGATTACATCAACAGGTTTTAGGACATGGCTGCCCTCTATATCTTTCAGCAGAGTGTGACACAGAGGGTGGGTTGAGTGTGAATGGAGTTTCTTCAATCAATTAACAAGAGGTGAGGATTGAGGGACGTTACGATCTTTGGAGCAAGGTATGTTCTCTTTCCCTATGCACCCACGGGGTGGGTTTCCCTATGCACCCACGGGGTGGGTTTCTGCCATAATCACAGGACACGTCACCCTGTTCTGTACACTGCACTGTAAGGCTCCCTTGCCTTCCTCCTTGCACCTATGCCAGATGGGTTGGATGCAGTGATGCACCATCAACTGTGCACCCTGGCATACTCCTCTGCACCATTCCCTTGTCGCTTCCGAAACTGGGGTGTGAAACGTGGGTTTTCATCTTGCTTTCCTCGAGTGATATTAGTCATGGGGCGAGTGACTGTTCTCTCATCCCATTTGAGTGCTGTAAGCTGAGTGACTCTCCTTCGTCAGCGACACTGACTCAACGTGTTTCATCTACCAGCTACCTCCCTGGGTGCTGCTGCGTGGTCCCTGCTACGAAGGATGTGTGTTGTGAAGATACCTTGGTACCTCTTGCAAAGCCAACAACGACAATGGACGTGCCATTGACAGTCAACCTTGATTCTCGACAACACGGGCCAAGTTTTTCTAACCCTATACTTTTTGTTGTCAATGATGTTCATGCTTTAAGTGTGGGGACATTAGCGGTTGGTCTGTCGTGTGGTATTAGGTCCCTGTGCTCAGTTAACCCTGTCCATTAAGGTTTTAAGTGTGGGGACGCGTCCCTGCGTGTCTACATTGCATACTGCCCTGCATATGCCTCACTTTGCTCATGCATGTACGCCATGACTTTCTGTTACACTCCTGGGGTCCTTTCCCCACCCACCCGTCCACTGTCATCCCTCCCTTGGGGATATTTCTTCTTCATTTTCCTTTCTCCTTTATTTTGCTGTGTTTCATGTGAACGCACCCTACATTTTCCCAAATTCCAATCTAAACTTATAGCCCTGTTCATCCCTTTGAACTATCCACTTTTCCTTTTTACCCACCTCTGTTCCGATGCACGGTTTTTGAGTTATTAATTTTTGACGGATTTTGCGTACATTAGACCATTTTCCATGTTTTTGGCCTGGCGCTGCCCCCACCGCCTGCGCCCTCCCTCCCAGCCGACCCCTCCGCCGCCTCTCCCTAGACCCTGCCGCCCGCCTGTTGGCGCCGCCCCGCCCGCCTGCTAGCGCCGCCCCGCCCGCCTGCACCTGGTGTGCCGCTGCCTCCACCATGCGTCCTTCTCCTCCCCTACTCCGCCACCCTTCACCCTCCTCCTCTCCTACTTCCTCGCCCACCTCCTTCCTCTGCTCCTCCCGTTGGGCCTCCGCCCTCTCACCTCCCACCACCCACTCCTTCCTTACCCCCCATTCACCGCCATTCCCACACACACACCACCCCCCCTCCAAGCCCCCATTCCCACACCCACACACAAATCCCCTAGTTACCTCTCCCTAAGCCCCCCTTTCCCCTACCCTCTTCCTAAGCCCCCTCCCCCATCCTAGCCCCTGTTCCCGTAGGAAACAACACACCCAAAAACCCTCAGCGTCTTCCCCACGTGGTTTACATGCAGCAATCGGTTGCTGTGCATTTTTGCGGGTCTGCAAGCAGCTGTTCACGTGCAGCTGCGTGCGCGTGGCTGTTCGCGTGCATGTATGCGGGAGTGTATCTATTAAAGCGATTGTTCACACGCGGGACGCGTGCTTCTGCCTTGTCCGTGTGGTGGTGTGTTGCAGCCAGCCGTTCACACGCAGTCCTAATCAGTTGTTTACACACAGCCGGGTACTGCCCTTTTAATTTAAAATCTTGAAAAACCCTAAAAACACATTTAAAATTTTAAATTTTCCTTCAAAATCAATTAAACATTAAAAAATTACCAAAAAAATTCTAAAAAAATTCAAATATTTCTGCAAACAATTGACATATTTTTCCAAACTAAAATATTAAAAAAAGTAACAAAAAAATAATTTCGAAAATTGAAATTCTTTTCAAAACCATGAAACAAATGAAAAAATTTCCTTAAAAATTCATAAAAATACCGAAATAATGATCGAAAAAAATTTCTCAAAATTTTACAAATTCTTTTTGTACATTTTTCCAATATTTTTCCATTGAAAATACTTTCCTTAATTGGCAAAAGTAACAGTTGGAGCCAAAACCCTAATTTTTTTAAAAAAATCAATGAAAAAAATCATTTTTAATCCCACAAATGAGATGAAAAAAAAATGAATTAAATCCGATCACCTTCTTTACACTTGATGCTCATGATTGGTTTTGCTGAAATTTCATGACCACAACACTTTTTTTAAAAAAACAACCAACAAACACATCAAAACACACTTTTAAAAAAAACACACAAACAATACAACCAAACCAAACTTTTAAAAAAAAACAACCCACAAAATCAAACAATCGTAATCTTAAATCCCAATCAATCCAAACCACCAACATTTCCATTTTTTTTTCTTTGGTCACACGTCGCATTTGTTTTATTATTTCTTTTTGGTCAATGTGTTAGTTGTTTTTCTGTTTTTCTGTACGAGAGGACGACTAGTCTTAGTCAGCCTTTTGTCAGTTTTGTGGATTATCGATGAATTGTGCCTCTCCCTTTTTGAGGCCGTCGTCTCAGACTTTGCAAACAGACCCACATATTGCCAGTTTTTTTTCTTTTTCCCTCTCTCACGTTGCACCATAACACGCATTTAAATTGTAATTAAAATCAATTGACCGTTGCACATACACAAAATTAACAGACTGCACTTCATAAACTTGTAATAAAATGAAACCCGAACGTTAATTGTAAAAGGAACCCCGATGTTGCACGAGCACCTTTGCACCATAACCCACTTAATTTTTGTAAATTAAAACCCATTCACCAATGCACACATACACGCGTTACAGACATCTTTCACTTGTAATAAAATGAACCCCTCGAAGTCACGCATGCATGCACGCAAGTGCCACAGATCATGTAATTATAACAATGAACTGCATTAGTAGAGACCCAGTCAAGTAAAGTCGTGTCAAGTCTGAGAGGGGCTGGGCTATGTTTCCGACTCACCATGCATTAACTGATTAAACATTAATAATGAACTATGCTTAATTGATTATTTAAACAAAATGAGTCGTTAGTTTCACCCATCCACTTCACCGCACTGTAGGATCCTGAACATTTATAGGGATTGGGTTTTCTTGGTCAAAGATGTCGGTCATATTTGTTCATGTCTATTTTACTAGTCCGAGTCTATGATTCTGTTTTGAGTCTGGTCAGTGTCTGGGTTACGGTATGTGTGACACTTTTGTTTTATTTTGTGTGCTTGATTACGGGGTTTTGGGTGCCTGCTTGTACTGCATATTCACCAAGCTTTCGGTCGCATATATGCATAGGTCATGTCGAATTTTCGGTAGGATGTGGTTTGCTTGGGGTGGTTTAGTCCAGTTAGTCTTGCCCTCAATCTTTCTCCTGTCGATGGTCTCAGTGGTGGTTTTGTTTGTGGGTTTTGCAAGTTTTCTCTTTGATTCCTAGTTTGTGAGTGTGGTTTTTGCTATAGTCTGAATGGCATCATCTTCTTCTTCTTCCCCTCCGATTGTGGTACAACATGTTCCCCTCACAGTCCATGATTATTCTCTCCTTCTAGAGGCGGATTGCATCCGACGTGCAGGCCTCAGACCATTTGTTGCCCTCACATTGCCGTCGGAGATGAGAAGCTTTGTTACTCCTTCTTGGCTTCTTATAAAGACCAGTCTGGCCTGGTTTATAACTGTACCTTCTTCTTATCTACAGCTAATATCCATGAAGCGCTATACTTGCCCCTTTCTGCTTCCTTTGTGCCCAGCGGTAACCAGTTACTTACTGCTAAAGAGATAGTTACGCTCTTGAAGAAGGAAACTTCTACCCCCTTGCTTCTCAATTAACTTATTAACAGTTCAGGGGTCTCTATTGTTCCTATCTCTTCTCCAGTATGGAAGCAGTTATGTCAGTTCCTCCAGGACCGATTTATGACGAGTAAGTCAGCTTCTAAGTATCTTTCCAAGGAACTGCTCACAGCTTCTATGAAGATCCTAGAGGGTGCTAGGTTCAACTGGGCAAGCTTCTTACTCTCCAAGATGGATCAACATTTCCAGCGTGTATGGAAGGGTCAGATCATTAATGTTTCCTATGGTACTTTCTTACAGCGCATTATCACTTTTGCACCTCCTCCTGGTGGTGTGCCAGTGCCTAATTCTATTCCTTTACCGTCGCAACCTCCACCATCAGTCCCTTCCCCTCTACCTATGCAACCAAATTCAGAAGATGAGGAGTCCCCTGTTATATTTTCTCGTAAGAAACGCCTTCGTACAAAGGGTCCTTCCAGCCCTCTTGTAGTTGCTTCCCCTGTACCCGCACCTGTTCCTGCTGTGTCTGATAGTGCCCTTCCTTCTTTCCTCTCCTCTCCTAATTTATTTTCATCCCAAAAGGAAGGACAAATTGATCAGCAGACGCCTTCATCCTTACATACTATATTATTTGGACCTATGCTTTCACAGCTAGTTTCAAATGTCCAGTCCACTCTGGAAACCTCCCTTACCTCTTGTCTTCAGACAATGTATACCAGTGTTTATACTTCCTTGCAAGACAAGGTGGATTCCTTGACTAGTCACTTGACAAAGGCATTGGAGGATTTGTCTGCAAAAAGGGCTACACTCGATGATATTGATACTCAAATGACTGCTGCCACATCCTTAATGGATTCCTAGAAGGCAACTATCCAAGAGTTAGAATCTAAGGTTGCTAAGTTGGAAGAGGAGAATGCATCCTTGCAGCTTGAGAAAAATTCTGCCCTTGAGGAAATGGTCACTTTGGCTAGTAAACTTGGTACTAGTGAAGGTCAGTTGCAGCACTCTCAGGCAACTGTAGAGTCCCAACAGAAAGTTATTGAAGAACTTAACCAAAAAGTGGCTGTTCTTTCTGTTCCTCCTCCAACTCCTATTGTCTCTTCAGTCATATCTTCCAAAGGAGAGCTTGATCAGTTGCATCATAAAGCTAAATTATGTGATGGGTTCTCCACTAAAGTGGAATGCCTTCAGCAGAGGATGAACTATGTGCATGAAGATTTTACTTGCTATACTGAATTGGTGTCACCTCCTCTATCCTTTTGGATCAAATATAATCAGCAGAGGTTTGCCCTGTACATCTCCTTAAGCAATGTGGATTTGGAACCTCCAGAGGATGGGTGGTCAAATCTTTAGTCTGCGGGTCTCTTGAGAGCAGTTTTTGATAGATTTGTGGATGAGTTCGTTTCCCAAGAGGTTCAGTTATTATCTTTCATGTATCTTGTCGGACATCTGCAAATTCCTGATGAAGAGGACTTGAATGTTTATCTGGGGGATGTCATTTTATAGGCAGTCATGTATGTGCACTCAGTTAAGCTCCTGCAGCAGATAGTTTGAAGTATTATCATGAGCAGACGTCTTGGTGTAAGGGACATGCTTGGCATCCACCTTTGGAGGCTGATGCTTTGGAACCTCATCGTCTTCGAAGTGTTTTCCATAATTTGATATCCAGCCATTACAATCTCAGTTGTTGAGCTTTATTGCTGATCATCCGTTATTTACTGATTCCTTTTTCCAGGACCTTAATTTCCATTGTTCTATCTATCCTTTGGATCCTGGTGATCTCCTTTCTTATTCTCTTATGGTGTATCGTTTCCCTTTTTATATTTCCCTTCTTTCCTCAAGTCCTGATACCCTTCTGCTTTTATCTTTTACCCCTTCTGGATTTCCTCATATCCCTGTTTTTACTATCTATCCTTTTATTTGCTGATCCTACATCATCACCTACCCCTTCTAACCCTCTACCTTCTGTTCCTCCTATTCCTTCTGTTTTCTTAGTGGATTCCCTTCATACCTTTTTGTTGAATTCTCCATCTTTGCCATCTTCCTTATCCCTTCATTTGCCTTCCTTTTATGATTAATCTTATCCTCCTTTACAATGTTCTCCTCTTATTCCATTGCCCCCTTCATCTGATTATATCAATCTTCCTCCCTAGTTAGTGCTAGATACTCCAGGATATGACAGTGACATACTCCGTCGAAGACAATGGACGCTACATGATTGTGTGACAGGACCGGTATTTAACTGGCCTCTCATTCCAGGGTCATGTTCGAACTCTTACCTTCATTTTGCCAAAGTGCATGCTACTTCTGAGGATACCACTGTTCGCCTTGAAGCTCATTTTTGTTGGTATCTTGCTTTCATGCATCAGTAACAATCAAAGCTGAATACTCGAAAGAGTATCCCTCAGTTGCTCATCAATCCAAATGTAGACGTGATTGTTGCTCAGATGGATGTTCTATACTACTTTGCATAGGCCTTCCCTACCAGGTTCCTCATCTTACTGGAAAGGATGTATTGCTTACAATTCCTCAAGAATGTGCCTCAGCATTTTGTTGATGAGAGTAAAGCTTTGGAGCATTTAAAGCTTAGTATGTAGTTTAAGAAGAAATATCTTCATCCTACTTAGCAATGGAGCTTTTTCCTCATTGTATCATTCCTCCCTTATTAATGGAAATTTTCTTTTTGCTCTCCAATTTTTGGGGATCCATGCCATTCAGACTATATTTGTATATGAGTATTTTTTGTATTGGGTGATGTTTTTTTTTAAATTGTGTGGAGCTGATGAAGATAAAGCTGTAAAGATTCATGCAATTGGTTATTACATGGTTGCAGTTGCAGATTTGGATGCAGAACTCTTATATCCTTTAATAGTTTGAGTTATTTTGGTTTTTATAATATTGGAATGGTTTTTTTTTGTATTATTGGTTTTCCTTTCATATGTGTTTCAAATCCAGGTTATGAAGCTGATATGTTGGGGTCGTGATCAAAGTGGGTGATTTATGATGAATTGAAGATTCTTTTTAGCAAATTATGGAGCTTTTATTCTTCCATTTTCTTAGGTCGTGAGGACGCTTCCTTATTAAGTGTGGGGATATGTTGAGTGTGGAAATGATTGGTTTTTGGGCTGATTTTTTGTTGTATTTGTTGTTGAATGGTTGTTTTTTATGGTTGATTGTTTGATTTTGAAGATGTTTTGAAGTGTTTGGAGTTGTTTGAGTATGTTTGAAAGGGTTTATGTTGATTTTTGATGAAATATGTTGTTCTGAAGGGTTTTGTAATTCTCTCTGTATGGTTTTATAAGGTCTGATTTTCTTCTGTTTTGTTCTGTTTTGGTTCTATTTTGGTAGTTGAGATGGTTAAATGGATGTTTTGAGAGATGATTGAAAATGTGTGAAAAGGTTTATGAGAGATTGAATTGGTTTTGTTTTGGTTTTTATGGGTTTTTTTTTTTATAAATTTCTATGGCTTCTGTGCTTCTGTAGCTCTGTAGTCCTGTTGCTCAGTTGTTCTGTGGTTCTGTTCTGTTGTTTCTGTTGAGTGTCATGATGGATGTATGGATTTTTTGGGAAGTGTTCTTGTATTAGGAAAAGGATGAATGGAAGCTCTATTCAATTCAAAAGAAGTGAAGAAGTAGTTGATGAAGCTTTACAGCAGATTACAAAAGACAGTGACAGAAGACAGATCTCACAGGACACTATGATGTCTTTGGTGTCCTTTCACATCTGACATACCTTTTGGGAGGTGTATCCACGACCTAAGAAGGATTATTGTGAGTGATTATTGAGTGATTGTAGTGAGGATATGATGTAGTATTGAGAGCATACTATTGTGAGAGAGATTATATGCAAGAGATAGTCGATTCTATGTGAAACATTGTATCTTTCTATGAGGGAGAAGACTATGAAGACAATTAAGATGAATACTATGTGATTTCTTTCTATCAAAAGTTGTGTTATCTTTGTCTATTAATGAAGAAAATGAAGAATATGAAGAACATGATCAAGTTTGTTAAAGATAAATCCGTGGGAGATATCTACTATGATGTTGCGTGAAGAATTGCTGTTGTCTTTGTTTTGATGATCAAAAGAATGAAATAAAAGCTTGTTGATGTTACAAGATAGATTTTCTTGCAAGAGAATTAATTTTCCCTTGGTGTTCCTCTTGGGGCTCCACCACGTACTTTGATACTTGGTAGAATAGATCTTCGTACTTGGAAATAAGTTAATGCATAGTGTTGAATTTGATACCTTGGTAAAAAAAATGGAAATCACGAACTTGTTGACGTTAGAACCTAATATGGAAAACCAGAAAGTTGTTAACATTAGAGTATAACATGGAAATAAGACAAGTAGAAACTTCAATGCAAGAGAGGGATTTTGCGAGGTCTCAACCCATATGTCTAACTTCATTAGCTTGGTGCCAATGAAAGAGGTACTTCGAAACTTGTTACTATAAAACTGGGTACTCTTATGGAACCATGTACTTTGATACTTGGTACAATAGATCTTGGTACTTGGGGACGAGTTGATTTAGTGTTCATTTTGGTACCTCGGTGAAAACATAAAAACCACAAACTTGTTCATGTCAGATCTTAACATGGAAAACCAAAAAGTTGTTAACATTAGAACACAACATGGAAATAAGACGATTAGAAACTTCAACCCAAGAGATGGATTTTGTGAGGTCTCAATCCAAATGTTCAACTTCACTAGTACCAACAAAATAGGTACTTTGAAATTGGTACCATAAATCAGGTACTCTTATGGAACCACGTACTTTGATACTCAACACAATAGATATTGGTACTTGAGGACAAGTTGACACATAGTGTTGAATTTGGTATCTTAGCAAAAAACATAGAAACCACGAACTTGTTACCAGAAAGTTGTTAACATTAGAGCATAACATGAAAACACAAAAATAAGACAAGTAGAAACTGTTAGATATGCTCAATGACTTACCCTCATAAGGTGCCACGAATGATTCATGGTGCTCAAAGTTGTAAGGCCCCCACTATGACGAGAAGCCAAATGTGAGCCCAGACATTGGTTGAATCATGACTTGTATATCACATGAGGTCTATGTGACAGGATGGCAAAAAGGTGACCATTGTGGGTCTAATCTTTGGGTTGGACCAAGCGTAGTTAAGCTGATAGCAACTCGAGGCACATTGCATCAAGTTGCGGGGTAAGGAAGTTAAAAGGGGCCCCTATTTTGGGGTCCGGGGGCCGTGGAAGCGGCCCTTGGCTGGGGGGTCCCAAGGGGGCTAGCGGCCCCCCTAGCGGGGGTCTAAGGGTAGCGCTCTCGGCCCAATGGTAAAGGGAATATTCCTTGGCCGACTAGTGGAGGCTCATATGTTAGGTCGGTCATGCCAATCTAACCGCCTTCACGGGCTATAAATGCTAAACCCCTTCACAGCCATCGATCATCTATCCTTCATCCAGTCAGAGTTGTTCCAGCTAGTCTTAAGCTGTTCATCTATCTTCTGTCTAGATTGCCATCTAAGCTTCACTGTGGAAGCGCATGGGTGGATAGAGCCATCTCTGTATCAGTTGTTTGGAGCTAAAGAAATTTTCTAATTCTCCTCTTATCTGTTGTGTACTCTTTATCTCTATCTCTTTCTCAGATTCTGTTCACTCCGTCGTGTAATTTTTACATGGTATCAGAGCCCAGGAGGCTCTAGGGATCGAAGAGTGCGCAAGAGGCAAAGGATTCAATAGCAAATAGGAAAAATGTCCTCTTCCAAAAGTGGTTCTGGTGCATCAGAAAGCGGTGCAGGAGGTGGCGCTACTATACCAACTATTCAAACACTGAGGATTCGTCCACCAAACTTCAGCGAAGGCAAGTTAGATGGTACAAACTATACCTTGTGGAAGTTCGAAATTACAACTATCCTTGATTCTTATGAGCTTTTGGAGACAATGCTAGGAACTGATGTAGAACCAGAGCCAACCCTTGACCCATCAAATCCTAGTATGATGATTCCTCCGAATGCAGATCTTCTACGAGCTTGGAAACGAAGGAATGCAGATGCATTGTGTGCCTTAATTACAAGCTGTTTCAGACAGTGTTCTGAATTTGATGCATTATACAACCAAAGCATCAGAGGCTTGGAATGTACTAAGGAGTCAGTATAAAATGTGAAACGAAACAAGGATTCAAAACTTGGAGAATCAACTAGCAGCGGAGAAGTTTGCTGAAGGAGAGACAGATGAAGCATTCATCACTCGGATTAAGAATCTGCAGGACCAAATGACTGGTGCTAGGATACAAAAGACTAGCAAGGAGCTAGCTTGAAGGTGTCTTTGAATTTGTCCACAAAAGTTTGATGGACTATTTACTACCCTTAATACTCAGGTGAGACCTCAAGCTTTGAGTTTTGGGGAGTTTTGTGCATTATTGCTGGAGGAGGAGTTGAGGTTGAAAGCTCGAGAAGGAAGCAACAATGGAGATGTTGCATTCTCTGCCAATGCAAAAGGCAAAGATGGTTCCTCCACAAAAAATGATGGTGATAAAAAGAAGAAGGGCAGTAAGAAGAAGTTTCAAGGAGAGTGCTTCTACTGCAAGAAGAAAGGACATGCAATCCCAGATTTTAATGTCAAGAAGCACTACAAGGATATCAGGCCGTAGCGGTGCCGATTATCAATGATAAATAGTGGCGTCGCTATTTACATCGCAAATGCGACGCTCCACAGAGAAAAAAAACGCGGGCCGAAACCTGAGCGCGTTTCCTTTCACACATTCGTGAAAGTTTTCAAGAGGGAGAGAGAGAGAGAGAGAGAGAGAGAGAGAGAGAGAGAGAGAGAGAGAGAGCGACCGTTTTGCTTAGAGGGAGAGAAAGAGAGAAAGAAGGCTTCTCACCGCCGTCACGAAGAGGAGGAGCCACCGTCATGAAGAAGAGGAGGAGCCACCGTCACGAAGAGGAGCCACCGTCGCGAAGAGGAGCCGTCAAACCCTTCTTCGAATCTTTACGGTGAAACACTATATTAGAAAATTTTGGAATTTCCATGCACTTTGGGAACCCCTAATACCTTTATTAATTAACCACATGGTCAAATCTTGTTGTCTTACTTAAAGATGGAGTTTACCCTAAATGCTATAGAATCTACCTTTCCAAATTTCACTTTCAAGTATGGATCAAGATTTAGCCACGTGGTCAAATATTTATAAGTTATTTAAAATTAGGACTTGGGAAATTTCCAAATTCTCTAATATGGTGTTGTGAGTCCATTCTCTCTCTCTTTTACTTGTTTAGGGTTTAATTTGTGTATATTGAGAGAGGGAGAGGAAATGAGAGAGAAAGAGAGGGAGAGGGAGAGGGAGGGGGAGGAAATGAGAGAGGGAGAAGGAGGGAGAGAAAGAGAAAGAGAAAGAGAGGAAGAGGGAGAGAGAGGGGGAGGAAATGAGAGAGGGAGAGGGAGGGAGAGTGCATTCTCTCTCTCTTTTACTTTTTTAAATATAATTTATGTATATTGAGAGGGGGAGAGGAAATGAGAGAGGGAGAGGGAGGGAGAGAGAGAGAAAGAGAGGGAGAGGGAGAGAGGAAATGAGAGAGGGAGAGGGAGGGAGAGAGAGAGATAGAGAGAAAGAGAGGGAGAGGGAGAGGGGGAGGAAATGGGAAAGGAAGAGCGAGGAAGAGGGAGAGAGAGGGAGAGAGAAAGAGAGAGGGAGGGAGAGGAAATGATAGAGGGAGAGGGAGACATTAAACATAATAGGGAAATGAGAGAGTGGGAGAGAGAGAGGAAGGGAGACATTAAACATAATAGGAAAATGAGATAGGAAAATGAGAGAGGGAGAGGGAGAGGGAAAGAGAGGGAGAGGGAGGGAGAAGAAATGAGAGAAAGAGAGGAAGAGAGCAAAAGGAATAACTTTGGATATTCCATAAAAATCAATCTCTTCTTAAAAAGACAAATACAAAAAACTAAAACAACATCATTCATATGCTTCGCAAAACTAAAGTAGCATCACCACAAGATCTCTTAGGAAACTCATCCTTAACTATCAATTTTAATTAATAAATATAATATAAAATCACTTGCATTAAGGAAGGATAATCTTTTATCCTTAACCATATTTTTTCCTTAGAATAGTCTTAGGAACAAATTTATGCTCTAACAAGTATATATTTGAGCATAATAACTATTTAAAGGTTTATTCCATGAGTAGTAGTAGTATATATGTAACCATCAAGCTAGAGATCATGCTTTGGTATCTGTGGAGATCCCAATCTCATACCCTCATAGAGATTATAATCTGCAATAGTGCGGAGAGAAGGTGGGTGAGTTGTAAATGGTAAAGCAGAATTCTATTGATGATGGAGAGAAGATGAGGTGAATCGCCAATTCTATTCTTAGTGAGTGCAACCTCCTACCCATAGTATGGCATCCATGACCGATTGAAATCAATAAGACTTTGAAATCCTACCTCGAGTATTATAACTATTGTTTTGTGGTGGATTTTCTTGCCATAATTCAATGTCAATTTGTGCTTGTGTTTTCCACGGTGTGTTGACTATGGGTGTCAAATGCTCTAGTCGGATCTCTCTCTCTCTTCTCTCAACTCTTGTCTCTCTCTTCATCTCTATATAAGTAGTTGTAGTTTTAGTCGTAGTCGTGGTCATGGTCGTAGTCGTAGTCATAGTCGTGGTCATAGTCGTGGTGGTGGTGGTGGTCATGGTCATAGTCGTGGTCGTGGTCATCGTAGTCGTGGTCATCATAGTCGTGGTCGTGGTCGTGGTCATGGTCATATTTGTAGTCCTAGTCGTAGTCCTGGTCATGGTGGTCGTGGTCATGGTCGTGGTCGTGGTCGTCGTAGTCATGGTCATGGTCGTGGATCGTGGGTCATGGTCATGGTCATCGTAGTCGTAGTCGTAGTCGTGGTCGTGGTCGTAGTCCTAGTCCTAGTCGTAGTCGTGGTCATAGTCGTAGTGGTAGTTGTAGTCATAGTCGTGGTCGTTGTGGCCGTGGTTGTGGCCGTTGTCGTGGTCGTGGTCATGGTCATGGTCATGGTCATAGTCGTAGTCGTGGTCGTGGTTGTGGTCGTGGTCATGGTCGTAGTCGTAACGTAGAAAAAGAGAGAGAGATGGAAGGAGAGGATAACAATTTAAGAAAGAAAAAAAAAGAGAGAGATGGAAGGTGAGGAGAACAATTTAAGAAAGAAGAAAATAATGATAACAAAAACAAATTGTTTATCATAACGTAGACAAAATGGAAAAGGATGAAGGTCCTGTTGTTCAAGATTGCGAGGCATATCTTAATCAGCGTATCCCATGTCCTCACTCTCAATGTAATCTAGCAATTAGACGAAAATATCGATTGCCTATAGAACACGTACGACGATTTTGAGAGTTTCAATTTGAGATCATTGATCAGGCGATTGTGGATTTTCAGCAAACGGTAAGAAAAGTTAATATCAATCATGCATTGTACTCGCAAGCTAATTTAATACCATATACAATAAGATTAGGTATGGCTGGAAAATTTTCTATCCAAGGAGGTGACGTCTCGTCCCAAGGAGGAGTGCACACTTTGTGGCCAATTAGAAGAGTTCGTGGACGTGCGATGGATGGAGTGCATGAGCCAATCCACCACTTGCAAGGCCAATCTATACCGTCAATGCTAGAGGAGACTGACAATCTTCCAAACCTACCTACAATCTTGGAGCCTGAGATGGAGGCAATGATCGATGCATTGATTCCCATGGATGCCGAGATTTATGATCCACTTATAGAGAAAGCATCCATACCATTATATGATGGGTGATGAGCATCTTACTTGAAGACACTGCTTGCACTCTTAAGTGTGCAAGCAAAATACAGATGGAGTGATGCGAGTGTGACCGAGTTGTTCATGTACCTTGTACATATGCTTCGTTGATTTTTTTTCGACACTATTATTAAAAACATTTGTGCTTTTTCAAGGTGTTCTATGATTTTTTTAAGGTTATTGAAATATCATATATTACCATGTGTAAATACCATGCCTGATTCTCATGATGATGCATGACATGTTTTACGAAAGCTTGGCATAGACTACAATAACATCCATGCATGTATCAATGATTGCATACTATTTCGAGGAGAATACGAGACTATGGAGACATGTCCAAAGTGTGGTGCTCACAGGTATCGACAGGACTTGCAAAGGGCAAACCATCCCTCAAAAAGTTCTCAGACACTTTTCACTTATCCCCCGCATAAACCACATGTTTCGTACGTCCGGCATGGCAAGCTTCACAATGTGGCATGCACAGAATAGGTCCACGGATGGAGTTCAACGAATATCAGCGAATTCACGCGCATGGAGCCACATTGACTCTACCTTCCTAGGCTTTGCTCGAGAGCCAAAGAATCTTTGGCTCAGTCTTGCAACAATGGATGGCGTGAACCCATTCGGTCTACGCTCAACTTCTTACAGTGTGTGGCCTATAGTCCTTGTCAACTACAATATCCCTCCATGGCTTTCTACGAAGAAAGGATATCTCATACTTAGTTTACTTGTCCCCGGCTGCTACAAAGTCAAAAATATGGACATGTATCTTCGTCCATTAGTTGATGAGCTTAAGATTTTGTGAGAGAAGGGGGTCATCATGCAAGATATGAGCAAGCGTGATGATCAGCGGTCTGCCAATATTTGAGTCATTCTCATGTGGACGATGCATGACTTTCCAGGATTCGGAGAGTGCTTAGGTAAATAGGCTTCCATTCTCGTTGGTAATATCTATATTTTATCTCGTTTAAGCTTGTATTCACTTGGCTATGGTGTTGGAACATGTCCGGTTACCTTAGGTTATCATGCATGTCCATTGTGAGGGTCACAGTTAGACTCCCGAAGGTCATGAACCATGAAGAAGATGGTATATCAAGGACACATCGCTTTCTTGCCAGAGGATCATGAACTCAGGGAAGGTTTTCTTGGATAACCTCCAACACATATGAATGCCGCAAGCTGGTATGAGCTGAAAATGGTCCACGCAGAGTCACATCCAAATTGAATGTGATGGTTCTCAATTTGCTACGAGTTGCCATATTGGACCCACTTACAAGTCGACCACTTGTTGGATCCCATGCATATTTTCAAGAATGTGGGCAACTTGCTATGGGACCACATCACAGGAAAGAGAGACACTATAGGGGCATAAATGGATTCAAAGGAGGTAGGTAAGATTGAGGGGCTTTGGCGTAATCGAGTGCTGATGGTCGCGTGCAGCTACCTCACGCTCCTTGGGTTTTGTCCACTAAAGAAGAGCGCACTGTGAAGCAAGTAGTCAAGTCTATCAGCACTCTAACGGGTATAATGCGTTTTCTCACGTCTGCATTTTCTAAAGAGGACCAAATATCACGGCTAAAATCCCATGACTGGCATAAGATATGTCAGGTTTGTACTACGAATGGATTGTAATTGGCGTGCGCATTTTGCTATTTGGAGTGTAGCCATTATTCATAATGACATCACAGGAAAGAGAGACACTGTAGGGGCACAAATGGATTTAAAGGAGGTAGGTAAGATCAAGGCACTTTGGCGCAATCGAGTGCTGATGGTCGCGTGTAGCTACCTCAGGCTCCTTGGGTTTTGTCCACTAAAGAAGAGCGCACTGTGAAGCAAGTAGTCAAGTCTATCTGCACTCCAATGAGTATGATACGTTTTCTCATGTCTGCATTTTCTAAAGAGGACCAATTATCACGGCTAAAATCCCATGACTGGCATAAGATATGTCAGGTTTGTACTATGAATGGATTGTAATTGGTGTGCACATTTTGTTATTTGGAGTGTAGCCATTATTCATAATGCTTTCTCATTTATGGCTGTTTATATTACCGATCACGATCGCATGATGTCTTACTCCAAAAATACGTGGGGCCGTTTACAAGTTGTTGACTTCGGTGCAATGGATCTCACAGAAGGAGATTAAGACGTCCTCTATTGAATCCGCGAGGCAGGGAGCACTAGAGATGGTCTATCTCTTTGAGAAATACCTACCTACCTATCAGCATGCTCACGATACAAATCCACATTCTTGTGCATCTTGTAGATGAAGTGGGGATTGCTGGACCTATCCATACACGATGGATGTTCTTCTTCAAGCGCTTCATGAAAACCCTGAAAGGCTTTGTGCGACAACGAGCTCAGCCAGAAGGTAGCATGGCTGAAGCTTGGTTGGTGTTTGAGGCGCTAGTACATATTTCACAATGGCTACCAACGGTGGATCCAGACAACAAAATGCTATGGTTGTTGAAGGACGATGATAGAGTGACTAGAGATGTGGTGGTTGGAAATGGGGTAGAAAAAAGAATGGATGCTACAATGGAGGAGAAGGTGAATTGCTTTTGTATGTTGCACCATGCCTCTATGGAGATATGGCCCGCCAAGTACGAGATCTCTAGGCAAGATCGAGAGGAAGCACGATCTGAATTCCGACGTAGTACGCATCATCTACAGATTCAATATCCCAAGGGCATGGAGGAGATCCCGCAGTTCATGTCAATGTGATGGTTGCATGGAGCTTTGACTGCAGTGTCTTGCGAAGGGGCAGAGGTCTCAATGGAGGAGTGGGAATTCTCGAGGGGATGTAGTCCAAAGGTGATGAGGTGTTTAAGATTTGTCATATCTATATTTTATATGCAACATCTAATTTGAGTGTTTCAATGTACAGTACAAAATATATAGTGCAACATGGTCGTGCAGACGGCATTTTTGCGTGGAGCGTATTGATAAAATGCGCTCCACAATGGACTGTGGTATCATGGCAAGGTTCGAGCAGGAGATTCGGCAACGAGCAATGGATCCAAACACGGTTATAGATGAGATGGAGTATTTTGGAAACTTGCAAAGTATTGTTACGATGGATTACCGTAGTTTCTCCATGATACTATTCGATGTGCAGTGGTTCAAAGTGGTACTTGAAGGAGTTGGAGCAATAGTTTGATGAGGTCCATCTGGATTTCTCGAGATAGATTCCCAAAAAAAGTGGATGGATTTGCGGGACACCTTTGTGTTGCCAGCCCATTGTGAACAGGTGCATGGACTCGTTTGTTTATTAATTGTATTACGACATGATACATGTCACAATAGTTGAAACTCTCTTGTACGTGTTTGTGAACAGGTAATCTTCTATCCAAACCCCTGACAACCTCGATGGTGGTATGTTATAACTTCAGCTCCCCGAAGTGCGAGACTATATGATCAAAGTAATGTTTCAAGCATAGATGAAGACAATATACAAATAGAGGGGTCGATATTGCAAGGGGTAGAGGCCACCGAAAGCTTGGAGCCAGCATCAGCTAACAATGATGGAAATGCAGGAATCTAAGAATTCTTTGAGAACAAGGTGGACTCATCCTTCTCTGGTGACATGTCTATCGACCTTCCAGTGTATGCGGAGTTGTGTTAGGAGATTGACATGAGACCATATGATACTTCATATTTGGAGCATCCACTTACTCAATTCGTTGACCAATCGCTTATAAGGGTACATAATATATGCATTTTAAGTGAGATTATTTTTTAAGGATTTATATTACCATGCTTTGTATGATTTAAATTGATTATTCTAACATCATTTTTTGTCTGTGCAGGTGATATTTTTAGGATGAGTTGAGGGATGAGCGATGAGGAGTTGTATGATATCTTCACAGGCATGTCTCCAGACCAGATCGCGAGATTCAAAGACATGGTAGACCAGGAGCTATCTCAGACATCGTCAGGCCGCTCTACTAGATCTACTTCAGTGCGATCGGATGCTTCAGCTTCGAGCAGACGAGATCGATGCTCCAGACTTGGACCAGAGGAAGGCAGTGCTTCAGGGTCAGAGGGATGCTGCATAGATACGGAGGCAGTGAGCCTGCAGTCAGCATGGGATACAGATGCGACTCCTCGCTCTCGTGGAGGTTCCAGGGAGTGTGGATCAGGCTCAGATAGATGCTCTGGATGCATGGACGCGGTGTCTCTGTCTCATCGTTTAGCTGGAGTTGCGTCACCTCCAAGTTTTGTCACACATGTGGGGATGTCTACTCTAATTACTCTGGCTTTTGCTCAGTCGTCTGTAGGTGGCACCCCTATGGGTGCCACTCTGACAAATATTACCTCGGTCGGTACACCAGATGCACAAGGGTCTCCTGGATATGCCCAGGAGCATGGACGCATGACGCACCAAGCAAGTGGCCCGAGACACCCCCTAGAAATCCTATGTAGAGACCACCTTCCCCAACTCCACCACCACTACCACCATGCCACCATCACAAGCGTCAGGCACAGTGGCTCTTCATGAAATATTCCATTACCAGAAGACCACGCACCTCCTGATACCAAAGGCTCTATTCCTCCAGAAGCTAGTGCATGAGATTATGGATGGCATACTCATTAAGAACATCAGAGCACTTCCCAGATGGAACATGCTTGTAAAAACCTGATCGCTAAGCTCTCCTTGCACTACACAAAGATGCTGAAGCTTATGTCATCGAATTGCTCGGAGACTCGGTCTATGCAGTAGTACATGCAAGGAGAGCCACCGTCACCAATTAGGGATTTGCGGATAGTGAGGTTCTTCTGGCGATGGAAGGATAGTCCTTGCGGAGATCAACAACGATAGGGGTGTACTACCAAAACATATACAGAATGTAGCTTCCAAAGAAATTTGGTAAAACCCTAGTTGTAATGGATCCCATGTAAAATGTTATGAATATAAATACAAAATTTTTGATACGTCTTATTTTTGTTGATTCACTTATTATTTGTTTTATTTATGTCTTTGAGTTATCGTTACATGCATTTGAACGAATACATGTTGTGCACGAACTCGATAAAGCACTACATATTAAATTTAGGGTACGAATCATGCTGCGTATAAATCCAATAAATAAACATAACATTCAAGTAAAAAACAATAATAAACGATGCATATTGACAAACTACATTGCATGCAAATCTAACAAATATCAGTTTTCATTACTTCAAGAGAAGATTACAAATTACATTACATTGGTGATGAGATATCATTTGGCACTAAGTACATCTACTCTCTTCTAGGCTTCTTTGAGCTAGACTCCCCATGATCAGAGCTATTCTTGATCATAGGCAGCAACACATTTTTCCCTAGTAGTTCCTATCTAATGACATTGGGGTCTTCAACCCCACTAACCATGCCACGGGCCACCATGGAAAAAAGTGGCCCAGACCTAGTACTAGAGAATAAGTAGAGGAGCTTCAAACATTGAAGCAACACTACTTTCTCCAAGCTAGAGTTCATTGGGATGGGCTTGAAGGGCCCAGCCTTCGTTAATGCCCTCAACTTCAAGAAGTTCTTAGCAAAATCCAAAGAGCATGTCTTATGGAATACAATAATGTCACTCATCACAAGCTGGCCGATAAACTCCTTCAATGCCGAGTCCTGCACCCTTCCTTGGGTACCATATCGGCCACCTTGTCTAGATGAAAATTCATCTATATAGACAATGTCTTGCATCACACAAGTTCAATGTCAGAATCACTATGCATAGAGTGTCAGACTCACTATGTCTTCCTCACTGTCCTCTTGCACCTCAGTGCACAATATATATATGGCAAATGTTGCATCGTACTTGATGAGATCCATCATGATGTGGTCCTGGGATGAGGTGGGCATTGCTTTGTGGCGCGGAGATGCTGCCCCACATGCATGAGGGCTCGATTTATTACATTTGCATGGCTTGATCTAACACATAAACTATATAAGAAATATACGGGGACCCATCTGAGAGCAAAGTCCATAATAGAGTAGGTGATAGGGTTTTTCGCATCACAAAACGATGCCAGTATACTAGAGCTGGGGTCTATGACGGAAAGCAAGCTCTCTAGACTCAAGGTAACGCAAACCTAGGGTATATCTGGTCTCCTATGTGTGAATAGCGTGCGGAGCTAATCCATGCAGCGAAGGCAGGAGTGGTAGCCATGGCACAGAAAGAGATAAGAATGGAGAGCACAAGTGTAGGGAAGTAGAGAATGAAAGTGAAAATGAGTGTAATATTTTCACATGAAATATTAAAGAATTTTGACCACTACACGCCCCACGCAAAATCAGTGCTAAGTAATCTCCTGCAACAAAGTAACGTCAGTGGCTAAGTCCTTACCCCGCGCGCGCGATAATAAACCCCAATCGCATTGTGCAAATAAGTCCGAGGCTAAAACCGCAAGCCGCACGAGAACACCCTTTTCGGGAAAGGTAAATGGATAATGGTTAAATTTTTGCAATTTTTTTAATTATTTACCCCCTCCCCTCAACCGATGCATGGCAGGGGAGAGGGAGTGGAGCTAAGTGGAGGAGAGAGGAGTGTGGTGTGGAGAAGCATGAGGGAGGGGAGGCATGCAAGCCAACCACCTGGGAGGCTATCTCCCCCCCCCCCCCCCTCTACCTATAAGATCTCGCCCCTAGAGCTTGGGAGGGAGGCACGAGGAGAGAGAAGGAAGCAGTCATGCTACCCCAGGCCATCGCCATCAGTCGCCACGCTGCCACCATCAGGGTGCTGCTGCGCCACGCTGCCGCCTACATCAACCACACCATCCTCATCATCACAATAATCATCATCCTCCTGCTCATCGTCATCTTCCCCCCTCTCCCATTTATCTTCTTCTCTCTCCATGTAGCTTTTGTTCAGAAGCATAGAAGCTTCTTTAGAAGCTTCTAAAACAAGGCCTCAATAGGCCTGGTTCACCTACATCATCCCGGGTTTCTTTAAGAACCATGATTGTAAGGCCATGTCCTGTGCGAAGGAGAAGCCATCGGGCAGAAGGGATTCGTACCGTGTAAAGAACCAAAGAGGAGTTGCTGAACGGGAATTCAACTCCTCAATGGCTCCTAAGAAAATGGCGAGAGGCGCTCATGCGGGAGTTTCTACCCCAAGCACACGTGTGGACAATACCTCGAACCCCAATACCCAGGTTCTTAGAAGTTTAATTCCTCATAAAAAGAATACATTAGGCACGTTTAATTTTCACGGGGAAGTTATGAATGCAGTTATTTATTCGTCTTACAAGATTTAGTTGCATGTTGCACGTTGCTTGCACGTCCAAGTTGCAATCCTGAAAGCATATTGCTTAAGTAAAAGGTGGATTTGCCTAGATACATCCTTGATTGCCTCGCGAAAGAGAACAATGCATAGCACATTTAGGCAATAATTTCGTTGTTGTGATTCGCATGAGATAATCGTTAACATCCATTAGATATTGTCCAAAGAACTGCATTGCATGAAAAGGAAACCATGAACTTACCTGTTGCATGCGAGGATACTTGCATTTTTAAGTCTGATTAAGTGCCGCTGAATGGATTAAGTCAACAATAGTCTTATGACATTCGTCATGCATGAACTTCTTTATCGAAGTTGTTTTAGAAAAAGATGCATTTCATATTAAATCATGAATTCAATGCATTGGACAAAAGGTTTATAGGTATAGTTCTTGTTAAAACTCTATGTAGGATTCTATACAAGTTAGTCCTAAATTGTCAATCATTAAATCTTGGTTCCATTGCATCATTATAGTTTTAGCACAAGGGGAAAAGAAATGATCATTGAAATCTTTTAGTTGCATAAAAGGAAAAGTTTATGAATGGCATGCTTGCATGGAATGTTGTATTTTGAATTTATTTATGTACATTTCTTAGGAAAAGTATTTACATCTCTTCTAAGGAAAGATCACTCTAGTCGCAAGACCATTAGATCGATTAGGTAATTCGCTTGCAATGGTGTAACTCCACGATGGTTACCTCAATGCGCTAGGTAGAGTTTAGTACACTAAAATTTTTGCCTAGTATCGCACTTGGGATGCCAAGTCAAGACTTTCGAACCCAAGGGTCCTACCCACATTCACGGAATTTTAGGGTTAGTTAGACGCCCATACAATAACGATCTAAGATTTTTACCCTAGGGCGAATTGGCCTAATACTAGACTTCTGATTGAGTTTAGAAACCCTAGGGCCAAACGTTGTCAGCCTAGTATGGTTAGGGTTGGGTTGGGTCAAAAGATATCCCAAACCCTACATTTTGACCAAATGTATTTCTTGACCAAGGAACATCGTTTGATGGGAAAAATGATCCCACAAGTTAGGTGCGACACTTGTCTCATACAACAAGTTGCAACCAAGTTGCAACGTCACATGGCTTTGTGCTTAAATCAAAAGATAGATTTGCCACTCCTTGGAACAAGGTTGACAAGTTCTAGTGCAAGTCTAATTTGTAAGAGGATGAGTAGACATCCTGCTATATCACCCTTCTTTGGATCGATTTGCCAAGTTAGGGAAGATATGTATTGCCTAGCAAGAAATTGACAAATCAAGTTAGGGTGACAAGGTTGCCTAGGATTTACTGTCTTAATTTAAGGGACCTAAGGTGTTGGTTAATTTGGGTTAATAGGGTATAACTCTAACCCAAGGATAAAAGGGTAAACAAACAACAAACCCTTGGGGATCTTTCCAAGTCGCAATTGACCCCGGATCGAATGCTGGATGCATTCGGAGAAGAGGATTCACACCTTAGCAGTTGGCCAAACAAACGACCACTAGATTGTATGTGTTTGTATAATTAGGAGCACTGTTTGTACTTCTTTGCTCAATGAAGTAAAGTTGGAAAAATAATTAATGCTTCAGGTTGAAGGCTTGGAAGAAGAGGCAGCATCAGTTAACCCCAACTGTCTGCTTGACCCTATCCAAGGGGGTTGTTAGTTGTACCGGGTACGTGGACCGAACTCACCGCAAGATGTCTCTCCGTGGGTGCTACTTGGAGCAAGAGGACGCTTGGGTGCCAGGGGGGCTGTGGCCATAAATCCCTTGCCTCCCGGTCCTGCACAAGATGTCGACGTGACTCGAGATTGGATCTTGAGGCCCGCATACTAGTCTACAGGCGGAAACTTGGATTAGTAATCCCTGAGGATTGCTAGATTAGCCTTCGGCCGGGATTATGGATTACCCTTCGGGCTGGATTATGGAATAGCATTTGAGCTGGATTATATGATGTATTCCAAAGACTGATAAATAAGATCAATTGTTGAAAAGGAACTTTCTTGACATTGTTTTTCCATGTCAGTGCTTAAGTTACGTGAAGGAACCGGTGATTAATTGGCTAATTAAGGAAGCTGTTTTTACGTGTCAAACTAAATGTGATAGGTAATTAGATAACTAAAGCAACCCCGAGGAAAGTGCAGTGGATGTGGCCATGGGTCCGTCCTACGGATGGGTGGTCCCGGTTGGCTGGGAACTTTTCTTGAAGGTAATTGACAGTAAGGAACGATAACCTAGAATCTAGGATACTAGAGTCCCGATTTATGATGTTTTAGGGGAACAGAATGGGACTATGCCTTATGGGCAGAGAGGTCGAGCTTTGCATCCCTCTCATTTCCCATTCTCCTTGAACGAAGTACATCATGAATTCGCTTCGACCCTGACATTTCTGTGTAAAGTAGTTCGCCTAGGGTCGACGCTAGCTACCATTCTAGGAATTTGACCACCAGGAAAACCCCGATTTAGGTCGGTCCTAAAAGTGGGAATGGCCAGAATGCTTCCGCTTTGTGGCAGACTCAAGAGGACCTAGATCGCAAACCCCATGACATTCTGTGGGAGTGTTAGGTGGTGCTTTCTAGACTCTCTTCCTAATGGGCTGCCAAGACATGTCCTACAAGTGAACAGGTGGACACGTTACAGTTGGTATCAGAGCGAACCAATGAGGAACTAATATTTACAAGAAAACTTAATAAGGAGAAGTAGAGCAAATGTTTTTGTTAAGAATATTTCCTTACTTACTTATCGATGCTGACTTGCAAAGTCGCGAAACATGGAACAGATTCTTGGTGTTCCAGGTTATGTTTATGACTGCGATGGGTGCTTCGGATTATCGACCGAGGATCGATATGATGAATATCCTAGACCGCATCTACAATCCTTCACCCCTGTACGTGGAATGAAGATGGATGGGTGATTTAGGAATCTATTACATAGCTGCCCACCGATTTGCGTACCTTCGAACCAACTTAAAGAGAAGCAAGTGGTTGGAGGACTTAAAGATCGTAAAACTATTCATTTTTATTGAAGCTCACGCAAACGCAACCCTACATGTGGGTAGTCGAAAGGTCAAGCAAAACACGTATGTGTATGAGAAAGTGACTCAAATAATCCTTGCCAACAGAATCAAGGTGTTGGGACATTATGAAAAGAATGGGTATCAAAGGAAAGGATACCCTAATCTTCCAATGACCTATCGATTCCTAAAAATCCATGACCCCAATCCATATTATTACTCAGTTCCCGTAGCTGAATGTAACACAATCTTATTCTCCCTAAATTAATGTATTAGCTTTTTCCATCTTCCCAAGAATAATTGTACTCGAAAGGGCTATGCCCACATGAATGAAATAGACTTTTTTAATCAATGATTGTCTTAACTATGAGTATTGATAAAGAAGTTAAGTGATTAGGTTACTTGGTTGAAAGCTAAAACTGGGCATGTAATGTAATGTGAGAAATTCTTAGCAAGTTTTTAATGTTAAGAATCTCAATGCCCAGGCACAACCTCAAGTGTAGATCCCTAGTCTGACCCCTACACCAAGTATAGCCATGATTCAGGAGACGAAGTTTCTTCTCAAGAAAATCAAGCCACCAGAATTCGATGGTAAGGGAAGGACCGTCCAAACTGATGTCGAGATCTGGATCGAATCCATGGAGGATTATTTCGAAGCAGGCGGATACTGCACCCACTAACCAAGCAATGCTCGCCAAATTGAAGCTTATCGACGAAGCAAGACTTTGGTGGAACCAATGGTGCAGAGACCAAGGGATCTCGGAAGGGTCAGTTACTTGGGAGAAGCTAAAAAGAGCTGTGCGAGGAAGATATCTACCACCTGCCTATCGCACGTAGAAGATGAATGAGTTCTATGAACTGAAGCAGCTTGGTCTATCTCTTGATGCTTAGTATTCAAAGTTCGTCTCTCTTTTGAAGTATGCGCCACAAATGGATATGACATAGCATATGTCAAAATTTTGTGCCGGATTAAACCCACCTATAAACACCCGCCTCGAATCAATGCACCCAATAGACCTTCAGGATGCGCTCATTCGAGTTGCACCCATAATACAAGAGGTGCAGACCAGGCCAAGAAATAACAAGACTTGGTCTTACAAGGATCAAAACAAGGGAGTGTATAGGTCCCAGGCTAAGAGGACACAAGGCCAAAATCAGAGACAAAGGAAGAAAGCTAGGACTAACAATGTCAATAATTTTGTTCCTACCCAAGGAAATGGCCGCAATCTCTGTTGCTTCCATTGCAACGAGCCCAGTCATTTCAAAAGGCAATGTCCCAAGCTTGGCGGAGGACAACGTCAAGGAACCATCCGTGGCCAAGGAGCCACCGTGATGGCCAGAGGAAGAACCGCCAGTGTTGCCAACAGGCAGATGTGCGATGAAGAAGACCCGACCATGGAACCAAACTTTGAGAGGGCAACAGTCCATGCCGCTCTTCACAAGAAAGGCCCGAATCACCAATTTTCGGTGATTCAGACTCCATCGGATTATCAAGGTAAAAGCTTCAAAACCTTGATTGATTGTGGCAGCACACATTCCTTTATTTCACCAGTTTGTGCAAAAAGATTAGGAATAGCCACAAAAGATGCACCCACCTTGCTTGTGGAATTAGAAAATGGTCGTGAGGTCACTTGTACTAGGCAAACTACTAAGGTGGAATTCCTACTAGGAGGAAAGTCGACTTCGGTCAGATTTAGGGTTATGAACCTAGGTATCCATGAGTGTTTGCTCGGAATGGATTGGCTTAAACCTAATGATGCCCACATTCACTGTGGAAAGGGCCAAGTTTCCTTTCGAAATTCTAAAGGGGAATTGGTCACAACTCAAGGAGAGGCTGGGAAGCCAAAGATTCAACTGGCCAAAGCATCTCGGATAATAAAAGGAGTTAGAAAGGGGCTACCTGTCTATTTGATTAAGCTAAATAATCTAGATTAGTATCAAGAGTCTAGTGAAGAACCTTCATGGCTAAAGGAGTACGCAGACGTATTTCCTGAAGAGCTGATAGAACTTCCGCCTCAAAGGGAAGTTGATCATGAAATCAAGCTAGTGCCAGGAACTGCACCAATTGCAAAGAGACCATATAGAATGTCCATTCCAAAAGCGATTGAGCTGAAGGAGCAACTCAAGCAACTGTTAGACCAAGGCTACATCCATCCTAGCAGTTCACCATGGGGAGCTCCAATGTTGTTCCAGAAGAAGAAGGATGGAATGCTTCGGCTATGTATTGATTACAGAGGGTTGAATCAATCAACCATTAAGAACAAAGATCCCACTCCAAGGATAGATGAACTTCTTGACCGTCTTCAAGGTGCGAAGATCTTCTCCAAGATTGATCTCAAGTCTAGATATTATCAGATAAGGATCAAGGAAGAGGATATCCCAAAGACGGCATTCAGCACAAGATATGGACATTTTGAGTTTGTATTCATGTCATTCGGGTTGAAAAATGCACTTGCTACCTTCAACAGGCTAATGCAGGATATCTTTAGGCCATATCTTGACGACTTCGTACTCATCTTCTTCGACGATGCCTTAGTCTACTCCAAGCAAGAAGAAGATCATGAACCCCAACTTCGCATTGTTCTTGAAACAATGAGGGTACACAAGCTTTATGCTAAGAAGAAGAAGTGTGCATTTTTCAAGAGACAAATTGAATATCTGGGATTGGCCAGAAGGAATCTCAGTGGATCCGGCCAAGGTCACAGACGTACTGGAGTGGCCAACACCTACAACTGTCAAAGAAATACGTAGCTTTCTTGGATTGACAAGATGGTACATGGTCTTTTTCAAAACCATGCCTTGATTGCAGCATCTCTGACGGACCTACTGAAGAAGCAAACATAAATTGTATGGTCAACTGCTGAACAATCTAGCTTTGATAAAATAAATCAAAGCTTGGTATCAACACCTATCCTAAAACTTCCGGACCTTAGTAAGGAGTTTGAAGTGATAACTGATGCTAGCACACTTGCCTTAGGATGTGTGCTTATGCAAGAAGGTCATCCTGTAGCATACTTTTCAAGGAAACTGAAGAGCCCTTTGGAGACACTACTTGCTGGGTAACAAGTTTACCTTAGTGACGGATCATAAAAGTCTCAAATTGATCTTTATCCAGAATGAGCTCAACATGAGGCAACGTCGATGGATTGAAGTGCTAGAGGAATATGATTTTGAAATCAAAGACCGACCTAGAAAGGAGAATGTAGTTGCCGATGCACTCAGTCGCAAGGCATTTCTAAATTCTCTGATCATGCAAGATCCATCAACAGCTAGATCTCTAGCCACAAAGATATCCATGCCAAACAATCCAATTCTTGAACTAGCTAGAGAAGAGGCATGCCATGATCCAACCTATCAGAAGTTGCTAAGGGAGATCCCCATCAAGGATCAAGACCCGAAGCTACAAGCAAAGTATCTAGAATTCTCTATCAATAGTGGGCTTGTCTATTATAGAATGAGATTATGTATACCGCAAGCTAGTCACTTAAACAAAAGATACTTTGGAAAGCTCATGAATCCCCTTTTTCAGGACATCTTGGCTATGCCAAGACCCTCAATGCAGTCAGAAAGAGCTATTATTGGGAAAGGCTTAAAGGTGACGTTCTCAAATATGTCACTGAATGTTTGTCTTGTCAACGCATTAAGGCCGCACATGTCAAAATGCCAAGGAAATTGCAACCACTTGACATTCCCTAAATGAAATGGGAATTCATTAGTATGGACTTTGTTGTTGGCCTGCCCCAAGTTTAGGGAGGATACAACTCCATTATGGTTGTGGTGGATATGCTAACCAAGGTTGCACATCTTATTCATGTTAAGACAAACTATAAAGCATTAGACATCACAAGGTTATTTATCAAGGAGATATTCAAACTGCATGGGTTACCCAGAAGAATCATTAGTGATCATGACTCTCTCTTCACATCACACTTCTGGAAGGCTATCTTCGAAGCCATTGGGACTCAACTCTATTTCAATACAGCTTACCATCCCCAAACCGATGGTCAAACAGAGCGAGTCAACCAAGTCATTGAAGATATGCCAAGGGCACATTGTTGCTGAGAACCCAAAAAGTGGATTCAATATTTGCCACTGGTTGAGTTTGCCTACAATGCTCCTTACCAACAAAGCATTCAGATGACCCCTTTTCAAGCATTGTATGGGCACGATTGTCGAAGTCCTTTAAACTTCTCGGATCCAACCTTGAGGGTTGAAGCCTCAAGGCAGATGCTGGAAGATATGGATGACCAAATCAAGTCAATAAGCTAGGATATCCAAGCCGCCACGGACAGACAGAAGGCTTACGCGGACCTGAAACGTCAAGATCGATCCTTCGTTGAAGGTGACATGGTCTTCATTTGCGTACGTCCAAAGAAGAGTTCCCTATCCTTAGATGAATTCAAGAAGCTAAGTCCAAGGTATTGTGGACCTTACAAGATTCTCAACTGCCTAGGGTCTAATGCTTATAGACTACAACTCCTTGAAAACCTAAAGGTTCATAATGTATTCCATGTCAGTCTACTGAAAAAGTATGTGCCTAACCCTAGAGACTACTTGATGGTCAACAAGTTGTAATGCCTAGCCAAGGAGTCCTTGAGCTACGGCCTGACAAGATCTTAGATGTTAGAGAGAGATATTTGAGATCTAGGACCTTGAGAGAATATCTCGTCCAGTGGAAAGATTATCCCGAAGAGGATACCACTTGAATGGATGAAAGTACTCTCAACCAACAATACCTCCAGTTCTTCTCGAGATGAGGACATCTCGATTCCTCTAACGGGGAGAGAATGTAATATTTTCGCATGAAATATTAAAGAATTTTGACCACTACACACCCCGCGCAAAAGCAGTGCTAAGTTATCTCCTGCAACAGAATAATGTCAGTGGCTAAGTCCTTACCCGCGCGCGCGATAATAAACCCCAATCGTGTTGTGCAAATAAGGCCGAGGCTAAAACCCACAAGCCGCACGAGAACACCCTTTTCGAGAAAGGTAAATGGATAATGGTTAAAATTTTGCAACTTTTTTTATTATTTACCCCCTCCCCTCAGCTGATGCATGGCAGGGGAGAGGGAGTGGAGCTAAGTGGAGGAGAGAGGAGTGTGGTGTGGAGAAGCATGAGGGAGGGGAGACATGCAAGCCAACCATGTGGGAGGTTATCGCAAACATTTTGATATTGAAAGACTAGGAATGTCATGTAATGTTGATCCAAAAACAACCAAAAGCTAGCATCTAATCAATTTAATTGTAACTGCGCGTCTATCAGCACGTGTAATATGTCTTATTTGCGCATATACACACGCAATTACATGCGCTTACAGATGCACCACATAAATATTTTAAAAAATTAAAAAAATTTGTGGCTTTCTTTTCAAACCAGTGCTTTCCTGCGTTTTTTACGCGTTTTCTGCAGTTCGAGCTCAATATCACTAATCATATCTATCTATCACTTCATGAAGACAATGAGGGAAGGAAATAAGAGTAAAAAGATGACAGAAGGAAGGAAGAGCCAAAGAGTAAAGAACAAGAGACAAACAGTAAGGAAGAGAAGAAGATTCAAGCAACTTACCAAGGGAAGGGAGAAGGAGGACAAGGAGCTTGCAACCTAGCTGCCACCCGTCCGAATAAGCAAAGAAGGTGAGTTCTTCTTCTCTCTCTCAATCTTGTTTGCTTTCTCTGTCTGTTTCTCTCTCTCTCTCTCTCTCTCTCTCTCTCTCTCTCTCTCTCTCTTTATGCGCTATAGACTGTCATCTATGGAGGTTTTTTTGCGCGTTTTTTAACCAAGTTTGAAAAAAATGGTCCGACTGTGCGCGTCTAGATGACAGTGTAGATGTAGGTGTAGACGCAGAAATAGACGCGCTGACAGACACACACAGAGACGCAGATATAGACATAGCATGTAATATGATTTTTCTTGTGTAGATGTGAAATCCTGGATCTTTCAGCACTGATCCTGAGTTGGAACGCATGAACAACACCTTAGGGGAGTTTTCTAGAGGTGTTAGTAGCTTTTTTGAAGGTTTTCCAAACAAGGAGCAATTCATGGGGGAGATGACCAATTATCTTGGTCGCCCTCCCACTGCAGAGGAGGTTTTCAGTGTCATGTCTGGGACACCTATCACATCTTTGCCTAGCACTACCGCACAAACACCAAACCTTGGCACACCTCTACTAACAGGTACTCCACACACTATGCATACACACAGATCAGCTAATGCACAGGGATCAGCTGGAGTACATGGATCGGTCGAAGCATGTGCATCGAGTCAGGTAGAGGGTAGTGCTCGTCGAGGGAGGAGGGAGAGTCGTGCGAGAGGACGAGGAGGTCGAGGGCTTTGTGGGGGTTGCCTAGGAGGTGGCTCTCGATCACCCTCACCGGGAAATGAGATAGGTGAGCCTCCACAAATGTATTACTCTGTCACTAATGTTGGTAGTATCTTGCATGACTCTGAGGGGAGGGAAGTGATAGCCTAATCCAGGAGTGTCATGCATGCCACATACAAAGATTGCATGATTCCCTTCAAGCACCAAAAAAATAGTTTGTGGCAACAGGTGCTGCGGGCAGTACATAGAAGGTATCCTAATCCCGATAATTCACGATTCTCAGATGATTGGGGAGGGTCAAAGGTGAGAGACGCACTTCATAACAAGAAGTCTCACCTTATGATGCATGCCAAGGAGTCACTGCGGAGACAAGAGCAGGGGCGCCCTGGATATGGCCAACCACCCAATTGCCACCGCAGGGAGTGGAAAGAGGCCAAGAAGAGAGTAGTAGAGAAAATGACAAGTCGCCAGCATGCAGAGGCACGACGTATCCAAATGGCAACCATGGGATCGTCGCATTATGGATTGGGTGGCAGGGAGTCATGGGAGGATGAGTTTGTAAGAATTATTTGATTTCTTTTTTAAATTAAATTTTGTAATTTGTTTCTCTTCATTATGTAGTTTGTTCTAATACTTTGTATGTTCAAATTATTTTGTAGTATCATATCGTTGGTAGGATGCCTACTCCTAGAGAGGTAGGCTATTATCGAGGTCATAACCGAGCGTCCACTTGCCAACATTTCTACGAGGAGGGACTCATCACGGAGGAGCAATATAATCGTGCCATGAGGATTCCACAACCAGAAGAGGTATGTTTTATTTTTTACATGAAAAGTATAGGTAACTCTAATTTATTGTTTGTAATGGTATTTATATACCTTAATCCTTTGTGTAGGCGAACCCTAATGCAGTTGAGGATAGAGAAGGGGGGACTAGCAGTAGTGGATGCAGGAGCGGCAGCGGCACAGGCAGCGATGGTGGTAGCGATAATGATGTCTCTTCTGAGGAGTTGTAGAGGAGCCCCATGTATGCATGCCTCCCCTTGGCTTGTAGTTTTCATTTTTGATATATATTACTTTCAACTAGTGCTTGTGACCATGACCATGCTTGAGGTCACAAGCACTAGAACTCATCATGAAAAAATGTTTCATCCATATATATGAAATTTCATGTTCTACATACATTGTTTTGTTTTCAGTACAAAAATCTTCGAAATAATCTTTCTCTGTTTTCCCTAAGCATACAATTTGATGTTGATGGGGGGAAAAAAACCAAAGAGTATGTGGCTTCCCTAAGCATACAATTTGATGTTGATAGGGGAAAAAAAACCACAGAGCATGTGGCTTGCAAAGCCACATGCTTTGGTTTTTTTTTCACACCTCTGTTTTGCGCGTTTATCAGCGCGTCTAAATTGCAAGATAAATGCGTGTCTATTCTCGTCAAAAACTTGCAGAGTAAACACTTTCTTAGACGCCTAGATAGACGCGTGCATAGACGCACAATATGAATATATCTACTTTTTTATAAATATGATTATATATTTATGTAGTGCGTCAATATGCGCGTCTATATGGGTGTGTAACTCTGACTATAAGTGCGCTTTTCGACGCGAAAATTTAGACGCAACAGTAGACGTGGTAATAAACACGCCCGACATTTTTTAACACAGTTCAAATATTGCGTCTACAAGTGCGTCTATGGAGCCTTTTTGTTGTAGTGATCCTACATATCAATAGACACTATTGATGAGCTAAAGAAAGATGATATTGATGAGAGTATTAAGTAACTTCAAGGAGACTTATGGGGAGGCTAAGGGCACCTTATATATTAGCATATCATAGAGATAACATTTCAAAATTTTAGTGTATGTAGGCCTTCTTGCATCAATTTTATCGCATGCTGAACCTGCTATATAGTGTAATGACTCACATGGCGAGAAATAATCAAAGGATGCAAGGGAAAATATATGTTTTCATTACATGCAAATAATTATAGTAAATTGCAATGTAATAATAAAGTGATATTGCTGTGATGCAACTTTGGCAAAACTACTTTTCCCACAATGCCCATGAATGTAAGAAAGCAAACAAGGTTCAACAATTTTTCCACACTCACAAAATTGACCCTTTCTCATTGTAGTGTGTTTGTCAAAAGGATACTTTATGGTCTCAAGGTTCAAGGTATGTTTCCTCAAGCTCTCAAAGTGTTGATTTTGATTTAATCCATTCACTTGCAATGCCACCAAGTGTAGTAGAGGAGGAGAAGTAGAGAAATATCTTCTCCTTTCTAATCCCTCACTCTCATTCTAAATTTCACAATTTCTTTCTTGCAATAGAAGCAATGGTTGCCTTGAGCCTTCATATATGGATGGATATGGTTCAAGAGAGAAGACGAAGAAGAGAAGAGAATCAATGAGTAGATACTTACTCTTCTTGGTCACACACACACACACACACACACACACACAGAGCGTGTGTGTATAGATTTAGCTATATTATAAGCAAGAAGGGAGAAGAAGGAAGCAAGAGGTCAAGGATTGCACACAAAAAAATGAGAGCTTCTATCAATTTTATGCAGGACTCGATCCTTGGCTTCCCTAATCCTCTCTTTCACATCATTCTTTCTCTCAGATTTGTAGTACAAACTTGCTATATCAAAAACGGACTTACTGATGGATTTTCATGACTTTGTTTCTCACCCCCCTTTGGGGTTGGAACATCCATGAAGTGAATGTCACGACTTGTGTAAACATCCCGCTTAACAAGATCATACGATCGATAGCCTTGAGACTGCGAGCTATAGCCCACAAACACCTGTCTTTTGGAAGTTTCTTCAAATTTGTCATGCTGTGTCTTCGAGATGTGAACATGAGCATCACACCCAAAAACCCTGAAATAAGAAACATTCGGCTTGGACCCAAAGTACGCTGCATAAGGAGACATACCAACAACAGTGGAAATAGAATAACGATTAAGGATGTGAACTGCGGTAGCTACAGTCTCAGCCCATAGACACTGAGGTGTCTGACGATGCTCCATCATGGTATGGGCCATCTCGATCACATTGCGATTCTTCCGCTCCAAGATGCCATTCTCTTTCTATTCAGGGAGGTGACATCTCGTCCCAGGGAGAAGTCACCCGTGCGATGGATGGAGTGCGTAAGTCAATCCACCTCTTAGAAAGTACTACCCAATCTATACCGTCAATACCAAAGGAGACATGTAGCCTCCGAGACTTACCTACAATCTTGGAGCCTGAGATGGAGGCAATGATCGATGCATTGATGCCGATGGATGTCGAGACTTTTGATCTGCTTAGAGAGGAAGCATCCATACCATTATATAATAGGTGTCGAGTATCTCACCTGAAGACACTGCTTGCACTCCTAAGTGTGCAAGCAAAATACAGGTGGAGCAATGTGAGTGTGACTGAGTTGTTCAGGTACCTTGTACGTACTCTTCGTTGATTTCTTTTCGGTACTATCATTAAAAACATTTGTGCTTTTTCAAGGTGTTTTATGATTTTATTTTAGGTTACTGAAGTATCATATATTACCACTTACAAATACCATGCTTGAGTCTTGTGATGATGCACGACATGTTTTACGAAAGCTTGGCATGGACTACAATAGCATCCATGCATGTATTAGCGATTGCATACTGTTTCGAGGAGAATACAAGACTATGGAGACGTGTCCAAAGTGTGGTGCTCACAGGTATCGACAGGACTTGCAAGGGAAAACCATCCTTCAAAAAGTTCTTAGATACTTTCTGCTTATCCCTCGCATAAACCACATGTTTCGTACGTGGCATGCACAGAACGAATATCAGTAGATTCACGTGCATGGAGCCACATTGACTTTACCTTCCCAAGCTTTGCTCAAGAGTCAAGGAATCTTCGGCTTGATCTTGCAATGGATGGCGTGAACTCATTCGGTTTGGCCTCAACTTCTTACAATGTGTGGTCTATAGTCCTTGTCAACTACAATATCCCTCCATGGCTTTCTACGAAGAAATAACATCTCATCCTTAGCTTACTCATGTGCAGCTGCTATAAAGTAAAATATATGGACGTGTATCTTCGTCCATTAATCAATGAGCTTGAGATTTTGTGGGAGGAGGGGGTCACCGTGCAAGATATGAGCAAGTGCGATGGTCAACGGTCTCCCAATATTCGAGCCATTCTCATATGGATGATGCATGAATTTCCAGGATTCAGAGAGTGCTCAAGTAAGTAGGCTTCTATTCTCGTTGGTAATATCTATCATAGCTTGTTCAAGTTTGTATTCACTGGATAGAGGTGTTGGGACAGGTCTAGTTACCTTAGATTATCATGCATGTTCATTGTGCAGGCCACAGTTAGACTCCTGAAGGTTATGAACTATGAAGAAGATGGTATATCAAGGACATGCCGCTTTGTTGCTAGAGGTTCATGAGCTCAGGGAAGGTTTTCTTGGACGACCTCGAGCACGTATGAATGCCCAAAGCTGGTACGAGCTGAAAATGGTCCACATGGAGTCACATCCAAACGGAATGCAACGGTTCTCAGTTTTCTATGAGTTGCCATATTGGACCCACTTATAGATCAACCACTTGTTGGATCCCATGCTTATTTTCAAGAAGGTGGGCAGCTTGCTATGGGACCACATCATAGGAAAGAGGGATACTATAAGGGCACGAATGGATTTGAAGGAGGTAGGCAAGATGGAGGAGCTTTGGTTGCAGTCGAGTGCTGATGGTTGCTTGCATCTATCTCGCTCTCCTTGGGTTTTTTCCACTAAAGAAGAGCGCAATGTGAAGCAAATAGTCAAGTCTAATCCGCACTCTGATGAGTATGATACGTTCTCTCAGGACCGCGTTTTCTAAAGATCACCAATTATCAGGGCTAAAATCCCATGATTGACATAAGATATGTCAGGTTTGTACTACGAATGGATTATAAGTGGCCTGCATATTTTGCTATTTGGAGTGTATTCGTTGTTCATAATGCTTTCTCATTTGTGGTAGTTTGTACTACCGATCACGATCGCAAGATGCCTTACTCCAGAAATACATAGGGCAAATTTACAGGTTGTCCACTTTAGTGTGATGGATCTCACAGAAGGAGATTAAGACGTCATTTATTGAATCCGCGAGGCGGGGAGCAGTGGAGACGGTTTGTCTCTAAGAGAAAATACCTACCTACCAGCATGCTTATGATACAAGTCCACCTTCTTGTGCATCTTGTAGATAAAGTGGAGATTGCTGGACCTATCCATACACGATGGATGTTCTTCTTGTAGCGCTTCATGAAAACCTTGAAAGGCTTTGTGCGACAATGAGCTCGGCTAGAAGGTAGTATGACTGAAGGTTGGTTGGTGTTTGAGGCACTAGTGCATATTTCACAATGGCTACCAATGGTGGATTCAGAAAACATTATGCTATGGTCCACTGAAGGACTATGATAGACAAACCGGAGATGCGGTAGTTGGAAATGGGGTAGAAAAAAGAATAGATGCTGCAATGGAGGAGAAAGTGAATTGCTTTTGTATGTTGCACCATGCCTCTATAGAGATGTGGTTCGCTAGGTACCAGCAAGCTAGGAAAGGTCGAGAAGAAGCGCGATCTGAATTTTGACGTAGTACGTGCCATTGACCGATTCGATATCCCGAGGGCATGGAGGAGATGCCGCGGTTTATGTTAATGTGATGTTTGCATGAAGCTTTGACTGTAGCGTCTCGCGAAGGGTCGGAGGTCTCAACCGAGGAGTGGGAATTCTCGAGGGGATGTAGTTCAAAGGTGATGATGTGTTTAGATTTCTTCATATCTATATTTTATATGCGACAACTAATTGAGTGTTTCAATGTATAGTACAAAATATATAGTGCAGCGTGGTCGCGCGGACGGCATTTCTGCATAAAGCTTATTGACAAAATGTACTCCACAATAGATTGTGTTATCGTGGCGAGATTCGAGCAAGAGAGCCGATGACGAGCAACGAATTCAAACACAGTTATAGACGAGATGGAGTATTTTGGAAACTTGTAAAGTATTGTCATGGTGGATTACCGTAGCTTCTCCATGATCCTATTCGATGTGTAGTGGTTCAAAGTGATACTTGAAGGAGCTAGAGCAACAGTTCGACGAGGTCCATCTGGATTTCTCGAAATAGATTCCGAAAAAAAATAGATGGATTTGCACGACATGTTTGTGTTGCCGACCCATTGTGAATAGGTGCATGAACTCGTGTGTTTTTTAATTGTATTACGACATGGTACATGTCACAATAGTTAAAATCTCTCTTGTACATGATTGTGAATAGGTAATTTTCTATCCAAATCCTCGACAACCTCGATGGTGGTATGTTATACCTTCAGCTCCCCGAAGCGCGAGAGTATATGATCAAAGCGATGTTTCGAGCATAGATGAGGATAGTATGCAAATAGAGGGGTTGATATTGCAAGGGGTGGAGACCCCCCAAAGCTTGGAGCATGTAGAGGAGCCAACATCGGGTAACAATGATGGAAATACAGGAGTCCAAGAATTCTTTGAGAACAAGGTGGACTCATCCTTTTGTGGTGACATGTCTATCAACCTTCCAGTGTATGCGGAGTTGTGTTAGGAGATTGATATGGGACTATATGATACTTCATACTTGGAGCATTCACCTACTCAATTTGTTGACGAATCGCTTACAAGGGTACATAAGATATACATTTTAAGTAAGATCATTTTTGAAAGATTTATATTACCATGCTTTGTATGATTTATATTGATTATGCTAATAGCATTTTTTGTCTGTGTAGGTGACCTTTGTGGATATTTAGATCATCATGATGACTCGAGGGATGAGCGATGAGGAGCTGTAGGAGATCTTCACACGTATGTCTCCAGATCAGATGGTGAGATTCAGAGATATGGTGGACTAGGAGCTGTCTCGAACATTGTTAGACCGCTCTATTAGATCTACTTCGGCGCGCTTTGATGCTTCAGTTTCTAGCAGACGAGGTTGATGCTCCAGACTTGGGCCAAATGGAGGGAATGGTTCAGGGGGATGCTACAGATATCCAGATGCAGTAAGCCCATGGTCGGCTCAGGATACAGGTGCTACTCCTCGCTCTCGTGTGGCGATTCTAGAGAGCGTGGCTCAGGTGGTTGCTGTGGAGGTACGGACACGGTGTCTCCATCTCGTCATTCTGTTGGAGATACGTCACCTCCGGGATTTGTCAAACTTGTGGGGACGTCTACTCCACTCACTTCGGCTTTTGCTCAGCTGTGCGCAGGTGACGCAAATCCTGGAGGTGAGTGGAGTAGCCGATAGATACTACCCCGATAGGTACACCAGATATACATGGGTCTCTTGGATATGCGTAGGAGCATGGTCATAGGTGGGAGAGGACCCATCTTCGGCATATCTCAGAGGGGTATGCCTACCTTGTAGATGATATGTCAGGAGCCATCATTATGAATGATGAGGGGAGGAGGGTGATGGCTCGCATGAGAGAGTTGTGCCAACAAGTTTTTTGGCACAACGTCTTAGATCATTAAAAGAATATACTGGAGGGGAGCAAGGACTACATAGTTGCATCCTTATATGAAGAGTTTTTGGTACCAACCACAACACATAGGTTTTCTACGGGCTGGATGATGGAATACATGCATGCATATATGTCACACAGACAATTGGACGCACACAAGGCACTCAAGAGTGGGGCTTCAAAGCCCAAGTGGCTAGACACGGACGATTGGCGCCAACTGAGGGAGGAGGCTACAGATTCTCTAGGACGTTGGAGATAGCAGCGCGAGGTGGCGAGGGCATGACTAGAGGCCAGAGTGGTCCATCATCTTGGGAGTGGCGGCCACAGGGCATATCTGGAGGACTTTGTAGGTTTTTCTTTTGTTTTGCTTGCTTATTTTCTTGCAATATCATTTGTATTGACAGTCATGTTTCTAACAGTTGTATTTTGTTTTCTTTGTAGCACTCCATTACAAATCGTGATCCCACTGGCCTTGAGACTCGATATGCAGAGAGACATGGTCTCACTCCATTGGTCGACTGATTGTATGGACACGACGGCCCTGTAAGTCACTCATCTTTCTGGTCTGTAGTTACCATGTTTAATTAGAATGCATTATTGTATGGTGGACTGATGTATAGTTGTTTCTTATTTTGCAGAGTCCGTTTGATGCTCCTTTGTGGTGGGATAAGATTTCAAATGGCTATGATCTATAGCTCGCCCTTGGATCCCTGGAGCTCTCATACCCTTCTTTTTTGGTCACATGATCTATGTAGACATTTTCTATGTAGTAGTAGTATCTCTTGCCATGATTGTACTGGTCACTTTCATTATGCGATCATGTATTTATTTCATGTATCAGTGTTATGATTTAAGTACACTTTGTCTTTACTTACAAGAGCATTGTACACATTTCTGAAACTATTTTGTATAGCCCAAATAAAGCACATAGTGCTATATGTGGCAAGACAGCTTGCTGCCCTACCACAAATTTTTTTCCCCCTATTACTGTCGATATTAGCGTCACAAATTTATTGCACGTGTCGCTATTAGCATCACAAAATACGTCATAAAGCATCGTTATCAATGTCGTTATTTGCGTCAATATCACTGACATTGATAGTGACGCTGATAACGACGTTTATATAGACTGTGCTATGGCGTCACCAATAACGACACTTTTTGCGACGACGAGGAAAATTTTCTTTATGAACATTTTCGTCACTTTTAACGTCGGTATAAGGCCAATATCTTGTAGTGTTGTACATTGGAGGGCCACAAGGCTAAATGAAAGAGGGAGATATACACACGCGCACGTATGCAAACAGAGACACATAGACACAGAAAGAGAGAGTGTGTGAGTGAGTCAGTGAGTCAGTGATGAGAGAGAGAAAGAGGGCAAAGAGGACACACATAGGCAAAGCCAAAGGGTTCCATTGGGTGCAAATGAGTAGTGTTGGTTCAAAATGCAACACAGCATCATCTTTTTTCTTCTTCTTCACTGTAGATGGCTCCATGCAAAAAGATTGAAGTCATGGGACCATCCTCCATGACGAATCAAAAAGTGCAAGTTGTAAACAATGCCCATGTTACTGATTTCTCTATCGTTAGTGGATCCATTTTAATGAAATCTAGCCTCTTATAATCATCAAGCTACTTGATTATTTTTATGCATTCCTAAATCTCAAGATAAATTGGGAAGATATAAATAATAATTTCTAATTAGAAAGATCATTCCTTGTAAATTATGTTAAAACTTGCAAGAATAAAGACACTATTTATTTTCTCATAGTTTTTGTAAACTTAACTATCTTAAAAAGAGCATCCTAAGGCACCACGAGGAGACATCCTACCTAGAGGAGGCACACACATACAAATACACACATGCATGCACACATACGCACACACACACACGCAATGATTGGGTGCCTTAGGTAGTTCTTATTATGGCTCGAAGTGAAGAGTCCCAATGAAACCCATGGGGAGGTGTTTATGCCCTAATTTTGTCCGACGATTATAAGCACGGACCATTGTTATCATTTCATTTGAATTGAAATCATAATCAAATCTAGTGGAAGGGAATACATAGCAAAACAACATCCAATCTTCTTTCTACTCTAGCGATTCCGAACAATGACTAGCTAGGACTGAAGTGGCTATCCAAAACTTATTGATTTTGTTGGGTGTCCCGATCAACTAGATTTTATATTGTCCCACATAAAAGTAATTTTTAGTAAAAGTGTGAGAGACTAGCTCATTCCCATGAAAATTGTAAGATCCCTTGGAGTCATGGATGTTTGTAACTTATATTCATGTACATATGAACAACCAATATTTCATGTAAATCCATATATAACTTATATTATATACATAAACAATTAATAAGTCATATAAATCCACTAGTAAGTTTGTTTTTGGTATAGCAAGTTTGTACCACAAATCTAAGAGAAAGGGAAATGTGAAGGAGAGGATGAGAGCAGGCAAGGATTGAGGCCCCTCCATAAAATCAATTGAAGCTCTCCCTTTTGTGCGTACAATCCTTGACCTCTTGCTTCCTTCTTCTCCCTTCTTGCTTATACTATAGCCAAAGCTACACACACACACATTGTGTGTGTGTGTGTGTGTGTGTGTGTGTGTGTGTGTGTGTGTGTGTGTGTGTGTGTGTGTGTGTGTGTGTGTGTGTGTGTGTGTGTGTGTGTGTGTGTGTGTGTGTGTGTGTGTGTGTGTGTGTGTGTGTGTGTGTGTGTGTGTGTGTGTGTGTGTGTGTGTGTGTGTGTGTGTGTGTGTGTGTGTGTGTGTGTGTGTGTGTGTGTGTGTGTGTGTGTGTGTGTGAGTGACCAAGAAGAGTAAGTCTCTACTCATTGCTCCTCTTGTCTTCTTCTTCTTCTTCTTCTTCTTCTTCTTCTTCTTCTTCTTCTCTCTTGAACCATTCCCAGATATGGAGGCTTAAGGTAGCCATTACTTCTATTGTGAGAAAGAAATCGAGGGAATTAGAAAGAGAGCAACGGATCGGAAAGGGGACGATATTACTCTACTTCTCCACCTCTACTACTCTTGGTGGCATTGGAAGTGAATGGATCAAATCAAATCGACACCTTGAGAGCTTGAGGCAACATACCTTGAACCTTGAAAACATAAAGTATCCTTTTGAAAGATAGAATACATATGAGAAAGGGTTAGTTTGGTGAGTGTGGGAAAATTTTGAACCTTCTTTGCTTTCTTACATTCGTGGGCATTGACTGGAGAGGCATCGACAATGCATGGCTAGAGTAGAATCCAACTATGTGAGAGATAACTTTACCAAAGTCCCATTACAACAACATGGCTTTCTTATTAGATTGGAGTTAACTTTAAGTATTTGCATGCAATGCAAACATCTCTTAGCTAGTGATTTTTAAAAAAAGACCTTTCATCGAAAATTAGTCATTATTTGGCGACAAGGTCCTCAACTTGAGAGATACATTATCACATGTTGGTATATACTTTTGTATGGATGTTTATGGATATCCATATATTTTCTCTATAGAAATACCCATTTTAGGCAATCAAAACTTCATTTTTATGCCAAAATTTTCAATACTAGGTGATGGTTATGAATTTGGGGCACTCAAAAATGACCCTCTAGGGACCATATTCTTAACCTAGAATGCAAAATTCACCTAAAAGAAAAGCATTGCTCTTATCCCTTGCATCCCTTGACTCGTTTTACTCATATCAGTCATTACTATATATAACAAGTTCATCATGCTATGAAAGTGATGCAACAAGGACTGCTTACACTAGAAATTTGAAATGTTATCTCTATGATATGCTAAACCTTTGATGCTGTTTCGTCTCCTTGATGTTACTTAATGCTCCTCATCAATATCATCTTTCTTTTAGCTCAACTCCTTGTAGGTCTCCTTAAACTTACTTAATGATCGTTGTCAATATCGTCTTTCTTTAGCTCTTCAATAGTGTCTATGGATACATAGAATCAGATAGATGTGTCCACATCTAAGGACTAGGCCGATCTCCATATTTCACATTTGTCTAATGTGGCATCCCATTATTAAGCATATAATTATCTCTGCTCGCACTAACTATATGACTCCACCAATAAATGTGAATTCCCCAGATTTTCTATGGAGGTTTTCCCTTTCCGTAGTTGTATATGCTAAGCAGTTAAACACTTTGAGATGATATACTTGATACCTGATTTGATATATATATAAAAAAGGTTTCATACGGTATGATGCCTCTTTGTCCTTTAGTAGACGATCACATGTTCATGGAATAGCACACAATGTTGATTGCTTTAGGAGCCCCAGCTAAACCTTAACATTGGTTGCATACCTTTTGGCATGCAGAACTCTATCTCAAATAGCATCCTAGTTAAACTTCCCCTCTACTCCCACCATTCAGGGGGCTCTAATGTCGTGACACACTGGTTACACCACAAAGCTACTGTTTGTAGCTTTGTGCTAGGGCCAAAGCCTCTCCCACATGAGGAGGAGACTAACAACAAACTAGTAGCCAGCATGAGAGGGGAGGAGGTTTCTGATGGGTGGAAGCAAACAAAGTGACCCAGGCTAATGCCGGTAGATGACAAGGAGTAACACAGGAGGCACCGCCCATCCTGGTCAAGGCGATCTTTGTACAAGACAACGCAACTAGCATTTACGAGAGCTTTGGAGCCTCTCGGGGCAAAGATAGGACATGTTCAAAATAGCTAGCATTGGAAGGTGACTATGGATCGTTGGGTCATGCACTTAGATGAGCACATGGTTGCGGCTACATTGGCACATGTATCACCTCCCAACCACCTCCATAATAATATAGCATGGAGGAGCCGCCTTTCCCTAAAGCTGATAAGGCAAGAGGATATCGATAGGATCTTATATATTCATTACGGGCCTCAGGACTATGTGCAACGGGGTCCTGAGAGTTGGGATCGACGGTTGAGAGGGGCCCGTCGATCGCGAGGAGGATCTGGGCCCCTACTTTTTTCCCCAGGGTAAACCCGGCCCATGATGGTGAACCCCACCAAGAAAGTAAACCCCGCCTAAAAAGTAAACTGGGCCCATATTGTAAACCCGGTTCGGCGGGGGGGAGGGGGCCGGCCCGCCGGAAAAGGGTGGCCTTCGGTCGATTTGACGGGTCACGCGGTATTTTCGTCGGCAGGAGGCAGGGGCATCATAGTAACGGGGGGGGTACTTCGGGCTGGGTTTGCACGCGTGGCCCGTGATGGATTCAAGGGGGGAGGGCTCCATCGGGCGGGAGGGGGAGTCGGGCAGGTTTACTATTTGGGTTGCCCGCCCGACTGGAGTCCGACTGTTTGGGTTTTTAATGCCATCGCCTCAGCCTGGGCAAAAACCTGAGGACCCCACCTTCGCCATCACCATTGCTGCCACGGGGTCGCTGCTCGCCATCACCATCGTCCTGGACGGAAGGTTTTGTGCTTGTGAGGATCCGAGAGGCGCGAAGGTTTTGTGCTTGCAGGGAGCCGAGAGGCGCATTGAAGTCCAAGTCTGGGAGCAGGAAATATGACAATTCTCGCTACTCGAAATCGGTGGAGCCAAAAGCGCGCATCCGACTGCCCACCTCAACCGTGAATCGCCATCATCCACAACACTATTGTGGCACATAGTCTTGAGGCTGGCAGGTTGACCCCATCGACGTGCCGCTGAAAGGATCGTCCACAACACTATCGTGTGGGCTGCTAAAAGGATCGGCCTCTCTCATACTTTCTCCTAGCCAACTCTAGCTTTCTCTCTACATCGCTAAACCGTGCCTCTGTCTTTCGTTGCCACGCATCGATAGTGGTGCGGGCATGCGATGTATCAGTCGGGCGACCTGTCTTCCTATGTGGAATGTCGCACTCAAGGCCATGCTCAACTCTTAGATGCTCCACCATCCGTGCCCTCTTCACAATATTGACATGGCGCTTTGGACACAGGATGTCCGCACGACACTGGCGAGCCATAGTGCCGTCGGGTAGAGCAATGTCCACATAGGGTGCATGACCCTACATGCACATACATGTGCAGTGAGTGCCGCTTCTATCTTACATTATTGAAAATTCTATAATAATAAAAAATCACACTTTCATAGCATCTATCCAATAAACATACTCTTACCGAGGGACTGGAGAGGTCAACGTCATCATGTGTCTCGGATGCAATGTCCTCGTGATCATCTCTATGCACCCGACGACAAGACGATGAAACCTGAAAAGAACACAATTTGAAAATAACACAAATTGAAACAATCTAGAGAAACTGTTGCACGCAATCCATATTCCAAAAGAAACAAGGAAACTTACCCTTTTCTTCACACGCATGGTCGAAGTACCCACAGAGGACTGCGCACGCGATGAGGCCTGACTCCTCGTTCGCGGAGCCATACAAAACCTGCCAAGCAATCAATGCACATTTGACAAACCATGTTGCGAATGTTAAGGAACCAAAAACACGTTGAATGTAAAGCAATGTAAAAGAAGTTCTTTATACTCAATTTTCAAACAACTATTCATGTGTACAAAGGTATCAAATTCACTTTCCACTACGTGTGCATCTCACATTATTGAACAACAAACGTAACCAAAATAAAAATCTGCATTTGTAGGAGGTTTGAAATTCCGTAGCGAGGTGTGCAGAAACTTTAAACATCTCCAAATAAGTACCTTGAGGAAGAAGTTAAGCATAACAATTTTTTTGCCATATGGTTCTCTATAAAGCTCCACCCAGTTAAACACATAGAATTGGCCCACACAGGATAATTCTAGATGATTTCGAATGCAAGCAAGTGTTCGTGATTTTTTTGTTTACTTAAGTCATCAATTTCAAGCTATACGAATACAAAGGCCAGTGCAACTCTAGAAAGTGGTACTAAAAATATTTTTAAGATTTTGGAGCACTCTGGCTAGCAACCTAGCTAATTGATTTCAAAAATAGTATTTTTTGAGGGTATGTTCCTATTACAAAGAAATTTTCACAATTAACTCTAAAATTTCAAGACCTTGAATTATGGATAATATCATTAGAAAATATCAACATGAAATCTCTCCTTCCTAAGATCTTACTCCAACACCACATCGGACTTCTCCAACCCAATCCATTGAAAGTTATCAAAGTACTTCAAGAGCAAGAGCATCAAAATCAAGTATCACAATCCAAGAACGCCTACATTGCTTGCATCCTTTGAAACATCTTTGATGCACAACAAGCCAAGAAGGGCTAGAAAATTAGGCATAAGTCTTAATCAAGTTTTTAATTTAATTAAGAAAATAATGTTAATTTTATTTTAGCTTGGTTGAGCCAACAAGATAATCGTTTTGACAAAGAATCTTTTCCCAAAAGGATAATTACTTAAAGCTTCACGTTTGTAAAACATTCTTTGTCATAGCGGTGACTATCCTACCACTTGGCACAAATTCCAAGAAAAAGGTAAATGCACATTCCTTCTCAATTTCACCTTGATGCTATGCGTGATTAGCTAAATCTAGCATCCAACCAAAGCTCAACGATCTTAAACCTTCTTCACTTGACTATTGTTACCTCTTATGCTCATGATGTAGAAAATGAATTTTGAACCATTGCACAACTAATCCAAAGTGAACAACCAAATAATCAAGCTTCACAACACCCCCAATGTAGGTTACATCATCACAACACTATAAAGGAAGCCAATGTGGGCAACACCCCAATGTAAGTAACACCACAACATAGAAAGATCTCAACCTCGTGAGGCTATCAAGCCAACGTAGACAAGACCCAAACTCCGCTAATGATGGACATCAAGGCAGTGCGATCGGGCCAAGGATATCAAGCCAAGCTTTGCTTCTTTAGGATTCCCTATAACACTTGATCCTTGACTAGTCAAGGCACTAATACTTAAGATCACTCAAGCCCTCAATAGTTAAAGTCTACAAACATGACTTGACTAGTTGATCACAATGGACCTCTCAAGAGCCTAAAGTCAACCCCTTAAGACTATCTTCTTGACTCTCAACTACTTGAGGATTTGATAGGAATACTCAAGCTGGACTTAATAGCCAAGCCTTGACCAATTGATCCGTTGATTGCTGTAAGGATGATTGAGCTATATCCTAAGATTCGTGCCAATCTAGAAGTGTTTTACACCATGACTTGAGATCCACTCAACTAGTCAAATTCAGTTACCCAATCGAACTAATTACACTTGGGGAATCAATCAACTGTTATAGGCCAAGTTGGCCAAGCACCTGTGCAATTAGACAAGAGAATATGCTAGAGACACATTGTCTACCACCATGTCACTATAGTAGGGAACTAGACCTCCATGATGGAGAAGGAACAATCACTAAAGGACATGCCAAGAGACTTCCACAAAGCGCTAGAGGTAGGTTTTGAGCCACTATAGGAAAGGATACTTGTGAGCTAATGGACATATCCTACATTAATGACAAGATGAACCCCATCATGGAAGAAACAATAATACGAGATGCTAGTAGCATAGAGCAAGTAGACCTTAAAAAAGATCACGGACTTGACTCTAGAAGCCCAACATGAGAAGGAGAACATCCAATGAGAGACAGATAACATCATGGGGCTACTTTTGAGTGCATAGCTTACATGAGGCTACTATTAAATGCATGGATTATAGGACATATAATGATAGTCATGCTTGGCTTATAGCGCATCTGATGACTAATTCTTGCCAATCTAGTGCAAAGAAAGTTGCTTGGTGACACTAATGCCCTCTAGATTAAGACCTAGATAGCCAATGTTTAATCCCCTAATAGGCTAATAATTCACTAGCGATTGGAATATGACATTGACTATGGGGGGTAGATTGCATGGATTTGGAACCACCATCTATGAAGAAAGATTATCTGGGGTTCTTAACCCTCAAGAATGACTTGATAGATGTAACTACATCCTTGATAAACAATCGGGAGGCAAGATTCACTTGGCTAAACCATCACCAAGATGCCTCATGAAGAGCCATTGAACTAGATTGATCTTTCACATCGCATCAAGGTGGGTGGTGGCATTGCAATGCAAGATGCATGCCCTCCATCATGTGATAGACTATAATAACACCAATGCTCTTTGCTTTTAGGATCGCCACCTATACTCCATTAACAGGTAGCTCCCCTTTAAGATTGGCATGGCCTTCCTTAAGGAGTAGAAATTCTTAGAGCTAGTTAGTAGTGCTTGGTTGGAGCTGCATGTACCCTCACAAATGGATGAAAACTATAGTGCTCGAGTTAATCACACTTATCTCTAAGAGTTGTGGTAGGAGGAACGTGTTTCAAAGAAGAAGATCCATGTTTGGGCAAATTGAAGGAAGAAGGTTCCTCTTACTTGCTCTTTCTTTTGAATCTCATGATTTTTTGCTTCTCAAGACCCTTCAAAACATTGAGAATTACATGTAGGATCGAGAAATGGTTCATTTTCAAGGTATGAAACTACAATTAAAGGCATATTGGGAATCTCATGATTTTTTGCCTCTCAAGGCCCTTCAAAACATTGAGAATTACATGTAGGATCAATAAATAGTTCATTTTCAATGTATGAAATTACAATTAAAGGCATATTGGGATTTAGGGGATGCCCCCATCAAGTTCTATTTTGATTACCTAAGAAGCAAGCATAGAGAATAGAATATCATCTTGCTAGATGATAATAGTGGGCAAAAATTCTACATTGATGCAAAAATTGCAAGGGTCTTTTGTAACCACTTTGCAAAACTAGTGTATAGGAGGTCACTCTTATGAGGCCCAACTCACTAACTTTTTGAAGTGCATTAATAGTAGGCTCCATGGATACCTATAGTGTCCCAACTCTTAATTGGGCTTTCACGTAAAGAAGTTAAAGGATAACCTTCATTGTGAAGAAAGCAAAGTCCTCGTGTCAAATTATTTCAATATCTGTGGAACATCTATGGTCATGGCGATTACAATCTTGTTAATGTATGTGTGCCTAATGCCTCTCTACATGCGAGAGTAAATGAATTTTAGGTAAAACGCTTACCTAAAGGCTTGGAGAGGAGGAAGGCTAAGTCAATGTAGGATATTGGATCTTAGCTAAGGTGTTGGTACTCATGATGAGATTACCCCTTGTGGAGATTGTCCACAAGGCACAATATGGTTTTGCTAATGGTGGGAAGATCCACAATTCCATCCTAAAGCTAGTGCTTGCACTTCAATTGTGTGATGCACATAGGAATGTCATTATGTTGATAAGCCTAAGCCTAGATATGGCATATGAATAGATGAGTTGGTGCTTTATTAGAGGTGTGATTAGCTAGTTAGGGCTTTAGGTCATGATTCAAGCTTGTCATACAGGCCCTATTCAACATGGCGACATCTAGAATCTATGTTAATGGGATTCTTAAAGAGTCCTTTAGTCTAAACATATCTATCTGACAAGGGTGCCCCTTCACCCCACTTCTATTTGCCCCAGTCATAGATGCTCTATTAATGGATTTGGAAGCAAAGGCAACAATGTCACTATTAGGTGTTTAATATTGCCATATGGGTAGCCCTTTCTGGGGAAAATGTTCAATGATGACAATACAAATCTCTTGCATGCTAATAAAGACTCCTTGAAATCTCTTATTAAGTACGATCAATTTAAAGTAGTCTCTAGTTCTATCATAAGCATAAACAAAACTAAAGTGCTCCTTTTGAACTATGAAGAGGAAGATATGTCTTGGATTTAGGATTACAATCTCAAAAAAATTGAGGTGGGAGAAACTTTTGATATCAAAGGGCCCCACTTGGATCTAAGGATTAACTACCTCATGGCCAAGTTCGATGCCAAGATGAAAAAGTGGTCCTTTAGAGGCAAATATGACTCACACTCAATCTCCTAGCAATTTCCCACAACACCTCAAAAGGAAGGGGGTGGGGCCTATGGACACTAAAAGATAAGGTGGATAGAATAGCACTCTGCTAGCTTAAGAGGATGATTGACGTGTAGCCTTGGACAGCCAGCATGAAGCTCTTTATCACTAGTTTAGCAACCCCATGCAAACACTAGAAAGACCTTAGGCACATTGCAAATGCATCAAAGTCAAAGTACAAGATCAATGATAGCAAATTCCTTGATACGAGCTGAGAAAATATTCCTAGAAGAGTGCTAATGCTCGTTAACAGAGAGGCAAAGTGGTAGATCTAACTCCTCACTCAATAGGCCAATTTTGCTACCTAAAGAAGCCTTTGAGGAGGACAAAGCCTTGGTAGACTCCAGCCCCAATTGTCCAAGGCCTTAAGCAATAAAGTTTTCCAAAACTAGTTTGATATATGGGATGATAAAGACCTTTGGCTCTTAGACAATGACAAATTAGCTTGTGGTTTGGGGTAATATGAAAGAAAAGAATGGATGCAGGATTTCATGGCTTAATGCAAGGAGAGCTAGTCCACTTCTTTCCAAATTCAAACCGTGGATGAAATTCATAACCAACCTAAAAGGGCAATATGTACAAGATCACAAGGGTCATAAGGATGTAGAGATGAGCAGTCTAGCCATGGCTCTAGAAGTCAAACAATGTTGGAATCTAGGGTACTTCATTAGTTAGTTGTTGATATCCTGAAGATCCAAGCCAAGAAATGCCAACACTAGCACTTGTTGGTCTTGTGAATGATAGACAAGGGTTTGCCGATTAAGGCAGATATAATCAAATACGGGTAGTGTTACTTGGTGCTACTTTTGTGAGAGGGTAGATGAAGATGCCTTGCATGTTCTTTGGAAACATAAAGAAAGAAACACTCTCTAAAGGCTTGTGAAGAAATGGATGAACGAGGCCTCGTCGAATGCAAGCATCAATTTCACGAATGCACTCTCAGGAGATCAAGGGCATATTGACAATGAAACTTGGAAGGCATGACAAATAGTTAGACTTGTCCCTTTAAGACCAATATGGCAAGCTAGAAATTATGTGATTAATAAATATTCAAGATCAAATAGAGCTGCTCTATAAAGGAGAAGCCTTACTTATTTTGCGGGAAAAGTAGGTTCAAAATAGTCGAATTTAAGGTGGTTTTTTGGAAACTTAAAGAAGTTATTTGATGTTATGGACTGAATCAAGACATTGCAATCAAGACATTAATGCATTGTAAATATGATTATTAGTCACTTGCATACCTCCTAACATGCATTGCAATGAAGACATGCATTGCAATCAAGACATTCATGAGCATTGTTGACATGAAAACCTTCATTGCGATCATTTAAAAAAAACTACCTTCGATACGCTCGAGGATGGCGGTTGAGGGATTGGCTTTAGTTATGCACCTCTTCTCTCTTCATCGCTAAGGCTGCACAATCACTCGTCAATGCAAGGCCGATCCTTTTAGCAGCCCACACGATAGTGTTGTGGACAATCCTTTCAGCGGCACGTCGATGGGGTCAACATGCAAGCCTCAGGACTATGTGCCACAATAGTGTTGTGGATGATGGCGATTCACGGTTGAGGTGGGCAGCCGGATGCGCGCTTTTGGCTCCACCGATTTCGAGCAGCGAGAATTATCATATTTCCTGCTCCCGGACTCGGACTTCAACGCGCCTCTCGGCTCCCCGCAAGCACAAAACCTTCGCGCCTCTTGGCTCCTCGCAAGCACAAAACCTTCCATCCAAGACGATGGCAATGGCGAGCAGCGACCCCGTGGCAGCAATGGTGATGGCGATGGCGAAGGTGGGGTCCTCAGGTTTTCGCCCAGGCTGAGGCGATGGCGTTAAAAACCCAAACAGTCGGACTCGAGTCGGGCGGGCAACCCAAATAGTAAACCTGCCCGACTCCCCCTCCCACCCGATGGAGCCCTCCCCCCTCCAATCCATCACGGGCCACGCGTGCAAACCCAGCCCGAAATACCCCCCCCCCCCCTCGTTACTATGATGCCCCTGCCTCCTGCCGGCGAAAATACCGCGTGACCCGTCAAATCGACCGAAGGCCACCCTTTTCCGGCGGCCGGCCCCCCCCCCCCCCCCCCCCCCCCCCCGCCGAACCGGGTTTACAATATGGGCCGGGTTTACTTTTTAGGCGGGGTTTACTTTCTTGGCGGGGTTCACCATCATGGGCCGGGTTTACCCTGGGCGAAAAAGTAGGGGCCCAGATCCTCCCCGCGATCCACGGGCCCCTCTCAACCGTCGATCCCAACTCTCAGGACCCCATCCCACATAGTCCTGAGGCGTTACGGGCACACCGTACCGACTGAGCTGTACTTGAGGTGAAGACGGCTTTTTGCTGCAACATTTTTCCCGATTAAAATGACTAGAATCTAGAATGTAGAGTTGCGTGTAGTGTAAATTGTAATCTGGTAGAAATTAGAAGGCTAGTTCAAACCTTAGAAAACCCCTGATTACCGTTTCTTTTTCATTTATCTAGGAGGGGAATTTAATGAAGGTTGGCGAATGTGCATTTTCCTAATTGCTAGTAGGAGGAGGAGAGCTTTAATAGAGAGAGATTCCAGCTGGAAAGTGCAAAAGGTTGGGAAAAATGCCGGATCGACACGTGGCGCCAGGGATCTCCCTTCATTCTTGGATCTTCGGCGCGTTGGAATATTCCCGGGTCGCGTTGGCGTGCGGATGAATCCATGTTAAATTCCTGCGTCCGTCCGACATCCATCCAATTATTCTCAGGCTCTCTCTGCGACCTGTCTAGCTAGACTCTAGAACTCTTCCGGCCTTCCAGCCTGCATTGACATCGTCGACCTGCACGACCACCTGCGGCGGCTGCACCAGATTAAGGACGTCGTGTATTGCGAGGACATCAGCCGCCATGGCCAGCTGCACGGCGGCTGCTAGCAGGCGCTCGGCCCTACTGTCCAGGTTCTCGGACACGATCGCGAAGGCACAACAGGAGCTCATGGCCCAGGGCGCCAATTCGCGAGTACCACCCATCTCCTCCTCCTCCAGGACAACGTCGTCGTCAGTCATAAATCGAGCGCCTCATTCTAATTGCAGGCGACTTTACCCTATTTCTACTTCTTCGTCCGACGAAGCAGTACCTCAAGAAGCTGCTGCTGCTTCTAGGAGCTGGTCTCATGGGAAGAGGAAGAGGATTGCCGTCATGGATATTGGCCGCCAATGCGGCCGTCAACCATATTCATGCCGGGCGCTGCACCACCAGCCGCATGAGGAAGCAGCGACACTAGACCATCCCGTACATGATGATACAGCTCGTGATGCGAATGCGGAGCATGCAGATGATGGCGCGTCCAGCACATGGGATTTGATCTCATACTGTGACAGGACTGCCAAGCAGCAGCACAAGCAGCAGGCAGAGCTGAACTCCTCGTGGGCGGACTTCCTGAAGCAAGTGAAGAGGGAACCAGACGCCAGGCGACGCCAAGCCCTCGTCCAGCAGCGCAGACGCACCGAGCGGCAGGCAGTATGCGCCCTTGTGCGCACCGTCTTTCTCAATGTTCCAGTTGACATAAGTGACTGCGCTATCGACTCCAGCTTATCAAACGAACAACGGCGCAGCTCTGAGTTATCCTGATTCTAGCTGCGACCCTTCGTTATAAGCTCACCTGTGCTCTACCAAAAGACGGGAATTAATGATTCTGAAGCATGATGATATTCCTGTAGGGTGGCCTCTAATTCGGATTTAGCTGCCCAAGCTGATCAATCATCGATGCAACATGCACGCATGCTCTTCCTCAGTAGTGACCGCCACAAGGAGAGGATGCTGCTCCTCCCGGATATTCAGCTTCTACGATTTGGTCCTGCCACCCACTGCGGATCTGCTGCACCTGCCTGGAACCTTAATGGTTATCACGAAATGGGCTCATCATTACCACCTTGTAATAAGTTCTATTGGTTTTCTGCCACCTCTGGTCCTCAGGTCGCGATGAAAGAAGAACAGATCAAAATGCCTCCATCACAGTCCTTTCCCCTCATCACAAAGATTCTACAGGACCCTTCCAGCTGGGTAGCTGTTATGATCGCGTGCCATACCGTTCACTGATCATCCTAAAGACTTGCTCTTTCTTGTCGCGCAGAAGATCAGGTGCAGGGGTATGAATCAAATTAGAGGGGCCATATCAGCTTGGAATATGCTGGCCCCATTGTACATGCCAAGATAGTGCCAGTACTGGCCGAGAGAGTCAATGCAGAGGCACGTATTGCTACTGTACTGGAGAGAGAGTCAATAGTGGCCAGCCTCCAATTGTGAGGCTTTTGCAATCATATGAATCATAACCTTCTCAGAGGGAATGGCTCAGTATAACACAGCTGCCCAATCCAGTGTGGTAATGGCTATGCATGAAGGGATGAAGCTCCTTGCTCACAGTAATCCACATTATGTGCAGTGGACCTGATAAGAACTGTGTGCTGATCATTGTCAGTGGAAGCAAAAGAAACACAAGTTTCAAATCAGTGGTTCCCTTCATTTGCGAATTATATACTGGAATGGTAGCAGAGCATTATGGTTTTTGTATAGCACCCTGTAATTTCATTTGTCAATTTTCTCATGTACAATAAATGCACCTGACAGTCTATAAGTCATTGATTTTGGTTAGAAAGAGATTCTAGAGCTAGACATGAGCCTCGCCCCCCCAAAAGTGTCATACAATGTCGGTCTTGCAGTTTTGGGACTCTCTTGTGAATACTCGGACCATGGATCATGTCTTTGAGCTAGATCGAAGGTTCAGCATGGGCTTCAAATTTTTAACACATTGTCTTCCTTCCAAGCATTGCCTCATGTTCGCTAGCTAGATGTTTCCTTTTAGTTATATGTTCTTTGTCTTTCTTCCAAGCATTGCCTCATATTTGCTAGCTAGATGTTTCGTTTCACTTATATATTCTTTACTGTCTACTTGGGAGACATTGACAATCCATACAGTCCCAGATGTATTTAGACTTGTTGTCTACTCATAGGCTGATTCGGTCTAGACTTGTAAAAACACACACACACGCACACACACATTTTCATATTCTCATGATCCAAGATGAACTGAAAATGTTCATGCCTGCAAATGTTCTTAATGATCTCAGATCAGAAGGGAAATCTGGTCCAGATTGTTGATTTGCGTGCAGCTACTTTCTTTGAACTGGGCTAATGATCTCTACTTGTATATTGCCGGATGATAGTACATGCAAGAACTTCAGCCGCTAACTTGGTTTATTTAAGCATAAAGACTGCACCAAGGATGCATTTACATGAAAATGCATCACATTAACAAAGACAACACATTGACCATGCACCTAAGAAGTAGCAGCAAGTTTCTCGTTTCAGGATAATCGCAGTGATGACAGGAATGCTGGAGTGTGGAACTTGTTTGCAGAATTAGATGTGCACCCTTTCAGGCTGATCCATGTATTCAAGTGCATGTCAGGTGTGGGTAGATCAACTGCTGCAATAGGAAAGAGTTCAGTGCAGTCAAAGCACAGGCCCCATTTGATATGGATAGGCCTAATAGTGCAGTCAAAGCACATGCCCCATTTGATATGGATAGGCCCCATTTGATGTGGATACAGACCTCAAGAACCAAGAACCGGAGTCTAATTGAGAAGGGAAATATCTCTCTTTTGTTTACCAGTGTGTTGGGTACAGAGTGTTTCTTTCCCCATAATATCCAAACATATTCCTCACTAAACACAGGATTTTGATCAGCTGAAACATATACCAAACTATTGCCTTTACATGTATCATTGAAAGACTGGTTCTACAATCCTCTTTGTTCTTCATCTTTTGAATCCAAATAGCTACGAGACCCCGTAGCAAGGACACTGCCTGCTCCAACTTTTTCAGCAATAGATAGACTTGGGTTACACGCATTGGCCTCACCACCAGCTTTGTGTATGGCACATAATCTCCCACATTCTTTGGAAGTGTGCTTTGATGTTTCTCAGCTTGAACAGGATATTATTCCATATTAACCTCGATTGAGGCTTTTGCAGGGCTGTTACAGGCACCTGCAGAGTTTGTCAAGCAGTCAACTAGAGGAACTTCTATTCCACTTGCCACCACCACATTCAAATCTTGTAAGGTCCATGAAAGCGCTGCTCTCGGTCACATTACATGTCACCATGACTAAGATACAGAAGTGCTGTACGCAGAACAGAGATATGTTCGTGCCTAAGATACAGAAGTGCTGTACGCAGAACAGAGATAGAGAAATACAGAGACAGAGAGAGAAAGAAAGATGAACTGTTTTAATTATTCACGAGAGGGTTTGTTACATTGGCGGGCAATGCAGTTACAGATCGGGTTGTGCTGTTACAGATCTGATTTTTTTATTGCCATTTTTATTTGTTGGGTTTTTTTATTCAATTTTATTTTGAACACCCCCCCTTGGATAAAAAAGCCATCAAGTGGGGATTTCCATTCCAATGGAGATCATGCAAGCATTGTGCTTAATATCTACTGGAACTGATTTTGTCAAGAAGTCTGCTGCATTTTCCTGAGTGGTGGTATGGATCAATTCTACGTTGCCCTCAGCTACTTGCTGGCAAATGAAATGATGCTGTATGTCCACATGTTTGAGCTTCTCAGACTGCCTTGTATTGTGGGCTGCATCTATGGCAGCCATGTTGTCATTATAGATAGCAATGGGCAGCTTAACTTGAAACTTGAGTTCCCTGAGAAATGGTGTAATCCACATAGCCTCTTTAGTTGCATCAGAGATGGCTTTATATTCAGCCTCAGTACTAGAGAGTGAGACTGTATTTTGGCGCCTTGTCTTCCATGAGATTGCTCCCCCTGCCATCATGAATACGTAACCAGTGGTAGACCTCCTGGTCTCTTTGTCAGATGCCCAATCTGCATCTACAAAAGCATAAGGAGATTGTATATCTCCATTCATTTGCACTTGCTTGTATGTAATTCCCATAGATTTTGTGTGAGCCAGGTATTGGAGTAATCTGCTCAATGCAGTATGATGCTCAGCTTTCGGGTTATGCATAAAACTTGATAGTAGATCGGTAGAGAAAGGGAGATCTGGTCTAGTGCAAGAGACCAAGTAGTGTAGACTACCTAAAAGGCTTCGATATTGAGTAGCCCGGTTTTGTCTCAAATCCATCTAGCCTTTGTAGGTTGACGAGTAAACTGTTGTCTATTTGCTCGTGGTGTATCGTATACTCCATTAGCATGCACACCATATTTCTTTAAAATTGATTCTGCTGAATTGCTCTGGGTAAGATGAAGAGACCGAGTGGGTCTATGACGATGGATATGAATGCCAAGCAAGTAAGAAAGCTCCCCCCCATCTGTCATGGATAAATGATTGCAGAGCTCTGATTTGGCCTGATTCAACAGGGTTATTGAGGAAGAGAGCAGCAAAATATCATCAACATACAGAGCAAGAATAAGAATGTCACCAAAAGCTTCCCTAATGTAAACTGAAACATCACTAACTAGATGAGTATATCCTCCATGAGCAATGGCACCACTAAACCGGGCATTCCATTGCCGAGGGGACTGTTTCAGACAGTATATAGATCAAAGGAGGCATACATGCTTGGGATGATTAGGATCCTTGAAATAGGGAGGTTGATCCATATAGATTTCCTCCTCCAAACGCCCATGCAAGAAGGCAGATTGAACATCCATTTGATGCATTTCCAGGTCATATTTTGTGCCTATTGCCAAGAGCATCCTGAAAGTAGTGATTCTGAAAGTAGGGGAAAAAGTTTATGTATAATCAAGACCATGTTCTTGAGAGAAACCGCGCGCAACCAAGTGGGCTTTATACCTATCAATGGAGCCATCGTGGCAATACTTGAGACGAAGTGCCCACTTGCAGGAGATTGCATGGCTCCCAGGAGGGAGAGGGGCCAACTGCCATGTGTTGTTAATGCGCATGGAGCGCAGATTCTTAGAATGCATAGCTGCTTTCCATAGAGCGGCCTCATTAGAATTCATGGCATCCTGTACTGAGACAGAGCCATCATCCGTCAGATACTGAAGGTGTTGCTCCGCAGTAAAGAGATCTTCAACAGCAGCAGCATGATTAATTGAGCCCAATATATCAGCCAAGAAGTGAGTGCGCTGAGGAGGTGATTCCAGGGACGAGAGATCAACTGAAGTTGTGGCATCAGGAGCAGCCAAGGATGATGGACTCGAAGTGCATGCTTTAGGAGAAAGTAACTCCTGGGCGTGGAATTCATATTCTGGTTGAAGATCAGAAGAATGAAGAGATCCATGAGAGAAGGTAGGGGCCACAGCTGGGGCAAGCAGTGAAACTGGGGAATCCATGGGGAGCTCCGCAACGTGGGTTGTTGACTGTAAAAGAGCAGCCAATGATTGAGGAGATTTCTTCGGAGAAGATCGTTTGAAGGCAGCCAGCGACACAGGACAAGTATAATCAAGACGTGTAAATGTCTGAGGTACACAAAGGTGGAGCCCAAGACATGTATGCCCTCTGGTGGAAGGGCCACAAGAGTCGGCCCACTCTCCTCGCTGAACTGGAGTATATGCCCTTATAAATAGCAAGGGCTTCATGGCCAAACCCATTATGAGGAGCATCACATGCAAGCAAATCGAGTTCCATATCACACTGCATCATTCTAATCTTGAAGGCAGAGTATCAAAAAAGACCCTGAGCCGGGAGTCTTCCAAGTAGCAGCAGGCTTTTCTTAACATGACAAATTTCCCAATAGCCTGCTTAACAGGACAATTTTCCCAATGTATATTTTGGATGGGGCTCAATTTCACTGCTAAACCTAATTCCAGACCTTGAATCTGCACACATGCTTGCTTTGATCGCTGCTGCTGCATTAATAGCATACACTCGCATGGCTATTTGGCTCCAGTAACGCAAGAATATAACCTCTCCGCTGAATTGCAGTGCCTCCTTGTAAGGCTGCCCATGCTCAGGGTGCGTGCGCTGAAGTAACGATGGAACCCCACATATAGAACTTGTGTGCGCGGTTGCAAAATAGGTCCTTAAGCTTTGAGGCTATCAACTCCAGTTCATTCTTGCTGATATTGTCTTGCTGCCTACCTACAAACGACAGCCTCACTCAGAGACGTTTATTGAGACTTATTCTTAAGATTTTGCCACACAGACATCCTTAGCATTGACCCATTGAAGCCATAAGCATTACCTAAATCAAGAGTCATGATCCCAACCAATACTCTCGTACATTCTTTGCCCTTGCTTAGCCACCGTTGCCCAAGATGCATTCCCTGAATGAATTAGGCTAGCTGGGTCTTCATCATTTTTGGCTGTCGGGTCATTCTTTGTAGTAGTAGCCCCAAAGACCACAGTGAAGGCATGCCTCTGTAACTTGCTCCAGCAAAGCGTCAATCGAAGGTCTCCCACAATATAGGGAATGCTGATAACTAGGAACTTAGATCTTTCGATCGTCATATCCCGCAGCATGCGCAGTTCATTTCTGAATGGGTTGGCCGACGAGTGAATATACAAGGGCTTCCCAATTGGCAATATTAGGCAAGAGATTCCACGAATAAGCAGGAAGTTTGGGTATTTCCACCCAAGGCGGTCAATCGCTCTTTATACAATTCCCTACCCATTTCCAAGGGTTGCCATGGCATGGCATAAACAAGATCTAGGTCCAAAGTGAACTCCTTGCCCCAATAAGTTTTGTACATCTTCTTTCTTGTCAAACACAACTTCAATGAATCCTCTATCGCCTTAGTAAATCTGGTCAACCACTCCCTCTCCTTTGAATATGGTATTAAGTTAGCTTGTTATCTCCTTGGGGTTTGGAGCCTAACCTATGCACAAGACAAAGCGCAACCCTTGAGTTGAGGTCTGGGTTGAAGCATAATACATCCTCATAGACTTTGTCACCTTCGAACGTAACCTTTTTGGACAATCCCTCTTTATCCTCCATTTGCACCTCAAGAACTTTGCCAAATTTTTGGCACATTTTGCGGGTTGGCATCAATGTGTAGGCAATAGTCTTCTTCAAAGTCTGCTAGTGATTGTTGGGGTATTCCTAGCTTGGTTGGGACTTGTGTAATAGGGATTGGTTCATTAAGTGATAGCTCTCATCTAGATTGTCATCTAGCAGACTTATGCTTGAGTAAGCTTCCATCTATACTCTCCATGGGGATATCCTCTCCTTCATTCTCCATTTCCCCTTGCTTTTATCTCCACGAGGTCTTGCAAGAAAGGTTCAATGCAAAGCCTTACATGAGAAAGGTTGCCCACTCACAAAAAGAATACCCACATGTGGTGTGAAAGCCATGTTCTCATTAAGTCCTTTGGAGGCAATAGTTCCCACGTGTGGTGTGAAAGTTTACCTCACTGGCGAGGTTCTCTCCATTAATGCATTAAGGTTTGCACAATAGCCTCTTAGAGCAAACTCGCAACAATGCAAGAGAAAAAAACTTTTGACCAAGCTAGAATCAATGCAATCTCCTACATATATAAATTCATATGGATATGGAGGAGAGTTCCTTGGTGCAAGACTCTAAAGTGGACTGGAAAATTAGCGAGGGAAATGAAGTCATTGGACCTTTATTAGAAACTTGTTGGCAACCATGATGGCTCTTATAAAATGTGTGGAGTGAAGTTACTGTAAGTTTATGTATGGATTAAGGTTAGGCTATCAATACAATGCAAATATAGTGACATATGAAAGCACTACCAATCAAGCTTATGAGGTGTACATAACAAAAGAGTCAAAGCATAGAAAGACTTAGTAACCAAAACTTTTTCACATTAGGACTTCAATTGATCAACGTATCACTGTTCTTTTGATGGCAGTGTTCCTCCTTTGGCTTATGGAATATAATCCTTGTTGCTTCAAGACCTACCTAGCTCCTAACACTAATAATGACACGTAAGATCATCATCATGGTGCTCTCAATGTTGTCGTGTCATATGAATTGTACGCAAGCCCAGTCTAGGTGTAACCAATTAGTCATTCCACTTTTAAACTATGATAAGCAAATAGGCACATAGAGAGAGAGAGAGAGAGAGAGAGAGAGAGAGAGAGAGAGAGAGAGAGAGAGAGAGAGAGAGAGAGTCTTAGTTGATGGGAAAAAGGTTAGTTTGCATAGCTAAGGATGTTGCCATTTGGTAGATGAATCAATGTGTGACTTGGGGCTTGAGGCAGTGGCTCTAGCTTGGCCAAGATGATGAGATTCATGGAGAGATTTGTGAGCTTGTAGGTCATTCTCATGCGAATTTCGGGGGTGTGAGTCAAGGTTGGGGGCTGTGGGTTTAACTATCTAGGTCGCTAGAGTTGGGGCTAATTTTATCATGTGACTTAGGAATTGAGGTGACTTTTGGTGGTGTGTGCATGGGCATGGATCCTTAGAGGTGCAAGTGCTAAGCTCTTGTTCATGTAGGGATCGGTTAGACCTAGATGATTTATGGGGGCTATTTAGCATTTGCTATAGTCTTCATTGGCTTAGTGGAGGTGGCATATCTGCAAGATATTCTACACTATTTTTTGTGGATTATCAATTGTGGACCTTGAGGGACTAGAGAGACTTGGCCATTGGCCTCATAATAGCCTTGTGCCTCTAGGAGGGTCTTGGGCACCCATCCATCAGAGATATGTCATGGGAGATGGTTTTTCTTGCACCCTTCAAACTACTCGCATATCCTAGGTGGGGTGTTAGGAAAAAAATTTGCACTTTTAGATACCATTGGAGGTTGGTAGGGACCAAATTAGTGTTGTTGGCCAAAATGTTGCTCATGAGTATATCAATAGGCTAGTTCTTCTTGCTAGGTGTGACATCACCTTTATTAATAGTGGGCATGTATTGGCCCAATCCCCCTTACTAAAGGCAAAAATTATTCTAGGTCTTGGGAGCCTCAAGTGGAATCGCTCTTCTACATAGTCAACTTAGCACTTGTGTGGAACTTAAACAATCATCCTTGTAGGATTTCCTATCCCGTATCTCTCCTCATAGGAAGGATGTAGAAGAGCATGGAGATACTCTTGGTTTCTATTTTCATCATTAGCTTATATTTTCTCAATATAGTATATTAAGGATATCCCTTGCATGGATCTACTTTAACATCAAAAGGAACTAGCAAAGGATGGTCCATTTGGCCCTAGAGTTATTTTGCTCTGACTTTAAAATTTTTAAGCTAGGCTAAATCTACACAATTCGATTTGTGTTTTTGGTTGAGTATCAATGGCAGTTGGAATTTTGGTGGGTTCTAAGGGGGTTCATCATTCATGGCTTGTGTGCCTTGGGCAGGGCATGAACTCAGCTGGGTCCCATGCCTCTAGATTTTAGATTTTGCTTATGGGATTTAAATGAATATAGGAGAACCAAGTCCCCTATATCAAAACTTTATCATTGCACATGTTTATCCAACTATGATTTGTGGTAGGATTTTTTAAATATTAATGCATGGGTGGTTAGTCTTCATAACACTCCAACTTGACTAGATGATTAGTCCAAGCCTTATTTCATTCCCAACATTCTTGGATCACTATGTGTAGGCTCGGTTTAAGAATCTTGATTGGCATGATGGTGTCTCTACCATAGGTTAGCATGAAGGTCCATGTTGGTCTTATATGCAATTCAATAAGGCCACAACATTGCCATAAGCTTGTTGTCATAATGAGCTAGTGATGTTTAGGCCATCTTAGTTAGCACATTGATTAAGGTTTTATTAGTGAACTTAGCTTGGTCGTTTGCTTATGGGTAATAGGGAGTCTGGATAATGACAAATGTAGACAGCAAGTGCTCCACAACTTCATTGATGAAGCATGTGTCCCTCTATCACTACCAATATCAATGGGGTAGAGAAGTCAAGATATGGCCTATTCTCATAGAAACTTGGCAATAGCCCTAGCATCATTCTTTCATCTTTTCCTCCCCTTTGTCAACTTTGTCATGTAGTCCGTAGTAACAATGATGATTTATTATGCTTGTGAGTACTGAGTTGGATGGCCAACAGGTCCCATAAACTCAATCCCCAACTTCTCAAATAAATAAGCGGTCATCAATTACTAGTACCAACTCCATATTTTCATTTTCAATGGGCATTTCGATGCAATGGCACTCATTGTAATGAATCATGCATTGTCTTTCAATAGGGTCAACAATCACAAACAAAATTAGAGTTGTTGTCAAGCTATACTTCCAATATCAAAGTGTCCTCCTAATATTCCCCCATGTGCTTTCTTCAATACTTCTTCTATGTTGTGTTCAGAAAGTCATTTTCTTAGCAAAACATCTTATCCAACTCTTAACAATTGACCTACTATCAATTGATAAGGCTTATTCTTGATGAGGAGGCACACAAGGGGGGCCTTTTCTATTGGACACTTGGGCAGCCTATGCTATAAGGTGTCCACTATGCCATCAATTAAATGAGTAGTTAGGAAAACCTTAAACAATTCAAATTCCTATTGCATTATAGACAATTGGGTCTCATGGAGATTAAATTCAATGTTGATTGATCTTTCACCATTGTCACTCAGCCTTGTAATAGTATTTTCCTTTTCTAGAATCAAATTCAAGAAGTAGCAATAGTCATCTAGTTATGCATCCTATTGCATGTCAGGATTTGTTTATAAGATAAAACAAGGTTTGATGGTCTAGAAAAAAGGTGAATCAAGTGGCTAATAAGTAATGGAAAATTTTCTTCATAGCATATACCATGCTTAGCCCCTCTCGCCCTAGTAGTGGAGTTAGTTTATTTTGGTTTCCATGAGCTATTATCTATAGGATGCTCACTAGAAATTCCATAAATATCCCATTCTTACAAATAATGCTAGCCCTCCTCGCAAGGTGAATCAAGTGGCTAATAAGTAATGGAAAATTTTCTTCATAGCATATACCATGCTTAGCCCCTCTCGCCCTAGTAGTGGAGTTGGTTTATTTTGGTTTCCATGAGCTATTATCTATAGGATGCTCACTAGAAAGTCCATAAATATCCCATTCTTACAAATAATGCTAGCCCTCCTCGCAATCCTCCAACTAGAGGTAATTTCAATAACCAAGGGCAAGAACAAAAAGCAAGACTAAGAGAGGCAGCCATGCTTGTTTCCTTGCTAGACAACAATCCCACATCAAGAGGAAGAGGATCATGCCCTCTATGAGGAAATGGAAAGAGGAAAGGAACTATCCATGTAGCCATTAATAATCAAGAGGCTGAATGCTAATTTAGTGTCTTGCAAGTGTCTATAGAGCACCAAGTTAAACCTTTCCAAATCCTTGATTTTGATGCTACTCACTTATTTATGTCTCCTAAGTGTATTAAGAAACTATGATTGGATCCTAAACTTGCTAGGAAACTCGTAGTTGAACTAGCAAATCGAAAAGAAGTATACTCAAATCAAATCATTAGAAACATCGATTTAGACTTTAAAAATCAATATAGTAGGGAAAACTTTAGGGTTCTATCCTTGGGTACCTATGATTATCTTCTAGGAATAGATTGGCTCGATCCTAATCAAGCAAAAGTATCCATTGTGCACAAGGAGCAATCACTTTTAATAACATCAATAGAACCTTAGTTCAAGCTCAGGGAAAAACAAGGATACCCAAGCTGTAATTGGCAAAAGCAAGTCGACTAATACAAGGTCTAAGGAAGGGATTATACATTTATATATGATGTGCATCTACACTCTCTAAGATGCTACTACCTAGCAAGATGAGAGGATTGAGCATCTGGAGCAACAAATCGTAGTAGCAAGTGGGGAGCACGATCATCTACAACAAGCAATATGGATGGGTGCCTATTACCTCAAAATATTGGTGGCAAATTCTACGATCGCCAAATTCCTCAACCACTGCATAGGAACCACATGGACCTCTGGCACCACCACCACTATAGCCCACAAAAGGTTGATTACTCGTGGCCAAAAGAAAGGTAGGCAATTTGCATTGGATGTAAATACTCTTTTCATGCAAAGTTCTATGTATGAGGATACTGAACATAGACAACACAAGGACATTGAGTTACGGCATAGAAGAACTAGGCACGTAAACTTGTAAAGGCTTAAACAAATGCAATCTAGATAGGTTATTCATGGTCTTTCGCATTTTGACTATGTCAACTATAATCATGTATGTGAGGGAACACTTATCCTAGAGGCCATCCTCCGTCAACAAAACCATAAAAGTGATGTGTGGATAGTGTTGGGGGTAAAGGCGCATGTGCCTAGCCGCCCATATATTACTACACTGACAGTACCTACGCACCTGTACACTACAGGTGTGGCAAGCACCCATCACTTCACTTTATTCTTTATTCTTTCAGTGACATTTGAATAAAGGGAAGGCCAGTCACACATTGTGACTATTGGAGTTTCCATTTCTTATCTCTCTCTCTCTCTCTCTCTCTCTCTCTCTCTCTCTCTCTCTCTCTCTCTCTCTCTCTCTCTCTCTCTCTCTCCACCATAGCCCTTGCTTCCACTCCAGACTCACTTCCTTCAACTAGTATTAGATCTAACCATTTGATAAGCTTCTTCATCCTATACTTTAGCTTGGATTCAAAGCTTCAACTCATGGTTTCGTGGCAGCCATTTTTTCTTTCTCTGGAGGTATGCATTGAGTATTTTCTTCTTTTAACTTGTTTTAGCTTGCTCCATGCTTGTTGAGGAGCTTCCCAAGGCTTAGTTGAGCCTTGTTACCAATTGTAGCTATTGGAAAACCCAGATATGGTAGGATTTAGTACAAAAATCACAAGTTAGATCACTCAAAATGGAAGTGCTAAATCTAAAAAAATTACAGCCGAGGAGATGAGCTATACAAGTCTACCATCATTTTATCACTCTCTAAGTAGATTCACTACAATGTTGTAACTAGAAATCAAACTACATATGAGCTTTGGACATAGATTCAGAATCTTTATGACAAGTAAAGTCCTACATCTCAAATATATTAGCTGAAACGGTTGATAGAGCTTTGCATGCAAAAAGGGACTTCTATGTCTGCACACTTGAATGAATTTCACTCCATCATCGGTCATTTAGTTTCACAAGAGATTGAGCTCATGGATACTTTGCATCCTTATTTTTACTTCTACCTAAGTCATGGGACACTTTCCATACTGCTCTCTATGCTAAGGATGGATTGAAATTGTAGGATCTTAAGAGTTCCCTCTTGATAAAAGAGGTGAATAGAAAGAATATGGATGCTTCTTATATGTCCCATGCATTGTTTGTGAGTGGCTAACCGGATGGAAATGGCCATGATAGAGACTCTAACAGGTCTCAATCTTGGACATGTGTGGTGGATAGTCTCACAATAAGTCCCGTGGCCATAGGTTAGCTGGCCTTACTTGTCATTATTGTGGGAAAGTAGGTCATATATGGACACAGTGCCATAATATGCACAAAGACAAGCACAAGGAAAAGGAAAAGGGTAAAGTGCATGACAAGAATGATGATCACAACATTGTGCCTAGTAAGTCTAGTGTCAAGATTGATGAGATTAATGTGGTGTAGCTTGATATGTCTAATGATCTTATCTTTGTAGCTTCTTCTTTCATTGCTTCAAAACTAAACTGATGCTTTGTCAAGATATACTCAGTATTATTTTATAGATTCATGGGCTTCCTTTCATGGACCCCTCATAGAGAGTGGTTTCACTCCTATCGCAGTATGACTAGATTTGTCTATTTGGGTAATGACCTCTAGCTTTGGAGATAGTTGGTAATGGTGATGTCCAATTTCGTGTTGGTTCAAACAACATGTTCACTCTTCATGATGTATATCATTTACCGATTCTCACGAAGAGCCTTATCTATTCTAGTACCTTGGATGATGCAAGTTATATTGTTTCTTTTGGTGATTCTTCATGGAAGATTACTCGTGGAAATCTTGTTACTGCACATGATGCTAAATCTAGTACCCTCTATCATTTGCTTGTATCTAGGTCAGTTGACCATGTTTTAGCTATGGCTATAGTTTCACATGTATCTATTTGGCATCATTGCCTTGGGCACATCTTTGAAAGCAATGAAAATGCTTACCAGCTTATAGTATATTTCGCCCCTAGACTATAAGTGTTTTGAGTTTTGTGATCATTGTTTATATGGCAATCAAACATGTAGTATGCACATAAAAAGTATGGCATGAAGCACATGGGTTAGTCTTTGGCTCTTGTTCATTTGTATGTATGTAATCTCATGCCATGTCAATATCTTGGTGGTGCAAAGTACTTTGTCACATTCATTGATGATTACTCACATAAGAGGCTTACTCTATTAAGCATAAATTAGATGTCTTATCTACCTTTTAGCATTAGCTTGCTCTTGTTGAGAACCAATGTGGTTATAAGCTAAATTGCCTAATATTTGATAATGGGGTGAGTTTGTGTCAAAATCTTCTGTGTAGTTTTGCGATAAGTAGGATATTAAGCGTCAGTTAACCACCCCCTACACCCCTCCCCAGAATGGTATTGCTAAAGGCACAAACATGATGATGTAAGAGAGAGTTTGCACTATACTTAGCCATACACGCTTATCACAACACTTTGGGACTGAGGTAGTTACTACTACCATACACTTGATTAACATGTCCCCTCCCACTGCTATTGATTGCTAGGTTGTAGAGGTCTAGATTGGGAAACACATTATATGCTCATTTACATGTCTTTGGTTGTGAGGCATTCTGTCATATTCCCAAAGGCAAGCACCATAAGATGGATCCTAAGTCTGTGAAATGTCATTTTCTTGGTCATGAGGATGCAAGTGAGATGGGCTATCACTTATGGGATCTGCAGGCTTACAAGGTTATCCACACCCTTGATATCATTTTTCATGAAGAAAATATATATAAGCAACCTCACCCCTTGTGCCATGTGTATCCCTCTTTAGGCTCTCATAAAGGTCTAATGCGATGGGCTCCAAAGCTTGCATCTAGATCATCAATGAGTATGTTGATGAGATGGAGGGAGGCAATATGTGAGAGTGTTGATATAAGAGTGTTAAAAATTTTCTTTTGCAAGTGTCAATATGACTATTTATGACCATCAGACTATTGATGTGCATTTTTGATACATAATGGATGGTCCCAAGAATTTTACCTTTTTACAACAATTTTTTATCGAAATGTTTACTAGTATTTCCTTCATATATGGTTGTTGTGCCCATCTTCCATGTTAGAAACAAAATTATACGGGTTTCAATGGTCCAAAATGGTTATATTCCTTGGATCATGACAAAAAGTGTTGAAAAGTTTCCTTTTTTTGGTTTTAAAACTTTTATCCTCTTCTTATCTATGAAGATATCCAAATGTGTTGTAAGGAAAATTTTCCTTTTATTCATGAGACAACAATGAAATCCAAGCACTCAACATCAATCAATGAAAAATGAAAACTAGCTAGCTACTCACTCATGTTTTGTAGTTGGTAAGTTTGCATCTCCTCCTATTCCACAAAGCAAAGTGTGTAAGGGGCTACATGGCTGATGTGTCTTTGGTCCCAACAATGGATGTAAAATGTTGCATTTTATGAGCTCATGTAAGGACCATTGGAAACATCCGTATTACTGCAAGGGCTCTATGCAGAAAGCCTATGAGTATCTCTCACCTAGTCTACTCACATGCCCAAGTAGAATGAACCAATCTATGATACCATTGATTGATTTAAGGTAAATATATCAAGCACACTTACCACATTATACTTGCAATTCATTGACAAACATTGCTCTACAATCCACGTGCATGGCCCTTCGCTCACAATTTTACTTTTATTGTTGTCCATGAAAGAGAGGGGTTACCCTAATAATGATCTTGAGAAGATGAAGAGGAGAGAACTTCATGTGCCATATCCCTCACTCCAAACACTTTCTCTTACTCCCTCTCCCTCACTCTTGCAAATAGAGAATGGATTACGAAGAGGATAAGGAGCAAAATTTTGCATGCACATGAATAGCTTGCTCTATTGTTTTTCATACTTCTTATACATTATATTTAGTGTTTCCACCCCTCTTGGGCATCCAACCCATTTTTGTGGAGTCATAAGTTGGATCTTACTTCATTTGCATTCTCTCTTAAGGTTTAGGAGCCCTCCAAGGATGAAATTAGGTAGAGCACCTTTCTCTTTTCTTGGAAGTTGATTGATTTTAATACGAATTTCATGGGAGCAAGCAAAATTCTCAAGTTTACATTGCTAAATATTAATGCAACTAGTATAACTTCATTGTGATAATTTACAAAATCTTAGTGCAACCTCTTTGTTGCACATTGTCGCGATGGTGATTCTCACTTAAACTAAAAATACAATTTTTTTATTGATCGATTTGCCATTTGTTGCTAGACACACTTGATAAATGTGTATGTAAAAACAAATATATTAAGTTTAAAGAAATAATTAAATTCTTGACAATGAGCTGTGAAATATTAATAGTTTTACACATTAACATGTTACTAAAAGCATGCATACTTAATAAAATTTTGCCCATATCATTACAATTTTATAAAACCAACACATTGTAAAGTAGACCATTTCTTATGGAAATTGAAAAAAAGCTAATTGTGCACAAAAATTTCTCTTGAAAAATTAGTCTCTCTACAATTTTATGGCACATGGATTTGACACAAAAGTATACTAGGTCCAACCTACAAGGAACAAAGAAGGAAAACACTTTGGTTACAAATGTTGAAAGACTAGATATCTAAGAATTGACTACTAAAAGTGTCCTTGGAATCCAAATCAAAACTAACCAACTAGAAGAGGCTCTAAAAATGGTGATAATAACTTATTCCATCAACAAGGAAGTGCGACCATGGGTGAGAAAACTAAATGAGGACTACCAATGCTCTATCATCTAAATTGTAATGAGTTATATAGATAAGTCCTTGAAAATAATGATTGAATATAGGAGTACTCAATCCTTTCTTGCACAAAAGAAAATTAGAAGATAGCATCTAGATCCTAGGAAAACAAATAAAGTTATAGTATAATTGGGTAGTGGGAAGGAAATTGCCTCTTTTGAAACCATTACAAATTTCCAATAGAAAGGAATTAAATCCAAATTCCAAAGTCTACCAAAGGGTTATTAGGATTGCAATTTGCATCCCATGTATGGAATATAAGTCGAAGATCAGGAAGTTTTCTTCTAGAACCTAGAAAGGAACATTGTAAAGACACATGGAAAAGCTAGGAGAGTAAGAGTCCAATGGACAAAGGAAAGTTGACTTTAAAAGGGGCTAACGAAGTATAACTAGTATATGATTCATCTAAACAGGGTTGAAAAGACCAAAGAAGACATGTTACCTTCATGGATCAATGACTTTGAGGATTTCTTCCCGAAAGGTCTGACATAACTAGCCCCAAAGTGAGAGGTTGACCATGAAATAGACCTAACTCCTTAAGATAAACTAGTATCCAAATGGTCCTAGAAGATCTCTAAACCAAAAGCCATAGATTTTAAGGAAAATATAGGGAAGTAATTGGGCAAGGATTCATCAACCCAACAAATTTACCTTAGACATGCCTATGCTTTTTCAAAAAAACAAAGATAGATCCCTCAAATTTTGTATTTACTTCACAAGGCCTAGCCAAGTAATAATAAAAAAGAATAATTATCACATATCATCATTGATGGGACAAGGCTATGGAATCAGAGTTTGACTCCTTAGAGACTAACCATACATGGGATTTGATTCCTTTGCCTAATATCAAGAAGGCATTGCCATTGCAAGTGGGTATACAAGATGAAAAGTATCCATGGATGCTCCAAGCCCACTTATAAGGCCAAATTGGTAGCTAAGGGTTTCAAGCATGGTGTTGACTTCAATGAAGTCTATTCTCATGTGGTCAAAATGATGACCCTACACTTACTAGCATTGGTTTCTCAACTAGATTTAGACCTTTATCAGATATTGGATGTAAAGATAGCTTTTCTATGTGGCGACTTCAATGATGAAATCTATATGCAGCAGCCTAAGGGCTTTGAAGAAAAAGGAAGGGAACACCTAGTGTGCAAATTGAGAAAGAGCCTTTATGGCCTTAAACGTGCACCTATGAAAGGGTATCATAAGTTTTATGCTTTTATGCATTCATAGCGATATAATGGTAGTGTTATGGATCTGTTTTTTTACATAAAAAAGGCTCATGATGGCAGCCTTATGATTTTAATACTCTATGTGGATGATATGCTTATTGCTAGGAGCACTCATGATGAGCTAGATGCCTTGAAAACTCATCTCAAGAAAAGCTTTGAGATGAAGGACATGGCATAGGCCTCGCATATTCTTGGGATGCATATCACACAGATTGCTCTAAGGGGCTCCTTTATCTGTCATAGAAGGAGTATATCCAGGAAGTCCTTGAGTAGTTTCATATATAAGATGGTAAGCCTTTTTGTTGTTCTCTACTTTCTCGTATGAAGGTTAGTTAGGTCGACTGTCCATAGTCTGATGAGCAAAAGGGTGAGATGGCCAATATCCTTATGCATCTGCCATGGGCAATTTGATGTATGTCATGATAGCTACTTGTCCTGACATAGCATTTGCAATGGAATTTTTGACATGCTATATGACTATACCTAGCGAAGAGCATGGGCATTATATCAAGGGTATCATGAGGTACCTAAAGGACACATCAGCTATGTACATATATTATGATGGCCAAGATACAGGAGTTGTGGGGTACACTAACTTCGATTATGCAAGACATGTAGACAATAGGAAGTCCACCTCTAGCTATGTCTTCATCTTTGCTAGAGGTGTTTTTTCTTGGATGTTCAAGGTGCAAAAATGAACGGCTCTCTCTACTATCGAAGCTAAGTATATTGCAGCTATTAAGTCTTGCAACAAGGAAGCTCTTTGCCTAGGCCATCCAATGGAAAACCTTTGTAGTACTGATATGATTCCTACACTGTGCATTCAGATTCTATGAATGCTATCTAATTAGTCAAGAATCTAACCTTTCATGCGAAGAGAAAACACATTGAGGTGCATTACCACTTCATCAGAGAGGTCATTGAGGACAAGTGTGTTAATCTTGTCAAGATTTCAACTGACCAAAATCCTACAAATTTGCTCATGAAAAGTCTCTCAGCTGAGCCATTTGCCTTCCTTAGGAAGTTGATGGGTGTTGGATGAGATTATGTCTTTCCTCATTATGTTATGCTTATGTACAATTCTACTTTGTTACTTTTTTTCTCTCTCCTTCCTAGGCACACATTTGCCTTTCAGTAAGAGGTTGTTGGGGATAAAGGCCCTTGATTCTGCCCATCTATATATTGCTACACTAATAATACCCGTATACCTATACACTACAGGTGGCGAGTGCGGGGCACTATCACTTCATTCTTTATTCTTTTAGTGACATTTGAATAAAGGGAAGGCTAGTCACACATTGTGACTATTAGAGTTCCCACATCTTGTGTATCTCTCTCTCTTCCTCTTGCTTCTTTCACCATAGCTCTTGCATCCATTCACATGCTTTCACTCTGAGCTCACTCTCTTTAAATAGCACTTCACCCTACTCTTTCCCCCACTCGCCTTTCTTGACCCTTCATGTCAACTTTTCTCACCTGTGATGGACATCACTCAAACTCACCTTAAGAAAAGACTTGCACTAGAGCCCAACCACCCTAGCCTTACTACCAATGACCCTATGGAGTTGCATGCTAAAGTTTAAGTCCTCAAACAAGAGGACCAACCCTCTAACACTACTACCCAACAACCTACCAAACAAGACTCACCACCCCAGGAGTGCCAACCTCTCCAATGCCCCCAGAAGTATGTATGGCTAGAGGAGAGAACTCAAATAGCGCAACCCAAATCTCCCTAGATATAATTAAAGAAATCCAACATGACTATGAAGCAGAGTTTCTTGATATATGATTGATGAGAGCTCCTTAGCTGCCATGATTGACCCTCGCTTCAAGCTCCTACCTTTGCCTGACAAACCAAATGATTTGAACTCTGATACCAAGCCTATCCCCCTTGCCCATCCTCAGCCCATTGCAACTCTACCCCATCCACCATAGCATAGTGATAGTGCACATATTGGCTCTGCTCCCTCTCATTCCCACTCTGCATCAGGCTCCATAGCCAAGTTCAAACTTATCCCCCTACCTCTAACTACCAGCACTTCAGATCCTTGCAAATCAATCACCCACATGGAACAAGCAATCATGGCCAAGCACCCCCTGCCCCACCGATAATAAAGGCAAACAAGTTGCCGAAGAGGAGCCCGTTGGGATGTTGAGTGAAAAAGATGCATCTCTGCAACCCCCCCCCCCCCCCAACTCCAAACTTCTTCGACTTCTCTGTTGACACCAATTCTACCAATCCGAAGTGGCAACTCATGCGCCAAGAATTGGAGCAACAGAATGCCAAAGAAAAGAAGTGGATCCAAAGTAATTTTGTGGGGGTTACAGTCCACCGTGTGTGCTAGTGTTAAAGGTGGCTATAGTTAGTGGCCTTTAAAAACATATTAATGAGCCGATGGGTACATGAGCAATGAAGACCATTTGGCGGAGCACATGAGTAAAGAGAATGTTGCAACACGTAGTGGGCTATATAAGAAAGTGAGCGAGGTGATCAAGGGTTACACATTCCAAGAGTTCAACGATCAAGTGTCCAAGGGAAATTAGAATTAGATGATAAAGGGATCTCATGCTTGACCGTTAGACCCTTCACAAGTCCCTTCACTTAGCTAGCATCCTGAATGCTCTCTAGTAGTAGAGCTAGTTTTTATATTGTCCATAGTCACAACATCTGGCAATGGTATTGCCATTGTTTGTACTCGATAGTTATCTTATATTCATGATGATTCTGTAATCCCGCACTAGTTGTTCCCTAAGTATTATGTCACTATTACTTATGTCTCTACTAAGACAGTTGTATTGTTCTTTCATATAGTAATATATTTTTGGGTTGATTGTTTGAGTACACTTTGGTATCTAATTTCATTCTTGTGACTACATTGAGATGCTCTGTACCTTGGATGCTAACTATAGAGTATGATGTCAATGTCTACTTGTGTCGGTTCTAAGTATGATGGCACCCTTTTCTGTGGCGATAGTGCTCGGACCTAATTAGTGTGACTTCTTTGTCTTGTGTGAACATTCTTGTGCAATAAGAATATTACCATGGAGTGGACACTTTGATTCCTCTTTTGGGTTTGTTGTCCTATGAGGTATTATCATTGTCTTCTTTGATTTGATAATTGCATTATGTAGTTGTACCTCAATGTTAGACTTTGCCTCCATTTTTTATAGGTGAAGATTGGATTTTGCTTTCTAGCTTAACTTGCTCAGATTTTCAAGTGGTTTCTATCTTAGGCCAAGGCCCAATTCTATGTTGCTTCCTTTGTTTCTTTTGGGCTATGACTAATAGAGGTGGTGATGCATGTGGTTTGGGTAACCAAATCCATCTATTTTCTACGTAATACCCTTGGGCACATAGCAACACTTTGGGTACCCACCACAGCATTGTGCTAGCTCTCCATCAGCATTTATGGTGGTATCCCCAAGATCTTTTTTTCTTTTTGCGCAAGGTTCTATGTTTAGCAGTACTAGACTAGAAGAGAGTATGGTGTTCCTCCATAAGGAGTGAATGTAGCATCTGTGGGCACAAGTTCGGGTTGTCCTATGCAATTCCAAGCATGATAGGTGAGGATAGTATAATCAGATCCTTCATTGATGAGAGCTTCGGTGGTGTGTTCTCACTTCATGATTGATTTGACCCTAAGAGAGGTTGGTGAAATTAGTTTATCATATTCTGGGTCTAAATAATAGCCTTGGCCATGCAAGTGGAAATAGCAATTCTAGGATGTATGTGACAACTTCTATTGGGGTTTTTGCTTTTAGGATATTCACAACTCATGTGAGTCGGTCTATACTCAATAGATTGAGGGCCCTAGCAGCTATTTGTTGCCTTGGGAAATAGAAATTCTCATGGTATTGTTGGCAGCTTTGACAATCTTTAGGTGTACAAGGCTACGTGGGGGGTGATTTATGACGTGGGTCATGGGATGGCAACATATCATTTGTAGTTTGTCTAATGTGGTCACCTAGACTTTGCATTTTGCTTTGTAGCAGGTTTATTTTGTTGTGGAGTTGAAGAAGAAGTTTGATGTGTCTTCTAAGCAAATGAGTTTAGTTCAACTTTTAATCATTGGAAGAATTAGGTGTTCTCTAGTTCGAGTATGCTACAAGAGTCAATAGTGGAATTACTAGGCCGATCGATCCTAACATTTTCTTTGGTGTTTGTGAGCCACTTAGATTCTTGGTCATTCAACTTTAGGGATCATGAGATCATTATGGAGAAGTCTAATGGAGAGGAATTCTTTGTAGCCAAAAAGTTGTTTAAGAGTTTGTGGTGATGCTAGGGTTTTTGGTTTGTGACGAGGACAAGAAGTTGAAAACAAAAGAGAGTTGAAGGTTCCATTCATGAGGATTTTAGGCATTTTTTGCCCCTATAAAATTGTTGGCCATAAAAAACAATGGATGTGTGTTCTCTTGCTTCCAATTATGTGCAAGTCCATAGTGTGTAAGCAGGCTTTCGATTCTTTGCATGCACTCTTGAAATGTTAATGACTTGCAACACTTACATCAAGTCAACACAAATTGTAGCAATCATGGTACCTATTTTGTTCCTTTTCTCTTGGGCTTTTGGTTGCCATTGAGTGTGCATGACTTTTAGTTCCCTTCACTCCATGCCATCCAACTTTTGGTTCAAGTCCAAACCTTGAGGGTTACCCGTAGCACAAAGCTTTCACGTGCAATGGTGTGTCCTAAGTGAATGTGAGTGCAATTCGTGCACTAGGTGGGGTTAGCATGCAAGTGCACCATGTATGTGTGATCGAGGGGGTCTACATGTAATAGGGGTGCTAGTGTGTAATGTGCATATAAGCATAGTGTAGCTATATGTACACAACTACCAAGTGTGGAAATTGTGATGCAAGGATAGGGGCCAACATGTGGTTTACACTGATGTAGGGCCTGTGTGCTTATCCACTCATGCGCATGTGAATGCACACAAATCCCTAAAGTGCATATGAATGGGCCTATTTAGCATTGGTGCACCTACTTGCTAAATACCCTAAAATGGTGCTAATGCAAGTACTTGTACGTCTAGGTGCAAGGTGTGTCTAGGGTGTGATGAGTATATGTGTGTTTGCACAATGTGCAATGGAGTGCAACATGCGCATGTATAGGCACTTAATGTGTACTAGGCATGCCTAAGGTGCTATGAGTGCACTATAGTGAAGGGTTGTAGGTGCATGCATGTGAATGATTGCATGCATTTTTATATCCCTTGTGTGTTGCAATGTGCATAGTTGCATATAAGTATGTGAATGCACACATGTAGGATAAAACATGCCATGTGCTACACACTGTATGTGTGGATGCAAGGGTGTGAATGCACTTTATGTGTGTATGCAAGTGGATGCATAGTGGCACATGGGTGAAATGCACATGAAATACGCACGCATGTGTGGTTGGTCACACACGGATGCACACACTTGCAATAAAATGCATGTGGATTTGTGCCTAGCCTATGTGATATGCCTAAGTGTGTGCACAAGAGGGGGTATGAGGTGCTCAAGTATGAGATATACCTAGGGGGCCTCTAGTGCACAAATGCACTAGGTGTGATTTGTGTGCAAGTGCACTATGTGAGTATAAACAGGTTCTATGTCTGATAAGGTGGGTGTATGGGTGGATGCACATAGTGTGTAGTCGGATGCACACTGTGGGTATGAGTGGATGCACTGCAAGGTAGGTGTAAAAGTGCATGTACTAAGTTGAATGAGGATGCATCATGTGTAGTTATGGATGCATTAGGACGTGGGCAGCTAGGATGCACACATGTGAAGTCGAATATACACGTGGATGCACATTGTTGGTCTATGAATAGATGCATTATGTGCAAGTGGATGTTATATGTATTATGAATAAGTGGGTGTGGGGTGTCTCTATGCCATTATGTGGGTTTATGAGTGGATGCATAGTGCATATGTGTGCGTGTGTGAGTATGGAGGCACATAGTGTGTAGGATAGACAGATGCATTATTATGTGTGTGAGTGACTATATGTAGTGTATAGTATGTGTAGGTGTGCCTACATGTGCAATTATGTGTATCTATGTGTGTGCCTATGTGTGCAATTATGTGAGTATGGTGTGTGATATATATGTTTCGTGTGTAATGTGTGTGAGTTAGCGCATGGGCGAGGTGGTACATGTGTGTGTAGTATGCATGGGTAGTGATGTGAGGTAAGTGTGCATTGGGTTTATAACATGTATAATTATGTTATGTGTGAGTGCGTGTGTGTATGTGTGTATGCCACTATATGTAGTGTGTGCCTACCTATATATGTGATGTGTTTATAGGCCCATCACTAGGCGATTAGTATATGCACTTCATGTGCGTATATGAATGCATGGTATGTGTGTGATGCATAGTTACATGCATATGTATGTGTGCGTCTATCTTACGTACTAACCGGGTTCTACTTCCACTTGTACTCCCACTCTCTTCCTCCTATACAAGGAGGAATTAAGGGAAGTTAAGGTGGGGTAGGTGTGCATGGGTGTTTGCACGTAATGGGGAATGCACATGTCACTTGTGGATGGCGTATAGGTGGGGTGCATGTATGCCTAATGAGTGCATGTGTAAGTGTGGTGGTGTGTGTGTCTTGTGTGGATGGTGGATCGCACACTATACATGCCTCTTTTCTTCCCTCCTCCCTCTATTTGACCTCCCCTTGCCGACAAGGTGGGTGTTTAAGGGTGAGTTGGAAGGAAAGGGGCAATGCATGCCCTATGTGTCACATGTATGTATGTATGTATGTATGTATGTATGTATGTATGTATGTATGTATGTATGGGAGGTGAGAGGTGTGTGTGTGTGTGGGTTTCATGTGTAGATGTGTTGTATGTGAGTTGTGCATGTATATTTAATGCATGTATATTGTGTGGGTGTTTTTAAAAGGTGTGTGTAAGGGTCCCAGGGTAGAGGGAACAAGCATGGCTAGGGCGGATGGACTACAGGGTGTGTCATCAAATGGAGCATGGTAGGAACAATTGAACATGGCAAGGATGTGATAGAGGTTGAGTAGCCTAAAGGATGGCCACGAAAGGCGGTGATGGTGAGAGAAATCCTAACTATTCGCAAAAACATTTTGGGGGTTAACAACATGGCACTCCCTATTTTGCATTGCAATACACACACGAGTGATCACATGGTCGACTTGTCTTAGGTCTCGAAAATGGAACCAAAATGTTGTCCTACACGAGATCAACATAGTGGGACTTTGGACATACTCTTATTCCTTCAAGAGCTTTGACAAACGAGAATCAAACGACTACCTCTCACAAAGCCTCTTGCACATGAATGCAAGCATTCATCTATAGTGATTGGCATGGCCTTTCATCAATCCCATGAAGGATATGCTTTGCATACTCCACGATCCAAATGAGTGCTCCTTCGACTCTCAACCCTCTATGACCTCCACATGCAAAAGAGAATCATGGGAATGGCAAGGGAGAGTGCTTGGTGAGAAGATGAGTAGAATTTCACCCTCTTGGTCCCTCACCTCACTCTCTTACTCTCTTGCTCTCAATCTCACCCTCACTCACTCTCTCATAATGAAAGTAGAAAGGCAAGTGCACAAAGTTTTCACATATACGAATAACTTGTTCTATTCATTCTCATCCTTTTTATACATGATTTTTAGGGTTAGGGTTTTCCCATCCCTCTTGGGCATCTAGCCCACTTTAGGGCCTCAAGACCAGTCATCTCTCATTGTATGCTTTTCCTATGGTGAGAATGAACTAGAACCTTTGTGGTTTTTCCATAGGAGCCTATGCTATCATTACAACTCCCACAAAGATCATTCTCAGCTTCCTATGGTGAGAATGAACTAGAACCTTTGTGGCTTTTCCATGGGATCCATGCTATCATTACAACTCCCACTAGGATCATGCCCGCCAACTTACCGATTTACAAAATTAATCAATACTATTATTGTAACCATTTGGAAATTCGAATATGCATGCGCTTCATGCACATTATATTACGGTTGATAATACACAAACTATTTTCAAAAATTTAGGCTCCATCTTTGAGAACTATTTTTCCCTTCATAAGACAAGATCTTGTCTTATCTAGCCACACTTTATATCATTGCCTTGTCATCATTGTTGCCTTGCTAAGCCCTTGATTCAATGATGTATAACCCTTATAAGATCAATGAAGACCAAAGGAAGGAATGGGACCTAGGACAGTTCACGTGCTTGTGATGGCCCCAAAGTGAAGGAGCATAGTAGCTAGGCAAGGAATAGCACTTGCAAATGAAGTGTTAGTTGGACCAAATCAAGCCAAGTTGCTTATCTTGTTAAAGTATGTGTTGTATATGATAATAGCATAAACATATTAAATTAAAGGTTAGATAGACTATAGCAAAACTATGTGGGTTTCAATGATTCTTGTGGGTACCCTAGAATGTTAGATGAGCAATAACATAGTTGTGTAGGAGGGAATTTTCAAAAGGAGCATCCCCTCCCATGATGGGACTAGTCCTTGTGTA